>NC_045438.1:120377254-120526514 GCF_002776525.5 Piliocolobus tephrosceles | reverse complement strand
GACTCTGTTCTGTTCCATTGGTCTATATCTCTGTTTTGGTACCAGTAGCAAGCTGTTTTGGTTACTGTAGCCTTGTAGTATAGTTTGAAGTCAAGTAGCGTGATGCCTCCAGCTTTGTTCTTTTGACTTAGGATTGTCTTGGCAATGCGGGCTCTTTTTTGGTTCCAATGAACTTTAAAGTC
The DNA here is from genome assembly GCF_002776525.5 of Piliocolobus tephrosceles. Lineage (NCBI taxonomy): Eukaryota > Metazoa > Chordata > Mammalia > Primates > Cercopithecidae > Piliocolobus > Piliocolobus tephrosceles. The sequence goes on along the minus strand of NC_045438.1, from coordinate 120,526,332 downwards.
GTTTTTTTCCAATTCTGTGAAGAAACTCATTGGTAGCCTGATGGGGTTGGCATTGAATCTATAAATAACCTTGGGCAGTATGGCCATTTTCACGATATTGATTCTTCCTATTCATGAGCATGGTATGTTCTTCCATTTATTAGTGTCCTCTTTTATTTCACTGAGCAGTGGTTTGTAGTTCTCCTTGAAGAGGTCCTTTACATCCCTTGTAAGTTGGATTCCTAGGTATTTTATTCTCTTTGAAGCAATTGTGAATGGAAGTTCATTCCTGATTTGGCTCTCTGCTTGTCTGTTACTGGTGTATAAGAATGCTTGTGATTTTTGCACATTAATTTTGTATCCTGAGACTTTGCTGAAGTTGCTTATCAGCTTAAGAAGATTTTGGGCTGAAACAATGGGGTTTTCTAAATATACAATCATGTCATCTGCAAACAGGGACAATTAGACTTCTTCTTTTCCTAACTGGATACCCTTTATTTCTTCCTCTTGCCTGATTGCCCTAGCCAGAACTTCCAAGACTATGTTGAATAGGAGTGGTGAGAGAGGACATCCCTGTCTTGTGCCAGTTTTCAAAAGGGAATTTTTCCAGTTTTTGCCCATTCAGTATGATATTGGCTGTGGGTTTGTCATAAATAGCTCTTATTATTTTGAGGTACGTTCCATCAATACCGAATTTATTGAGCGTTTTTAGCATGAAGGGCTGTTGAATTTTGTCAAAAGCCTTTTCTGCATCTATTGAGATAATCATGTGGTTCTTGTCTTTGGTTCTGTTTATATGCTGGATTACGTTTATTGATTTGCGAATGTTGAACCAGCCCTGCATCCCAGGGATGAAGCCCACTTGATCATGGTGGATAAGCTTTTTGATGTGCTGCTGAATCCGGTTTGCCAGTATTTTATTGAGGATTTTTGCATCGACGTTCATCAGGGATATTGGTCTAAAATTTTCTTTTATTGTTGTGTCTCTGCCAGGCTTTGGTATCAGAATGATGTTGGCCTCATAAAATGAGTTAGGGAGGATTCCCTCTTTTTCAATTGATTGGAATAGTTTCAGAAGGAATGGTACCAGCTCCTCCTTGTACCTCTGGTAGAATTCAGCTGTGAATCCATCTGGTCCTGAACTTTTTTTGGTTGGTAGGCTATTAATTGTTGCCTCAATTTCAGAGCCTGCTATTGGTCTATTCAGGGATTCAACTTCTTCCTGGTTTAGTCTTGGGAGAGTGTACGTGTCCAGGAAATTATCCATTTCTTCTAGATTTTCTAGTTGATTTGCGTAGATGTGTTTATAGTATTCTCTGATGGTAGTTTGTATTTCTGTGGGGTCGGTGGTGATATCCCCTTTATCATTTTTTATTGCGTCTATTTGATTCTTCTCTCTTTTCTTCTTTATTAGTCTTGCTAGCGGTCTGTCAATTTTGTTGATTTTGTCAAAAACCAACTCCTGGATTCATTGATTTTTTGGAGGGTTTTTTGTGTCTCTATCTCCTTCAGTTCTGTTCTGATCTTAGTTATTTCTTGCCTTCTGCTAGCTTTTGAATGTGTTTGCTCTTGCTTCTCCAGTTCTTTTAATTGTGATGTTAGAGTGTCAATTTTAGATCTTTCCAGCTTTCTCTTGTGGGCATTTAGTGCTATAAATTTCCCTCTACACACTGCTTTAAATGTGTCCCAGAGATTCTGGTATGTTGTATCTTTGTTCTCATTGGTTTCAAAGAACATCTTTATTTCTGCCTCCATTTCGTTCTGTACCCAGTAGTCATTCAGGAGCAGTTTGTTCAGTTTCCATGTAGTTGAGCAGTTTTGATTGAGTTTCTTAGTCCAGAGTTCTAGTTTGATTGCACTGTGGTCTGACAGACAGTTTGTTATAATTTCTGTTCTTTTACATTTGCTGAGGAGTGCTTTACTTCCAATTATGTGGTCAATTTTGGAATAAGTGTGATGTGGTGCTGAGAAGAATGTATATTCTGTTGATTTGGGGTGGAGAGTTCTATAGATGTCTATTAGGTCCGCTTGGTGCAGAGATGAGTTCAATTCCTGGATATCCTTGTTAACTTTCTGTCTCGTTGATCTGTCTAATGTTGACAGTGGAGTGTTGAAGTCTCCCATTATTATTGTATGGGAGTCTAAGTCTCTTTGTAAGTCTCTAAGGACTTGCTTTATGAATCTGGGTGCCCCTGTATTGGGTGCATATATATTGAGGATAGTTAGCTCTTCCTGTTGAATTGATCCCTTTACCATTATGTAATGGCCTTCTTTGTCTCTTTTGATCTTTGATGGTTTAAAGTCGATTTTATCAGAGACTAGGATTGCAACCCCTGCTTTTTTTTTTTTGTTTTCCATTTGCTTGGTAGATCTTCCTCCATCCCTTTATTTTGAACCTATGTATGTCTCTGCATGTGAGATGGGTCTCCTGAATACAGCAGACTGATGGGTCTTGACTCTTTATCCAGTTTGCCAGTCTGTGTCTTTTAATTGGAGCATTTAATCCATTAACATTTAAGGTTAATATTGTTATGTGTGAACTTGATCCTGCCATTATGATATTAACTGGTTATTTTGCTCGTTAGTTGATGCAGTTTCTTCCTAGCCTCGATGGTCTTTACATTTTGGCATGCTTTTGCAATGGCTGGTACCAGTTGTTCCTTTCCATGTTTAGGGCTTCCTTCAGGGTCTCTTCTAAGGCAGGCCTGGTGGTGACAAAATCTCTAAGCATTTGCTTATCTGTAAAGAATTTTATTTTTCCTTCACTTATGAATCTTAGTTTGGCTGGATATGAAAATCTAGGTTTAAAATTTTTTTCTTTAAGAATGTTGAATATTGGTCCCCACTCTCTTCTGGCTTGTAGAGTTTCTGCCGAGAGGTCTGCTGTTAGTATGATGGGCTTCCCTTTGTGGGTAACCCGACCTGTCTCTCTGGCTGCCCTTAAGATTTTTTCCTTCATTTCAACTTTGGTGAATCTGGCGATTATGTGTCTTGGAGTTGCTCGTCTCGAGGAGTATCTTTGTGGTGTTCTCTGTATTTCCTGAATTTGAATGTTGGCCTGCCCTACTAGGTTGGGGAAGTTCTCCTGGATGATATCCTGAAGAGTGTTTTCCAACTTGGTTCCATTCTCCCCCTCACTTTCAGGCACCCCAATCAGATGTAGATTTGGTCTTTTTACATAGTCCCATACTTCTTGCAGGCATTGTTCATTTCTTTTTCTTCCTTTTTCTTTTGGTTTCTCTTCTCGTTTCATTTCATTCATTTGATCCTCAATCACTGATACTCTTTCTTCCAGTTGATTGAGTCGGTTACTGAAGCTTGTGGATTTGTCACGTATTTCTCGTGTCATGGTTTTCATCTCTGTCATTTCGTTTATGACCTTCTCTGCATTAATTAGTCTAGCTATCAATTCTTCCACTCTTTTTTCAAGATTTCTAGTTTCTTTGTGCTGAGTACGTAATTCTTCCTTTAGCTCTGAGAAGTTTGATGGACTGAAGCCTTCTTCTCTCATCTCGTCAAAGTCATTCTCTGACCGGCTTTGATCCGTTGCTGGCGATGAGCTGCGCTCCTTTGCAGGGGGAGATGCGCTCTTATTTTTTGAATTTCCAGCTTTTCTGCCCTGCTTCTTCCCCATCTTTGTGGTTTTATCTGCCTCTGGTCTTTTATGATGGTGATGTACTAATGGGGTTTTGGTATAGGTGTTCTTCCTGTTTGATAGTTTTCCTTCTAACAGTCAGGACCCTCAGCTGTAGGTCTGTTGGAGATTGCTTGAGTTCCACTCCAGACCCTGTTTGCCTGGGTATCAGCAGCAGAGGTTGCAGAAGATAGAATATTGCTGAACAGCGAGTGTACCTGTCTGATTCTTACTTTGGAAGCTTCCTCTCAGGGGTGTACTCCACCCTGTGAGGTGTGGGGTGTCAGACTGCCCCTAGTGGGGGATGTCTCCCAGTTAGGCTACTCAGGGGTCAGGGACCCACTTGAGCAGGGAGTCTGTCCATTCTCAGATCTCAACCTCCGTGTTGGGAGATCCATTGCTCTCTTCAAATCTGTCAGACAGAGTCGTTCATGTCTGCACAGGCCTCTGCTGCTTCCCCTGTTGTTGTTTAGCTGTGCCCTGTCCCCAGAGGTGGAGTCTACAGAGACAGGCAGGTTTCCTTGAGCTGCTGTGAGCTCCACCCAGTTCGAGCTTCCCAGAGGCTTTGTTTACCTACTTAAGCCTCAGCAATGGCGGGCGCCCCTCCCCCAGCCTCGCTGCTGCCTTGCAGTTAGATCGCAGACTGCTGTGTTAGCAATGAGGGAGGCTCCGTGGGCGTGGAACCCTCCCGGCCAGGTGTGGGTATAATCTCCTGGTGTGCCCATTTGCTTAAAGTGCAGTATTGGGGGTGGGAATTACCCGATTTTCCAGGTGTTGTGTGTCTCAGTTCCCCTGGCTAGGAAAAGGGATTCCCTTCCCCCTTGCGCTTCCCAGGTGAGGCAATGCCTCGCTCTGCTTCAGCTTTCGCTGGTCAGGCTGCAGCAACTGACCAGCACTGATTGTCCGGCACTCCCCAGTGAGATGACCCCAGTACCTCAGTTGAAAATGCAGAAATCACTGGTCTTCTGTGTCACTCGCGCCGGGAGTTGGAGACTGGAGCTGTTCCTATTTGGCCATCTTGCTCCGCCCTCTCATTTTTTTTTCTTAAGAAAGGCCATAAGTTTTTTTTCTTTTAACTTTGCTTTCTATTTTTGTGGCTGTCATTTTTTAAATAAAGCTAAACTCTAAAGCAAATATGTGAAGAAGTGAACATTTTCATGTTTCAGTTTTCTGTTATGATTGCTCTACCTCATCCCAAGATGCCTACAGACATTTTTATCTCTGCCCTTTCTGAAATTGTCCAATTTCCTTTAATTTCTCTAACTGGAGTGTCATTAATATAGTTCCTGATTCTTACATGTGCCAAGAGACAGGTACTGGGAAAATCTTCCAAGAGGAAAAAGGCGGAGATTGAAACGAGCCTTATGACTAAGTTTTTATGCTAATTGCTTCTAAAGAAATAAATTAAAGAACTAGTTATGGCAACTAAATTTATTCTCCTGAATTTAGTTGAGGAGAAAAGATTGTGAATGACATTGTGATACACACCTGAAAGAAATGCAAAATCAATGCATTTGTTTTATTGGTGTTCTATATTTATTACTGCTTATTCTTGCAGCAAATATCCTTAGAGCCTGCTTTCAACAAAGCTGTTTGCTTAGATGATTACCTAATCCATAAAAATAATGTTTGGTCTAGCAGATAAGAATTATCCCTAATGCATTTAGGATGGCAAATGCTAATTCACAATTGTACAAATGAGACACCCTAAAAAACAAACAAACAAACACACAAAAATTAGCTTCTATCTATGTCTTTTCCACCTCACTATTTTTGTCCCACCCAGATAGCTATTGTATTTATTTCTGTTTATTATCTTGTAACGTTTCCTTATTACATACATACACACACACGTGTGTGCACGTGCTTGTTTGCTCAAAATGATTGTGGAAAATTCAACAACATATTCTCTTGCAAAATGTAAACACTTCTTAAATTTTTTCACTATTTTTTCCATAGATTTTCAATAACTTTTTTAATACATACACACATAGATATATACATATAAAAATTGTGCATAATTTTTTTTCATATATTGGCATGCTGTGTCAAAAAGTTATTCTCTATAAATTTAAAAATATTCCAAAGGGAAAAAAAACAGAATTGCTTACGTGCTAGAAGGCTATGGTTCTGTTTTATTTGTGACTGTGGTCTTTGCTGTATGTCAAACTTGACTTCAGAGTTAGTCTAAGTTTATATATGGCAGAAACTTTCTTATGTATTTTTTTTAAATCCTTCACAGTATCCATCACCAGTGCCGAAAACAGTAGTAACTAAAATATATTGATTCGATATGCTTCAGTGTTCTTTACTTTCAAAAGAGAATAGGTGATCTTGGTCTCCCTGAATAAAACTACAGTTTTAATGGGGGAAGCCGGAAGCTTGTATTGTAATCTTGGCTGTTTTCTACTGTGCCTTGAAAACTTTTTTCTAAATTTTCAATTTGTGATTTGAATGAAGCCAAATAGAGCTCTTTTAGCCCTTACATTCTATTATTATACAGTATGATCATCTTATGGGTAGTATTTGGAACTAAGATGCATAGGTAGGTGATCAATGCTTAATGTCACCCATGAGTATTGGTAAATAAGGAAATAGATCGATATGAATAGAAAAAAAATAAAACTTACTGTGCAGAGAGAGTAGTAAAGATGTAAAAGATATGTGGCCCCATTCATTCATTCAGCAGGCATTTGAGAACTTATTTTAATTGGGCTTTGTGCTAGGTGTTTGGGAAACATTAACAAACTTAGTTATGATTCATGCCTTCTGAGAGCTTCAGGTCACAGTGAAACAGACATTATAAATGGATACAACATAAACATAAACACGTTCATATAGTAAATATGTAATTAACTGAAATTCTGTTAAATATCAAAAAAGCAAACACACTGGCAATGAGAAAGTGTCATAGGAGGAAATGCCTAGTAGTGAAAGTAGTTGGATAAGGCAAAGCCTTTTCTATGAAGAAGTGATTTTCAAGGTGATGTAGCTATAGGTAGAACTGCTTAGAGAGAAGCACAGAGTCTGATTCATGAATCTCCGAATATTCTCCAGACTCTAGTTCAATTCCTTCACAGGGTCCAGGTGTACTCCCTGATATTCTGGTCTGGGAGATGCTTTTGAGTCCTAATAATAAATCCCCTTTGGTCCAAACTGGAGGAAATATATTTATTTATTTATCTGAGACCAAAGAACCTTCAGTACCATGTGTGCAAAAGCTGAATTTATACTGAGATGAGTCTTTATGTGATAGCGAGTGTAAAAATGCATCATTTGGGGATCCGATCTTCTTTAAATTGATACTCTAGCAATTAGCATATTAGTAAATTTAAAACATACTGAATATGCCTACATTTTTGAGTAGCCTTCTTTGCTCAAAATGACTTATCTGAAGTGTTGACTTTGTAATCAGTTATAAATTTGTAGAATTTTTAGAGACAGAAAAGGCCCTTGAAATTGTGTTATTTTAAAGATAAGAAAACAGAAAAGAAAAAAAAAGAGAGATACAGGGATAAGGTAAGACTATAGAACTGATGTATAATATGATCAGGATAAAGCTAAGTATGATTGCCATTTTAATGCTTTCTACAAAAGTACTTGTCAAGTCACACTTTAAGAATTTATAGGTTTGGCGAAATACATTGATGACTCTTTGATCATATACCAGCTTTTAGAGACAGGGACAAGTCATCAGCACATGATTACCTACTACAACATACAATGTTGGGGTAACATTTGTGTGCAGCAAGAAGATCTAGGCAGATTCTTCACCACATTACTGCAATCAAATAATGTTATTTTTATTTATTTATTTTTGAGACAGAGCCTTGCTCTGTCACTCAGGCTGGAGTGCAGTGGTGTGATCTTGGCTCACTGCAACCTTCACCTCCTGGATTCAAGTGATTCTCCTGCCTCAGCCTCCCAAGTAGCTGGGATTACAGGTGTGCACCACCACACTCGGCTGATTTTTTGTATTTTTAGCAAAGACAGAGTTTCACCATGTTGGCCAGGCTGGTCTCAAACTCCTGACTTCCAGCGATTTGCCCGCCTCGGCCTCCCCAAATGTTGGGCTTACAGGCTTGAGCCACTGCACCCGGCCAAATAATATCTTGATTTCAATTTATCCTTTATAGATTAGTAGTACTAGTTTAACCTGAATAAGATTTTGTAGTACTGAGAATACCAGCAATTACGCTCTTAACCAACTTTAAAAGTGGGCTAAGCAGCAGTGTACTCATGGTCACCACATTATACCTAAAATATATCAGAGAGATGCCCCTCGGGCCAAATGATGACATCGAATTGATTACATCATTCTTTGGCAGTAGAAGCTGAAGGACATTGAAATCACTGAAGCAATGCCCAGTGCCGAGACCTGAACCAACAACTTGCTGGTCTCTTTCAAACTCTTTCAAAGGAACAACATAAGAAAACTTCAAGCCCACATAAAATGGTTGCGTGTTGAGTTTATAGAGAATATGAAGATTTAATAATTCGTCATTACTGCAAAAAAAAATCACACCCAATATGCCAATCTGCAAATATCTGGTGGTATTCATACAAATGAGATTTAAGAGTATGTATATTGGTAGAAAAAGGAAAGCACATTAAAACCAGAAAAATTACTTTGAACATAGTGTTTTTCATAATGGATAAAATTTTCTCACGGGGAAAAATTTTGTTTGAATATCTAAAGTCTTGCTGACACAACTGCAGGATAAATTTCTCAACCAATAAGTTTCAATAAAATCCGTAGTAGACACCTAAATCAGGGCAACTGAGGACAGAATCTAGGAAGAGGGGGAAAAAAAGAACTTGTTTTATCAGGGTACAAAAACACTTCTCAGCTTAATATGTAACAAAACACTCTAGTAATATTTAAACTGTGATCTCAGATTAGTGCTCTCTAAACTGAGGGCTTCAATTCCTAATCCTAGGCTTCTCAGCTGTTGATAATTGAATATACCATTTCTATTGCTTACCACTTTGTGTGGTCACTACCAAACATTAAAACGGTTTGTCCTTGCAATGTGAGGAATAATACACACATGATCATACCAAAATCTCAGATAGAAAAGTAAAATCGAATGTCCTTTTCAGTCTGTGCTTAGGTTTCTTAAGCAGAATGCAGGTAAAGTGTTTTTGTTTGTTTGTTTGTTTGTTTGTTTGTTTGTTTGTTTGTTTTAAAAAAAAGCTTTTCATGCATTTGCAAAATGGTCTTTTGAGCTTTTCATTTCCAAATAATTACTTTAGATTCTCCTAATGGGAACCATTCTGTCCTTGCCTTATGTCTTTTTCTACAATGTTAAAACACAATGTTTTCTGTTAGCTGTTATAAGAATCCTGAATCATATAGTAAAGTAAAGAAAGAACAGTATCCTGGGTATTTATAGTTCCTTCTTTAACAGGATCAGTGAAAATACATAGAGGTGCACACACACACATACACACGGATACTTCTTCCAATAGACACCTTTTAAAATAATGTTTCTCTTTTTCTATCACTTAGAAATTAAATAAATTGGAAGTATTCATCACATGGAGTTTATTCATTTTCAAAGCAACCTTATTCTTTAAGTTATTGTAAAAACACATATTTTTAGATTATATTTCTGTAGACTTAAAATAATAGTTTAAAAAGTAATATCTGTGTTTCTATCATTATAAGAGATGTCATTATATAAACATACATATATATGAAGGCATATCTATAAATGGATACATAAATGTGTATGTATACGACCAAAAATCAAAACATGTTTGTCTATCCCTATCATATCCCTCTCCAGCACATAAAGAACAAGTAATTTAAGTTTCTTTTTAACTTATGACATGTCAATAACAAGGAATAAGGCCCTATACTAATAATATCAGTGACTATTCATTTTAACACACAAAGCATTTGATACGCAAGGACTTCTCAGACCAAAGGAGAACATGTGTCAGGTGTTCTTTTTCCCTTTACCTAATTCCACTGGAAAAAAAAAAAAAAAAACAAAAAAAACTGTTCTTTTTATAGGCACAGCCTTCTATTCAATCATAAGATGTAGGTGAATAAGTGGGACGATAGAAAAGTAATAGGATTGGAGAGTTGAGTTGAGTCTAGTGAAATACGGTTTACAAAAAAAAAAAAAAAAAAAAAAAAAAAACCTTTAGAAGCTTTTCTCTGAGCTAGGTTTCCTTGACTTACATGATGGGGAGTCATGCAGCCAATACAACAGAAATGGTGGCTTTCAAAAGAGTCTTTTATTTTTAGCTCCCCTGGATTTCAAAACAGGAATGTCTACATGCATAAGGGTCATGGTTGTCATAGAAACTTATGCTAGATATTTCTAAAAACAAGATTTCTTTCTGCAATCTCGGCTTCTGCTCCTTGACCAGAAGCAGTAATAAAGTTATAAAATATAAGGAGTTATTTTTGAATTCTATAAGACTAAATAAAGTTAGAACATTAAAAGAAAGTTTCAAGAGAAAAAAAAATTCTAGTGATATGCACAAAACTGAATCCTACTCTAGTGAGGTAAGTATACTGTAGAATACATCATGGATATATAGCACATTACGTGAAGTATGGTCTTTCTTACTTATTGCATAATAAATCTTAGTTTTATATTTAGATATCATTTAGAATATGTAAGCAGTTTGTGTCAAGGCTGGAGTTTCAAAATCTCTATTGAAAGAACGTGGAAGGAGGTTTGTGCCAGGTGTAAGAGTGACCAAAACAAAACCAGTACCAAAAGATTAAAGTTCAGATGAAAAAAATGTCTGAAATTTAAAGATGGCTAATAGTTTAAGTAAGCTGGCATCCTTGGGAGTGCCCTGTGGAATTAGGTATGAGCCACAATTTCTACAAACAAGCTATTTTTTTTTTCCTTTTTTTGAGACGAAATCTTGCTTTGTGGCCCAGGCTGGAGTGCAGTGCGGTGATCTTGGCTCACTGCAACCTCCACCTTCCGGGTGGAGCAATTCTCTTGTTTCAGCCTCCCCAGTAGCTGGGACTACAGGTGAACATCACCACGCCAAGCTTTTGCTTTTTTTTTTTTTTTTTTTTTTTTGTATTTTTAGTAGAGACGGGGTTTCACTGTATTGGTCAGTCTGGTCTCAAACTGCTGACCTCAGGTAATCCACCTGCCTCAGTCTCCCAAAGTGCTGGAATTACAGGCATGAGCCACTGTGCCCAGACCAAGCAAGCTATTCTAAGAGAAAAGACGAGTTTTAACCAGTTTGTCCACTACTGTCAGTTCATAGTAGCTATCTGCATTGCTGTGTTGATATAGCTTCTGAGGCCAGGGTTGGTGCTAGTGATAAATATGGAAAGAGAAGTAGAAAGCGATGATGGCATGTATTGCATGAGCTTGCCATTTCTGTGCTAGGCTTTTCTTTTTCTTTTCTTTCTTTCTTTATTTTATTTATTTTTAGATGGAATTTTGCTTTTGTCACTCAGGTTGGAGTACAATGGTGCAATCTCGGCTGCAACTTCCACCTCCCAGGTTCAAGCAATTCTCCTGCCTCAGCCTCCCAGGTTTCTGATATTACAGACAAGCACCACCATGCCTGGGCTAATTTTTGTACTTTTAGTAGAGATGGGGTTTCACCATGTTGGTTAGGCTGGTTTCAAACTCCTGACCCCAGGTGATCCACCTGCCTTGGCCTCCCAAGGTGCTGGGATTACAGGCATGAGCCACTGCGCCCAGCCTATTTATTTTTTTATTTATTGAGAGATGGTCTGGTTCTGTTGTCCAGTCTGGAGAGCAGTGGCACAATCTCGGCTAAATGCAACCTCTGCCTCCCAGGTTCAAGCTACCCTCCCACCTCAGCCTCCTAAGTAGCTGGGACTACAGGCACGTGCTACCATGCCCTGCTAATTTTTTTTCTTTTGTATTTTTTGTATAGAAGGGATTTCACCATGTTACTCAGGCCAGTCTCGAACTCCTTAGCTCAAGCTATCTGTCTGCTTCAGCCTCCCACAGTGCAGGGATTACAGGTGTGGGCTACCTCGCCCTGCCAGAAGTTGCTTTTTCATTGGCCTGGAGTAGACTATTAGTGCAGTTAGTAAGTTCTGCCCTGATGTGGTCCAATCTTTTCAATTTTTGCTGCTCAGACAATCAATGTGTAGAAGGCCAGCAACTTCTGCTTTAGTTGCTTCATTACCAGTGTGGAGACGGCAGCATTTTATGGTAAAATATAGGCAGCTATTTCTTGGGTTCAGATAGTGGAAATGTTTTGAAATTTCATTTCAGAGATTGCATTACCCAGGTACTGGAATTTTATCGGGTATTTTGCCCCCCATTGAGTTATTAGTGTCATATTATGAGAGTCTCTCTAAGGGATTCTCTGTAAATTACTTTTGTGTAGAGGTAATATCTACTGAATGAGACTACCCCAAAAGACATACAAGTGGAGAACTAAGATTAGTCAAATGAGAAAAAGAATTAAATTAAGACAACTTTTGATGCTATACCTATTAAAAAAGTACTACCTCATTCATTTTACTGTATTTGTAGAAAAAGGATTAGGATTTGCAAGTATTTTGTTTTCTAGTTATCTGAAATGACCAAAACCAGATAAAATAGATGTAAATAGCTTACAATTTTTATAGATTTTTATTATAAAGAAAAAAATGTTCAGATACCCAAAATAAAAGACAAGATTTCTGAAATCTGTAAGGTGGGGGGAAATATTTTGAGGAAATAATGTGGTAATCAGCAGGTTAAGAAAGGAAGATGTATATTAACCAGACATTGTTATATTAAAATATCAACCCTCACTTTCCACTCACATTTTATATTTCTCAGAAAACCCAGGCACTTCCTTTCCATCCAAACGCAATTTTCCCAAATCCACATATAAATCAATGGGGATGAGATCAGTACTGTCTTCCTATGCTATTTCTTGACACGTTCAGTTCTGCACAGTGCTGTGACGGATACATAACACCCTCTGCGCCTTTGCGCTGATTCCACATCCGGGTCTTGTAACTTCAGGTCATGTCATCGTTCTTGGGATGTAGGGTTATAGCTCTCTTGGTTTGCGAGGAAGCCACTTCCTAGGGGCAAATTATCTTTCAAAACTTGAGTCAGCTCCATGTCCTATGTCTTCCATTTTCTTTTTTCCATGCCAGTGATGATCTGCTCCAAGATGTGGAGTATTGTTTTATGAAATATGTCTTCAAAACACAACGATTCTTCTCACAACTGTTTTTTTTTTTTTTTTTTTTTTGAAGAATTAGGTCCCTTACTTTACACCTCCTATCGTCCTAAGAAAGACATTCTGTGTTTCCAAAGAGTAATAATGTCCCCACATGTACTCTGATGTTTCTTTTCTTTCTTTCTTTTTTTTTTTTTTTTTTTTCTGAGACGGAGTCTCGTTCTGTCGCCCAGGCTGGAGTGCAGTGGCACGATCTCGGCTCACTGCGAGCTCCGCCTCCCGGGTTCACGCCATTCTCCTGCCTCAGCCTCACGAGTAGCTGGGACTACAGGCTCCCGCCACTGTGCCCGGCTAGTTTTTTGTATTTTTTAGTAGAGACGGGGTTTCAACGTGCTAGTCAGGATGGTCTCGATATCCTGATCTCATGATCTGCCTGCCTTGGCCTCCCAAAGTGCTGGGATTACAGGCGTGAGCCACCGTGCCTGGCCTGATGTTTCTGGTTCATTTACTGATTTAGAAAAAAAGGTAGCCCAATGGAAAGACACAAATCAAAAGCAGTTTCAACATTTTACATTGCTTTTCATTTTAAAATTCAAGAAGTGCTTCAAAAGTTTATCTTTTAAGTACATCGCTTTTTAACAAGGAAAGGTTAGCAACTGTAAAAATATTGTCAAGAAATGTGGAAACAACTTTAGCTCCTTGTTATGAGTATTGTGAGTTAGAATATTGTGGTGGAATATGTTCCTAGAGAATGAAGAAGTTTCTACATTTAAAAAAAACCCTGTTAATTATATAGTTTGAATATAGCAATCTGGCAGCGGTGCTTCAGTTCAAAATAGGTTGTCTGTGGCAAAACTTGGAAATAATTAGTCTTGAATCTCATTACTGCATCGTCTTTACTTCAGAGACCTCCTCATTCTCCATTCCTGAACCATGTCATCCTGTATATATATAAGGGCTTACCATGTGTTTTATTCTCCATTTGTGTTCTCTGTCTCTGAGGGCATTTGCTCAAAACTGTTCCTAAAGAAGTTTTCAAGTGCTACAATTGTAAGTTAGTTGCTAAGTCACAAACTTCTGAGATTTAATGGAATTACTATAAAACAGAGGAAAAGTGTGAGAGGTAGATTTTTGAACTGGGCAAAATGTGTTGCTTAGCACACTTTCTGTAGTATGGAATAGTTTAACTCTTGTGAATAAGAAAAGCTCTAGTTTCTAAACTTTTACAACCCTACATAGGTAAGGATGTCAATTCTATCTGGTAAGTTAAAAATGCTTGTTAAAAATGTTTAAATGTAAGTAGAGCTACTTACCTTGTGATGAAACTGCTAACATGTTACTAGTTTATTAGCATTCCCATGACAATGAAAATAGATTTGGGCCAGAACTTCATTCAAGTGAGAAACCTTAAATTCTAAACACACATAGGTATTAATAGGACTTAAATTCATGAAGTAATAGCCATTTATATAATTTGATCTATAAACATAAGTGGCACATTTTTATTGCCAAAGATATTCAATCACCTGAAATTAGTCACTGTTACCGTCACCATATGTGCTAAGGATGAAGACTGTGTGTATAGAGCCCACCCTTAAATATAGCAGTGAAAAAGATGTGCTCAATCATCAAAGTAGAAAACTAAATAAAAAGTAGCTTTTAAATTACCTTTATATTTTATGGGAAGTACATTTTCATTAAAATGTTATTAAATCACCGTTTCACATTATTAAACATAAACATGAACTTCATAAGACTAATTTTGTTATATAACTTAAATTCTGATCTTGAGAACATCTGAACAGCATTAGGAGTTGCACTAAAAAATGTGCTCTATGAAAGACCTACAGGAGCTTGAGGGGTATCTAAGACCGAATTTTCCACCATTTCAAAGGGATGAGGACTCAGAATCACATTTTGATTCAATAAAAATAAAATACTATGATAACTTCTGAATATATAAATGTTTTACATAAATTTTAAATTCTTATTTGAATATCTATTGATCTATTTGAATGTTGAAATATATAGATAAATTGGATTTTAGGTATCTATACCAGGGCTGTCCAAACTTTTGACTTCCCTGGGCCACATTGGAAGAAGAAGAATTGTCTTGAGGCACACATAAAATACACTAACACTCATACTAACCACAGTTGATGAGCTGAATACAAAAAATTTGCAAAAAAATTTCATTATGTCTTAGGAAAGTTTACAAATTTGTCTTGGGCTGCATTCAAAGCTGTCCTGAGCCGCATGTGGCCTGCAGGTCACGGGTTGGACAAGCTTAATCCACGTCAATATAAATATAAATGAGATATAGATAATTGTTAATTTTACATACTTAAATAACTTTTGAGGGGTCAGTATTTAAGTTAAAGGAATGGCATGTATGCAGTACAACTTCTAATATCACTGTATAGAGCACACTTGACATAACTAACTCCATCTTAGAAAAAGACTCCATTTAATATTTAATAGGGCACTTTGTCAGCAGGAATAAGATGTTTTGTTTAATAAATAACAACAACAAAAAATAAAGACTGCATCCAACCAGATAAGGATACAAACAAGTACACTCTTCTATTATCAGTTCTCACCAGAGGACTCTGTGACTATAAAAGATGAGAACTCCAGCAGCTTAAAACGGCCATCTTAACTGACACCATTTTGCATTCACTCGTGATAAGAACTTGGTATCTGCCACTGAAGGCTCTGCCACCTCAAAGACTCTTCCTTGCAAGGCTTGTTGGACTACCAGGCCCAGACCAGGAATCCTTCCTTTTGTCTTCTTTGCTCCCCCTGGACTGGTTTGTTACCCTTTCTTCTATCTTTTTTTTCTCTTGATGTGAAATGTTATTTTGTATGTTGTGGCATGCTTAACCTGTAGCATTTATATATTGATTATATATACTATTATGTATGGTTTGCAATATTGACTGACTTGTGGAGTGACTTGGGCCTGTGTGCCTGCAGCTCTGATTACCGAGTGAATGCAAAGTATAAAGGTGAATTACCTCCTTGGGAACTCCATCTAGGTAGTAGCTTTTGTGATTGAAATAGCATCAGGAAAAGCCTGACACTGTGGAAAGATACCAGGCATGTATGGACCTGGTTCTTTCTAACTTTGCTCTGCTCATGACAATCACCTGTTGTGCATTCAGTAGGCCACATTAAAGTCCCTAAAATTATAAATCTTAAGTAGTCGTTGATTGCCTGTAGGCTTTTGGCCTATTTAATTTTGTGATTGAATTTCCCTCTCACCCGAACTGGCTCAGAGAATATGACTAATATGTCAAATTTCTCTGTCTAAGAATAGCCTTCCCTCTGGTTTATGTGAGACGAGGGGCCCGAAGGGCCTGAGGTTAAGGGGAACAAGTCAAGGAACAAACCCGTGACTCAATGTCACTAGTTCTCATGTTACCTCTTTTATTGTTTTACACCTCTTTTATTGTAATTACTTACAGATCCTATAAACTGTACATCAAAAAGTATTTGTTATAAAATCTAAGTCAAGGATAATTTGACACCTCATGTACGATTTCTCCTCTGTAGCCAAACTATCCCTGACTTGGATTTTTTTTTCTCTTTTATTTAAGTTAAATGAGAACAAAGATTTTGGCTAATTTGTTTGCAAGTACAATCTTAACATGGTGGAAAGTACACTAAGCAAGAAATTCTTAATTTGTTATTCAGTTTCAGCTCTAGTATGTGCTAAATTTATGATCTTGGAGAAATTAGTTTTCTAGAGTGAGCTTCTAAATATATAAACTGCTATACAAAGGTAAGTTATTATCATTATCTCTCATTGCCATCTACTCGCAAATGTAAACGAATTCCAACTATAGTAGGGTCTTGAGTCCTGAATATAGATTCTAGCAGACTTAAGATTTGGGGCATAATCTTAAGTGAGAAAAAATCATAATTCTTTTTAAAAGTCTAATATTTATTTTAATTCATTTTGCAGTTCAACATGTATGGTGTTTTCATGTCCAGTTTTGCTTATAGATAATGCCAACAGTGTTTCCTTATCCATAGAAAATATTGCATTGATATTTTTGGTAAAAATGAATGAGACCCCTAAAATTCATTTGAGGAGTTAATGGAACAGTTATCTCACAGTGCAATTATGTCTGATGAATAAAAACAGTTCATTAATCTAAAAAGATATTTATTATCTCTCCTAAAAATGGATGAACAACTGGTTTGTAACCACCAATGAAAACCAAATTTGGACCAAATTAATTGAAAGGATTTTTTATGCATGAATGTAAGTAATGTAAAAATTGATTTTTATATAATTGAGATATTAAATGTTATTAAGTATCACTAACATTGTCAAATTGTAGATGTTAAAAACTGATGGTAAGCAGTGACGTAAAATATTGTTCGTCCAAAATTATATTAGATCCACCATAGAAGTGAAGAGGATCATTTTAAGCTAGTGACTAATATCATAAAAGCATTTTGTACAAGGTGTGAAATTATTTAAAACAAGACTTCCATTTTGTTGGGTAAAGGAAATCATAATGCTGAAGTTTATGGGTACATTTGAATTTGAATTATTGCTACTCTATACAACTGTTCCTGCCCTTTCTGCTTAAAAACATCTAATGTGATAATCTTCATTTACAAAAATTGATGTCAGAATCATAGAAAATAGTGCAAGGAGAGTCCTTTGTGACAATCTGACATTGTTCAGTATGCTATGCACTTTCTCAACTGTCAATTGCCTTTCTAAATATTTTTAAATTTATCTTTAATATGTACCACATAACATAGAGACACTATTATTACTATTATTATTTTTTAGTTAGTGAAGCATAATTTTTATATTGAGAATTACACATATCTAAATACAACTCAACAAATCTTCAAAAACTGGTGAACTTGAGCACCATATCAAGAAACAGATTGTCATTCACACATCAGAAGAATTCTTGTGATCTCTTTCAGCTATTACCTAATCTAAATAAGGGTAACAAATCTGAGGACTTATGAACATCTAGGTTAGCTTTGACTATTTTTATACTTTATATAACCAAAATCATATACTGTGTGCTTCTTAATGACTGACTTCTTTCATCAATAGTATCCTTGCACATAACATATAGTTACGTTTAGCTGTAAATCATATCACTTATTTGTAGTAGTCAACTGTGTAAATAAATCTTATTTTACTTGTTGATTCTACTGTTGGGTGTTTCATTAGTTTCCAGTTTGGGACTCTTCTAAATAGGTCTGCTTAAAATATTCTAAAAATAACATTTGTTGAATATGTGGAAACTTTCCTTTTAGGTGCATAACCATATGAAATTGCTGCTTGTAACTCACAAACAATTGGAAATTAGCAGTTTCATAGGATTTAATCTAATGTCCAGTATTAAACAGTTGGGTTACATTATACACATATTTTTTGTTTAGGAGATACTGCAAAAGAGCTTACTAAAATCACTATATCAATTTATCGACCTGCCAACAGTTTATTATTGTTGGGTTTTGCCATAGTCTTTCAAATTTGGTGTATATTCCTTTGTAAAAATTTTTAATTATTCGGATAGATTTGTAATTATATATCATTATAGCTTAAATTTTATTTCACTAATAAAATTAAGGCACTTTTTATAAAATTGACAGCTTGGATATCTCTTTTTTGTAAGATATGTTAAGTTCTTTGCCAAATTTTTTTTTAGTTTTCTCTTTTTCATTTGAATTTGTATTTCTGGTGTGTGCATGTATTCTTAAGACAATGAGTGCCTTGTCAGATATATGCCTTGGGAATGTCTTCTACAACTATATTGGTTACTTTTTCTGTTGCTGAATGGTATTTTCTGCTGAACACAATTGCCTACATTTAATATAGTCTGATTTATCAATTACTTTTGTTTTATATTTAGTCTTAATGGGCCTGATTTAAGAAACCTTTGCCTATTCAAAAGTATCCAAGATGTTCTATTTATTCTTCTAATAGCTCTATTTTCATGTCTTTCACATTTACGTTTTTGATTCATGTGCAATAAATTTTGGGGTATGAAGCAATGTGGGGGCCAATATACATTTTTCCTTATGGGTATCTGTAATCATTTATTGAAAAGTTAATACTTTTCCTGTTGAATTGCCATTCTGTCTTTGTCATAAGTCAGATTATATACATATCCGTATTTGTTTCCAGACTACCAGCAGCATTATTTTAATGTCATAAATGATAGCAAGATTTCATTCATGGGGGAAAACTTGGGATTTGTAAAAAGTCAAAATTTATTTGAACCTGTGTCTAGGAATTCTATCTATGAACAAACTGGGCAAAAATTAAAAATGAGAAAATATTTAAATTGCCAGATTAATTTCTTGTGTGGCATATAAACTTCTCAAGTCAGTTTCAACTGAAGAGTTTCAAGCAGTGATGGGCACTTGGGGAGTGGGGTGCAAAAGGAGGGAGAGCATTAGGACAAATACCGAATGCATGCGGGGCTTAAAAGCTAGATGATGTGTTGATAGGTGCAGCAAACCACCATGGCACATGTATACCTATGTAACGAACCTGTACATTCTGCACATATATCCCAGAACTTAAAGTATATTTTTAAAAAAATGAAAAACAAAAACAAAACAAAACAAAAAAAAAGTCAAGCAAATAAAAGAGGACACAAACAAATGGAAGAACATACCATGCTCATGGATACAAAGAATCAATACCGTGAAAATGGCCATATTGCCCAAGGTAATTTATAGATTCAATGCTATCTCCATCAAGCTACCAATGAGTTTCTTCACAGAATTGGAAAAAACTACTTTAAAGTTCATATGGAACCAAAAAAGAGCCCTCATTGCCAAGACAATCCTAAGTCAAAAGAACAAAGCTGGAGGCGTCACGCTACCTGACTTCAAACTATACTACAAGGCTACAGTAACCAAAACAGCATAGTACTGGTACCAAAACAGAGATATAGAACAATGGTACAGAACAGAGTCCTCAGAAATAATACCACACATCTATAGCCATCTGATCTTTGACAAACCTGACAAAAGCAAGAAATGGGGAAAGGATTCCCTATTTAATAAATGGTGCTGGGAAAATTGGCTAGCCATAAGTAGAAAGCTGAAACTGGATCCTTTCCTTACTCCTTATACGAAAATTAATTCAAGGTGGATTAGAGACTTAAACATTAGACCTAATACCATAAAAACCCTAGAAGAAAACCTAGGTAATACCATTCAGGACATAGCCATGGGCAAGGACTTCATGTTTAAAACACCAAAAGCAATGACAACAAAAGCCAAAATTGACAAATTGGATCTAATTAAACTAAACAGCTTCTGTACAGCAAAAGAAACTACCATCAGAGTGAACAGGCAACCTACAGAATGGGAGAAAATTTTTGCAATCTACTCATCTGACAAAGGGCTAATATCCAGAACCTACAAAGAACTCAAACAAATTTGCAAGAGAGAAACAAACAATCCCATCAAAAAGTGGGCAAAAGTTATGAACAAATACTTCTCAAAAGAAGACATTTATACAGCCAACAGACACATGAAAAAATGCTCATCATCACTTGCCATCAGAGAAATGCAAATCAAAACCACAATGAGATATACCATCTCACACCAGTTAGAATGACAATCATTAAAAAGTTAGGAAACAACAGGTGCTGGAAAGGATGTGGAGAAATAGGAACACTTTTACACTGTTGGTGGGACTGTAAACTAGTTCAACCACTGTGGAAAACAGTGTGGCGATTCCTCAAGCATCTAGAACTAGAAATACCATATGACCCAGACATCCCATTACTGGGTATATACCCAAAGGATTATAAATCATGCTGCTATAAAGACACATGCACACATATGTTCATTGCAGCACTATTCACAATAGCAAAGACTTGGAATCAACCCAAATGTCCATCAGTGACAGACTGGATTAAGAAAATGTGGCACATATACACCATGGAATACTATGCAGCCATAAAAAAGGATGAGTTTGTGTCCTTTGTAGGGACATGGATGCAGCTGGAAACCATCATTCTCAGCAAACTATGGCAAGAACAGAAAACCAAACACTGCATGTTCTCATTCATAGGTGGGAACTGAACAGTGAGATCACTTGGACTCGGGAAGGGGAACATCACACACCGGGGCCTATTATGGGGAGTGGGGAGAAGGGAAGGATTGCACTGGGAGTTATACCTGATGCAATGACGAATTGATGGGTGCTGACGAGTTGATGGGTGCAGCACACCAACAGGGCACAAGTATACATATGTAACAAACATGCACGTTGTGCACATGTACCCTAGAACTTAAAGTATAATAACAAAAAATTAAAAAATAAAAATAAAATAAAATAAAAAAGTCAAGCAGTATAACTGTCACAGAACTAGCATGCAAAAATAACGCTACTAAAAACACTAGATGTTTGTTCAGATAACTCTGTATTTTGTATCTCTATCTTCCAAACAACATTAAAGAAACTTTGATCATTGTCTGTTTTAACATTAGTAGTAATTTAAGCAATATGTAAACAAATTAATGGGACACTTTATTTTTTTATTATACTTTAAGTTCTAGGGTACATGTGCATAACATGCAGGTTTGTTACATATGTATACTTGTGCCATGTTGGTGTGCTACACCCATCAACTCGTCAGCACCCATCAATTCGTCATTTATATCAGGTATAACTCCCAATGCAATCCCTCCCCCCGCCCCCCTCCCCATGATAGGCCCCGATGTGTGATGTTCCCCTTCCCGAGTCCAAGTGATCTCATTGTTCAGTTCCCACCTATGAGTGAGAACATGCGGTGTTTGGTTTTCTGTTCTTGTGATAGTTTGCTAAGAATGATGGTTTCCAGCTGCATCCATGTCCCTACAAAGGACGCAAACTCATCCTTTTTTATGCCTGCAAAGCTGGAGGCATCACGCTACCTGACTTCAAACTATACTACAAGGCTACAGTAACCAAAACAGCATGGTACTGGTACCAAAACAGAGATATAGACCAATGGAACAGAACAGAGTCCTCAGAAATAATACCACACATCTACAGCCATCTGATCTTTGACAAACCTGAGAGAAACAAGAAATGGGGAAAGGATTCCCTATTTAATAAATGGTGCTGGGAAAACTGGCTAGACATAAGTAGAAAGCTGAAACTGGATCCTTTCCTTACTCCTTATACGAAAATTAATTCAAGATGGATTAGAGACTTAAATGTTAGACCTAATACCATAAAAACCCTAGAAGAAAACCTAGGTAATACCATTCAGGACATAGGCATGGGCAAGGACTTCATGTCTAAAACACCAAAAGCAACAGCAGCAAAAGCCAAAATTGAAAAATGGGATCTAATTAAACTAAAGAGCTTCTGCACAGCAAAAGAAACTATCATCAGAGTAAACAGGCAACCTACAGAATGGGAGAAAATTTTTGCAATGTACTCATCTGACAAAGGGCTAATATCCAGAACCTACAAAGAACTCAAACAAATTTACAAGGAAAAAACAAACAACCCCATCAAAAAGTGGGCAAAGGATATGAACAGATATTTCTCAAAAGAAGACATTCATACAGCCAACAGACACATGAAAAAATGCTCATCATCACTGGCCATCAGAGAAATGCAAATCAAAACCACAATGAGATACCATCTCACACCAGTTAGAATGGCAATCATTCAAAAGTCAGGAAACAACAGGTGCTGGAGAGGATGTGGAGAAATAGGAACACTTTTACACTGTTGGTGGGATTGTAAACTAGTTCAACCATTATGGAAAACAGTATGGAGATTCCTCAAGGATCTAGAACTAGAAGTACCATATGACCCAGCCATCCCATTACTGGGTATATACCCAAAGGGTTATAAATCATGCTGCTATAAAGACACATGCACACGTATGTTTATTGCAGCACTATTCACAATAGCAAAGACTTGGAATCAACCCAAATGCCATCTGTGACAGACTGGATTAAGAAAATGTGGCACATATACACCATGGGACACTTTTTAAAATAGTTTCAAAGCATACATATAAACAGATAATTCTGCATTCGTTGATGTATTTCCAAATATTGCCATATATATTGGCTGATTTAAGCCTTGGAGACTTCTTGTTATAAAATGGGTGTAATTTACTTCTGTATTTTACGTAACTCAAACTTGTCTCGACTCAATTTTATTTAACAGTTTCTTTGCTATTAGCTTCTTTCCCTTTCTTCAACTTTTATTTTTATGTCCACATTCTCATCTGAAGCCCTATCTGGTTGCCATCAGTGGCAGTAAATAAAAATGTAGATTGGCTTAACCTCAGAGTTAATTTTTAAAAATATTGGAGGTTTTTAGAATCCTTTGTTTTGTGAAAATCATAGGAAAATAGCTGGTTAAAATGTTAGACTACATCATCCAGTGTAACAGGTAGAAACAAGAAAATAAGCAGGATATATTTCATGTTTATAAAAATTGTGTTGAAGAACTGAGTTACATGTTGCAAGAGAAGTTTCCCTGTTTTTCACTACTCTCTGATGATCAAAACCTATTCTACATTTCTTGAAAGTCTCACCAAATCTTATTTTTGAACTGAGTTATTGAAAACAATTATTTACAAATAGAATTTATTTTACAGACAAATATCTTTATACCCATTTATTTACCAGATTCCAACTTTCTTAATTCTATAGAAGGGTCTAGAACACTTAGCGAGTTCAACAAGAAAAATGTCCATACATAATAAAGGGGAATATTTATGAGAATGAGACAGAATGTGGCCATGATGGGGGTCCTTCAGTGAAGAATCTGGTTGAGTTGGAGGAGAAAATGTAGTTTGAGGGCCCTAAGGAGTTGACGAGTGTGGCAACAAAAGAAAAGAAGACAGTCAGACAGGCAAAAGAAAGTGTTTGCTACATGTTCATCTCTTTTTCCACTGGGCTTAAATTCTGTTCTGCCTCCTAGATGAAGGATCCTTCTGTATTTGGTACAGATGGGAACACAGAAGTGATCGCAGTGCTTGTTTGACACTCTGTGGTGATTTTCAACAGCTTTATATAGAGAATAAAGCCCAATAGAGTTACAGTATAACATCACAAACTTTTTTCTTTGCATAAGTTACACTAAATATTTCTGCTCAACCGAAAACATCATTAAACAATAGAAAAGCAACTTATAAAACTGGAGAAGGCATCTTTCATATATATTTCTGACAAAGCTTTTAATGTATTTGGAATACACATGTAAGTGTTCACAGCTATTAATATGCAACATGAGTGAAAAGTAAATATTTGTTGTTGAAAGTCAATGAAATTATAAAGTTGTTCATTAGTTGCTATGAGAAATGGTGGGCTATGGATACATCCAGAAAGAATCCTACTGAAAATTAGCTCTATTAATTATTTCACTACTTTCTCTCATACCAGTGATGTAGAGCATAACCCCACCTTCCAACCCCAAAGTGAAAAAAGTCTCTTTTCTTCAAACCAGTCACTCCCACATCTAGTCTTAACTTCCAGAGTCACTGGAAGTGGTCCACAGGCTCCAAAATGAGATGAACATTAATAGTTCTCTGAACATACTGAGATCGAAGAGTAAAGTAGGTCACTTGAAACTGAATGTCTTTATAACTATTTGCGTCACTTCAATGGCTGTAAAATTCTACAGAAGTCATGAGTGTTTAATTAAAAAAAAAACTTTATTTTTTTTACAACAGTTTTAGATTTACAGGAAAATTGAGCAGATGGTTCAGAGTTCCTATATACCCCTGTATTATTCCTCTACTATTAATATATTCCATTAGTATGATACTTTTGTTATAACGAATGCACTGATACTGATACATTTTTATTAACCAAAGTTTATGTTTTACTCAGACTGTCTTAGTTTTTGTGATAAAATAATCCCTGTGACTGGGTAATTTGTAAAGAAAAGAGGTTCATTTGACTCACAATTCTGCCATCTGAAAGATCAGACATCTGGTGAAAGCCTCACGCTTACTTCCACTCATGGTGCAAGGCAAAGAGAAACTGGCCTATGCAGAGATCACATGGTGGGAGAGGAATCCCACGAGAGAGGGAGGGTAGAGATGCCAGGCTGTTTTTAACAATCAGCTCTTTCAGTAACTAAAAGAGTGGGAACTCACTCATTACCATGAGGATGGCACCAAGGCATTTGTAAGAGATCTGCTCCCATGACCCACATACTTCCCATCAGGCCCCACCTCTAATGTTGGGGATCAAATTTTAATATGTGGTTTGATGGGACAAAAATTCAAACTGTAGCAGCAACTAATGTCCTTTTTTCTGTTCCGGGAATTCCTCCATAATAGATACCACATTATATTTAGTAGGTGTGTCTCCTTAGTCTCTTCTTTACTGTGACAGTGTTGCTGACTTTCCTTGTTTTAGGTGAACCTTGATGTTTTTGAGGAACAATGGTCAGAAGTATTGCAATATGACTTTTAAAATTTGTCAAATATTTTTCTCTTAAATATACTAGGGTTATGAGTTTTGGGGAAGAAGATCACACATGTAAACTGCCATTTTCATAAAACCATTTAAACTGTTTACCCTAAAATGATTTATGACTATTCATGTTGACATTGATTATCTGGCTAAAGTGGTGTTTATCAAGTTTTTCTACTGTAGAGTTAATATTTTTACCTTTTGTATTCTGTACTTTTTGGAGGGAACACATTATGCATAGCACACACTTAAGGGCAAGGATTCAAGCTCCACCTCTTTAGGGTGAAGTGTTTACATACGATATTTGAAATTCTTCTGCATGAGCTGTCTCTGTTTTCCCATTTATTAATTTATTCAGTCATGTATTTATATAAATATAGATACATATTATTTATAAAAATATCTCATGGATATTTATTTTATACGTTGGGCTACGATCCAATACATAATCCTTACTGATGTTCTTGCTCAAATGACTCCAGCTTTGGCCATTGGGAGCTCTTTCAGTTGGCTTCTGTGTCTTTTTGAAATATCCTGTTAGTATGTTTTCTAGGGTTTTAAAAAATTTGTTTATGTTGTTGTTGTTTCTGTATGTTTGCTTTCAGAATTCCTTACTTTCTGGCACTATAACATGCTTCAGGTTCGTCTTGCAGATTTTTTGATCTCCCTCTCCAGCCTTAGAATCAGTATTTCTTCAAGGAGACTTGGCTTCATTTAATAGCATTAAACATCAAGGTCTGAGTGACAGATGTGCTCACTGCTACTGGGGTCTCATTTATTTTAGAGCTGTCACCTGTCAGAACAAAGAAACATATGTGTGAATAAGAACCATTTGTATACACATTTTAATAAATATTTCTCTGCATACACCATCTTGATTTATATTAAGTTACATAAGAGTTTTTAATATTGTCACAAGCTGCAGTTCGTTACACTATTGATCAACTAACTTTCTCCTCTTGCTTATCTGTAGATCCTCACTTCAACAGTGAGAAGCCTGGTTTCTACCAATTGTCATGTATTTACTTAATTTTTCAATTCCTGTTTCGGTGTACAGTATTATCAGAATTCTTAATCCTTGCCCTAGTGGTAAAGAATGTTACCAACTAGGTACAGAACTGTGTGTAGTTATTTCGCTTTTCGTTTTTTAAAATTTATTTAAAATTTGTCAAATTTTTAATTTTTAATTTTTATGGGCACATAACAGTTGTATATATTTATGGGGTAAATGTGATGTTTTGATGCAGGCATACAATGTGTAATGATCAAATTTCAGAGTAATTAAATAATTCATTACCTCAGACACTTATAATTTCTTTTTGTCAGTAACATTCAAATTCCATTCACTTCATTATTTAAAAATACATAAGATTTTACCCATACCCTATTCAAGATGGAGTCGCCCTGGTTTCAACACCTCTGACAAAACTAAGATATGTGCTCCAAGAAATCACTCCTGCTTGCTGCTTTGCACCTAGAGAAGGCACCTAGACCTGCATCTATCACCACCTCCCACCCAGTGGGACCATGCACACAGTCGCCAGCAGGGACCCCTGCCAGCTGTGTTGCCTCCACCATTGTGGTGAACACCTACAGGGAGGCCAGCACTGTGGCACCTGCTAACACTCTGCCACAACTTCCATATCTCAGGCACCACCAGGGCAGTTGGATCGTAACCTTAAGAAGCTGGAGAACAAAGTCAAGGTCCAATACAAGTCCCCCAGAGTTAGAGCATACAGTTCAGGAGTTGGGAGCTGAGCACTGGTCACCTAAAATCTTCTCGAAACAAGGCCAATTGGCTGAATCCACCTTATAACACAATCAAACTTTCAAGGTCATCAAATAGGAGGAAAAAAAAAAAAAAAAACTCATCCAAAAGTCAGAAACCTGAATGATCGAAGGTAGATAAGCCCACAAAGTTGAGAAAAAATCAACACAAGAACCCTGAAAACCAAAAAAGCCAGAGTGCCTTTTTCTTTTCTCCAAATAAGAGCATCACCTCTCCAACAAGGGTTCTGAACCTGACTGGCATGGCTAAAATGACAGAAATAGAATTTAGAATATAGATAGGAAAAAAGTTCATTGAGCTATAAGAGTGCATTGAAACTCAATCCATGGAAGCTAAAAATCATCATAAAACAGTGTGGGAGCTGACAAACAAAATAACCAGGATAGAATAAATTATAAACATTCTGATAGATCAGAAAAACACACTATGAGAATTTCATAATACAATCACAAGTATTAATAGCAGAATAGACCAAGTGGAGGAATCAATATTAGAGCTTGGAGACTGGCTTTCTGAAACAAGACAGTTGGGAAATAATAGAGAAAAAAGAATTAAAAGGCATGAACAAAGCCTGTGGGAAGTATGGGATTATGTAAGAAGACAAAATCTATGGCTCATTGATGTCCCTGAAAGAGATAGGGAGAATGGAGCCAACCTGAAAAACATATTTCAGAATATCATTCATTAGAATTCCCCCAACCAAGCTAGAGGCCAGCATTCAAGTTCAGGAAATGCAGAGAACCTCACTAAGATAGTTCACAAAAGGTCATCCCAAAGACACATAATCATCAGATTCTCCAAAGTCAAAATGAAAAGAAAAATATTGTTAAAGGCAGCTAGAGAGAAGTTACATCACCTACAAGGGAAAGCCCATCAGACTAACAGCAGACCTCTCCACAGAAACCCTACAAGACAGAAGAGATAGGCGGACAATATTTAGCATTCTTAAAGAGAAGAAATTTCAACATAGAATATCATATCTAGCCAAACTAGGCTTCATAAGCAAAGGAGAAATAAGATCCTTTTCAGAGAAGTAAATGCTGAGGGAAGTTGTTACCACCAGACTTGCCTTAGGCGAGTTCCTGAAGGAAGCACTAAATATGGGAAGGAAAGACTGCTACCTGTTCCTAAAAAAGCACACTTAAGTACACAGACAAGTGACACTGTAAAACAACCACATAAACAAGTCTGCAAAATAACCATCTAAACATCATTATAACAGGATCAAATCCACACATATCAATACTAACCTTAAATGTAAGTGAGCTAAATGCCCCAATTAAAAGACACAGAGTGACAAGCTGGATAAAGAACCAAGACCCTTTGGTATAATGTCTTCAAGAGACCCACCCATAGGCAAAAAAAAAAAAAAAAAAAAAAAAGGATGGAGAAAAATCTACCAAGCAAGTGGAAAACAGAAAAACAGCAGGGGTCGCAATCCTAGTTTCTGACAAAACAGACTTTTAACCAACAAGGATCAGAAAAGATAAAGAAGGGTATAACAGAATGGTAAAGAGTTCAATTCAACAAGAATATCTAACTACCCAAAATGTATATGCTCCCAACAAAGGGGCACCCAGATTGATAAAGCACGTTCTTAGAGACCTTCAAAGGGACTTAGACTTCCTCACAACAGTAGTGGGAGATTTTAACATCCCACTGACAATATCAGATAGGTCATCAAGATAGAAAATTAATGAAGATCTTCAGAACCTGAAGTCAGCACTGAATCAAATGAACGTGATAGATATCTACAGGACTCTCCACCCAAAACCAATAGAAGATACATTCTCAATGCCACATAGCATATAGTCTGAAATTGATCCCATACTTGGAAGTAAAACCTTCCTCAGCAAATGCAAAAGAACTGAAATCATAACAAACAATCTCTCGAACCACAGCACAATCAAATTAGAAATCAAGACTAAGAAATACACCGAGAACCATACAATTACATGAAAATTGAATAACCTGGCCCTAAATGGCATTGGAATAAATAGTGAAATGAAGGAGGAAATCAAGAAGTTCTCCAAAACTAATGTGAACAAAGATACAACACACCAGAATCTCTGTGACACAGCTAAGGCACTGTTAAGAAGGAAATTTACAGCACTGAATGTTCACAGTAAAAACTTAGAAAGATGTCAAGTTAACCTAACATCACACCTAAAAGAAGTAGAGAACCAAGAGCAAACAAATTCCAAAGCTAGAAGGCAAGAAATAAAATCAGAGCTGAACTGAAGGAGATTGAGACACACACACACACACACACACACACACACACACACACACACACGACATTCGAAAGATCAACAAATTCAGGAGTTGATTTGTTGAAAAAAATTAATAAAATAGACAATTAGACTAATAAAGAAGAAAATGGAATATTCAAACAAATACAATCAGAAATGACAAAGGGAATATTACCACTGACCCCTCAGAAATACAAACAGCCATCAGAAAAATATTATGACAACTCTTTGCACATGAACTAGAAAATCCAGAAGAAATGGTTACATTCCCGGACACATACATCCTCCTAAGTCTGAACCAGGAAGAAACTGAATCCGTGAACAGCCCAATAATGAGTTCTGAAATTAAGTCAGAAATAAATAGCCTACCAGCCAAAATAAGCCCAGGACCAAATGGATTCATAGCTGAATTCTACCAGATGTACAAAGAAGAGCTGGTATCATTACTGTTGAAACCATTTCAAAATATTGAGGATTAGGGATGTCTCCCTAATTCATTCTACAAGGTCAGCATCATCCTGATATCAAAACCTGGCAGAGATACAACAAAAAAAGAAAACTTCACATCAATATCTTTGATGAACATTGATGCAAAAATCCTCAACAAAATACTGGCAAAGTTAGTCTAGCAACACATCAAAAAGTTTATCCACCACAATCAAGTAGGTTTGATCTCTGAGACACAAGATTAGTTCAACATAAGCAAATCAATAAACTTGATTCATCATATAAACAGAACTATAGACAAAAGTCACATGATTATCTCAATAGATGCAGAAAAGACTTTCGATAAAATTAAACACCACTTCATGTTCAAAACTCTCAACAAAATAGGTACTGAAGGAACATCCCTCAAAATAATAAGAGCCATCTATGAGAAACCCACAGCCCACATCATACCGAATTGGCAAAAACTGGAAGCATTCCCTTTGAAAGCCAGCACAAAACAAGGATGCCCTCTTTCACCACTTTTATTCAACATAGTATTGGAAGTACTGCCTAGGGTGATCAGGCAAGAGAAACAAATAAAAGACAGGCATGTAGGAAAAGAGAAAGTCAAATTATCTCTGTTTGCAGATGACATGATTAGATATCTGGAAAACCCCATAGTCTCAGCCCCAAAGCTCCTTTAACTGATAAACAATTTCAGCAAAGTCTCAGGATACAAAATTAATGTGCAAAAGTCACCAGCATTCTCATACACCAACAAAGTCAAGCTGAGAGCCAATTCAGGAATACAATCCCATTCACAATTGCCACAAGAAAGAATAAAATACCTAGGAACACAGCTAATCCAGGGCATGAAAGATTTCTACAAGTTGAACTACAAAACACTGCTCAAAGAAATCAGATATGACACAAACGAAGAGAAAAACTTTCATGCTCATGGCTAGAAAAACTCAGTATTGTTAAAATGGCCATACTACACAAAGCAATTTATAGATTCAGTTCTATTTCTATTTAACTGCCGTTAACATTCTTCACAAAACTAGAGAAAATTTAAAACTCATATGGAACCAAAAAAGAAATAGCCAAGGCAATCCTACACAAATAGAATAAAGCTGAAGGCGTCATACTGCCTGACTTCATACTATACTACAGGGCTACAGTAACCAAAACAGCATGGTACTGGTACAAAAAAAGATACACAGAACAAGGAACAGAATAAAGAACCCAGAAATATGATTGCACACCTACAACTGTCTGATCTTTAATAAACCTGACAAAAACAAGCAATGAGGAAATTACCTCTTATTCGATAAATGGTGCTAGAATAACTGACTAGATATGTGCAGAAGATTGAAACTGGAACCCTTTCTTACACCCTATACAAAAATTAACTTAAAATGGATTAAAGACTTAAATGTAAAACCCAAAACCATAAAAACCCTAGAAGATAATCTAGGCAATACCACTCAGTACATAGAAATAGGCAAAGATTTCATGATGAAGATGCCAAAAGCAATTCTAACAAAACCAAAAATTGACAATGGAACCTAATTAAACTAAAGAGCTTCTACACAGAAAAGGAAACTATCAACAGAGTGAACAGACAACCTATAGAATGGGAGAAAATATTTGCAAACTCTACATCTGACAAAGGTCTAATATCCAGTATCTATAGGGAATGTAAACAAATTTGCTAGAAACAAGCTCCATGAAAAAGTGTGCATAGGACATGAACAGATACTTTTAAAGAAGACATACAGGTGGCCAAGAAGCATATGAAAAAAAACTCAACATCACTGATCATTAGAGAAATACACACCAAAACCACAATGAGATACCATCTCACACCAGTCAGAATGGCTATTACTAAAAAGTCAAAAAATAACAGATGCTACTGAGGTTGCAGAGAAAAAGGAACACTGCTAACAGAAGAATATAAAAGCAAACACTGCATGTTCTCACTTACAAGTGGGAGCTGAACAACGAGAACACATGGACACAGGGAGAGGAATAACATACAGTGGGGCCTGTCGGGGAGTGGGGGAAAGGAGAACATGAGGATAAATAGCTAATGCATGTGGGTCTTAATACTTAGGTGATGGGTTGATAGGTGCAGCAAACCATCACAGCAGATATTTACCTATGTAACAAACCTGCACATCCTGCGTATGTATCCTGGAACTTAATATAAAAATAATATTTTTCTTTTAAAAGAAACACTTATACACTGTTGGTGTGGGAGTGTAAATTAGTTCAACCATTGTGGAAGACAGTGTGGAGATTCCTCAAAGATTTAAAAACAGAAATACCATTTGACCTAGCAATCCCATTACTGGGTATGTACCCAAAGGAATATAGATCATTCGATTATGAAGACACATGCATCATATGTTCATTGCAGCACTAGTCACAATAGCAAAGACATGGACTCAACCTAAATGCCCATTAATGACAGACTGAATAAAGAAAATATGGTACACACACACCATGGAATACTTTGCAACCATAAAAAAGAAGACAATGTCATTTGCAGGGACATGGACAGAACTAGAGGCTATTATCCTTACCAAACTAGTGCAGGAACAGAAAACAAAGTATCACATGGTCTCACTTAAAAGTGGGAGCTAAATAAAGAGAACACATGGACATGTAAAGGGGCAAAACACACACTGGGGCCTATTAGAGGGTAGAAGAAGGAGAATGGAAAGGAATAGGGAAAATAATGAATGGATACTAGGCTCAATACCTGGGTGGTGAAATAATCCATACAACAAACCGTCATGATACAAGTTTCCCTATATAACAAACCAGCACATGTACCCCTGAACTTAAAAGTTGAAAAAAAAAAAAAAAAGGAAATGTATGTTCTTTAAAATTAGACAAACCTAGTACATGATCTTCATGACTGCAGTATTTATTTTATTTTATATATAGAGATCTTTAATAATTTTGATATTCTTTAATATGATAATTGAATTTTTAAGTTTGGTATTTGTAGACTAATATTTTAGCAATTTATACTTTTAATAAGAAATCATCCATTTTCTTGAGTCTTTTAAAATTGTTGCCACCAACCTGCAGGTAGTATTAACTTGCTCTTTCAACGGGTACTAAATTTTGTGTGCATGCTATCTACTTTCCTCTCTTTTCTCATGTTAAAAAATTGAACAATAATCATGCAACCTTATCAAAGATCTGAAAATAATTTGACAAAATTCATCCTGTTTGTTACTTTGTAAAATATAAGTAGATGTTAATAAATATAATGATTAATAATATATTCTTATATGTAATTATTTAAGGTCTATTTAAAAACAGCTGGTAGAAAATATTCTAAAATATCTAGAGAAAAATTATTTTAGTTAAATTTAGGAGATAACTAAGTATGCCAACAAACACCATTGTTATTCAACATTGTTTTGCAGATTCCAGTGAGTACACTAAGGTAAAACACGAAATTACTATCACAAACACTAACTACAAATAGTTGGCTATCTTTGGAATGACCTTAGATAGTATATGCAAAAAACACAATAGAATCTGTTAAAAACGTTCTTTTTAAAATCCACCTACTTACCTAAGTCTTTACGGGTAAGCATTTTATAACGGAAAGTTGAAAAAATTTTAATCAGAATATGGACAACTATAAAATACTTAAAATTAAATTAAATAATAAAGTTATAATTATATATAAAAATAAAAAAATTCTTTTAGAAAATAGAGAACAATAAATATGTTAAATAACCAAACTTAGAAACAAAACCCAAGCCCCAAGCCCTGCCTTCTAAGAGCAGATTCTATCATCATCAAATTAGAAATCCACCAAGGCTTCCAAGGCTTAACATTAGTTTTTTTTTACTTCCAAATTGATCCACAACAAAATGTTGTTTTTTCTTATTATAAAAATACATAAAGTGCATATGTAAGAATAACTGTCCAAGAAAAGCCCAAACATATATAAAAATGAAGACTATAAGAATAAACTTGCTTACCTAGCATAAAAACAAATTATGAAGCTTTAAGAATCAAATTGATATTTTATCAACCCCCTAATAATTTTTTTTTAAAATACAGATTATGTGAATTGATTATAATGTATATAAGACAGTAATCTATATCTCTAAGAATTGCATTTTAATTTAGTCAGAAAAAAATATTACTGTGACACAACTGGCTATGTGTAAAGAAAAAAATTGAAGTTAGACCTTGTATCTGTTAGAAATGCTTTTGTCCATAAATAACAGAACAAAAATCACGCATAGATGTTGACCTTTCTCACTTGGCAAAAAATCTTCAAGTTGATAGTCTAGACTGAGGCAGATGCTCTAGAATGTCAAAAGCAATGGGTTTCCTTTTGGCTTTCCACCTCCAGGTTTGCCGAGAAAATTTACATGACTATCACAATGGTTGCAAAAAGTCTCCTCCAACTCTAGGCATCCAGGGAAGATATAAAGGAAAGGTACAAAAGAAAAAAGGACTTTCCCCTAGCTGTATTTTGCCATATTTTTAAATGAAACTGTGACTGTCTAATAAATCTGCCTATATCCGTTTGATTAGAACTTTATTTTTTGGGCAGTGAGGAAAATTGCTGAAAGATAATATATTGAGCTTCCCAGCCATTGGTATAAAAACTGGCCTGAAAAAAAATGGTTGGGTATGGAAGTTGAATAAGAAAGTTTTCAGATTCCTAAATTACCATTAATGTATCTCATGCACAAAAATACATATTCTAGATACATTAAATACTTAAATATATACTATAGAAACCTACAAGCACTCTCTAAAGAGACTATATGAGTCATCTTGGTAAGAAGCAAACATTCTAGACCAGATTCTAAAACTAGAGGTTAAGAAAGAAAATAGAATCTATAATAAATGAAAAAAAGTCTCTATAATAAATGAAATATTTTATTTGTCAAAAGTAACATTAAGTTGATAAAAAATACTGTTTTGGAAAAAATTGTAATGAAAATGGTGACCAAAATTTAATATCCAAAATTTTATCAAAAAAGCACTCTTACATGTTAACAGGAAAATTAAGGAACCAGAGGATAAATGAGAAAGAAACATGTCCAATTTTTTTTTAAAGGTAGCCGCTAAACTAATTCTTTATTCATCTCTTGATGGAGTGATTTTCAATAAAATTTGTCATACTGCTTATATTTGCTCACCTCTAACTCTGAATTCCATTGGCACAAAACGATTTTCACCCCATTCCACTACTTAAATTGCCCTTTCAAAGGTAACCAACGACCTCCTTGAGGTTTAATCCAATGCATGCTTCAGTAATTTGTCTTCTTCACTTTGTTAAACATTATTAATCGTGCCTTTCTTCCAAACATTCTCCCCTCACCTTTTCAACTTTTGATTGAAACTAATTATAGACTCAGAAATTTGCAAAAATAGTACACAGAAGACCTTGTAGAGTTTGTGCACCTTCCTTGATGGTAGCATCTTATATGACTGTAGTATAATATCAACACCAGAACACTGATATTGAAGTAGCGCTATTGATTCGACTACAGGCTTTAATAAGTTTTATAATTTTTCATGATTTGTATGCACGTGTGTATAGTTTTATACAATTTTATTCTGTGTACAGTCTCATGTAACCACTACCCAGACCAAGAAACAGAACTCTCCTACATGACTACAAAGAAACTCCCTCATGCTACCTATTTATAACACACACACACACACATACATATTTATTCCACACTCCTTTTGTCTTATTATGATGCCACATTTTTCTGTTTTTTCTCCTACCTTGATGCTTATCATCCTTAAGTGTTCATATTCCTCATATCTCTACTGTAGACCCTCATCTCTTTATACTTCATGTCAGTTTCTCTTAGCCAGAAATTGACTCCTCTCATCTTCAATATTCCTGCCCCTCTCCTACCTCAAGGCATTCTCACATGGCATTCTCTCTGCCTGAAACACTTTTATAATCCATCCTAGCCCTCATTCACCTACTCTTTCCTAATCACACCTACCATTTTCTCTCTCAAGGGGCTTTTTCACCCTCTGTCCCATTGTACTAGGTTAAGTCCTCTTTTTCATGTATTCCCATTAAAACTCGTACTTGTTATATTAAAATTATAATATGCTACTTTAATTATTTAATTGCACAACTTCCCTAATTAAAGATCTACCCCGTATGGGTAGAGTACAAGTCCATCTTATCTTCTGTTGTGTGTCCAACACCTAGCAATAAGTAGCTCATACTCAACACTTAATAATATCTGTTAAATGAAGTCCTATATTTTATGAACTGTTTAACCAATTGCTGGTCTGACCTTAAACAGCAGGTTTTCTTGCCTTCATGACCTATGTTCTAATATCCATAATTTGTTCTAGTGCCTTGAACCTCGGCTTATAACACAGCAGAACAATATGAAAAAAGCACAAGGCATGACAGTAAGAGGATTATTTGCTTTGAAGAAAGATTTAACCAGGAAACTATTGGGCTGGTTGGATTTCTGATGGATGAGGTTTCTACTGAGGGAAAAAAATGTCCTCTATTCAAGCAATTTTTTTTCTGAATATTGAAAATTTCAGTTAGGAAAGAAATTTCTACCAAAGTTAAGGGAATTTGGATAATTTCTGCTATAAACCAAACAACAGGTAACATACCACTTCTTAATGAAATTCTCTGTCTCTTCTGCAGAGAGGCACCTCTGACTTGATGCCAAGTTAACTATTCAGGAGAAGCTAAACTCCTCGACATGTAAGGGAGTTCTGGCTTGGGTGCTGTTCTCAAATTTTGGTGAGAAGGAATTCATGTACTGTTTTATTAAGCTTATCAAAAACTTTCCAAATTCTGGCTGGGCACTGTGGCTCACACCTGTAATCCCAACATTTTAAGAACCTAAAGAGGGTGAATTGCTTTACCCCAGGAGTTCGAGACCAGCCTGGGCAACATAGTGAAACCCTGTCTCTACAAAAAATAAAAAATAAATTTAAAAAAATTAGCCAGGTGTAGTGGCACACGCCTATGGTCTCAGCTACTCTAGAGCCTGAAGTGGGAGGATCACCTGAGCTTGGGAGGTCGAGGCTGCAGTGAGCCGTGATCACACCACTTACACTCTAGCTTGGGTGACAGAGTGAGATCCTAACTTTTCAAATTCTCAAATACATTTTCACTTATCTTTCCCAAGCTCTAATAAACCTTTCCATTCTTCTCATTTCATTTCCTATTTATGTATCCTCTCTATTTCCCAAAATATCCAATTGTAATGTGCATTCCTTCATTTCTGAAACTCCACTTCTACCTACAGCCCTAAGCTTACACAGGTCTTTGCTTTTTCATTATGCCTGTCATCTATGATCTTTACATACTCTTTGTGTGTACTTGAGTGTGTGTGTGTGCATTCTCTCTTGCATTTCTTTTCTGTTAACCATTTGGGATTTGTTGTCTAATATTGTTGAATCAATCTGATAACAGAGGGTGGGATATGTAATAGATACCTTATTTAGGGTAAAACTTTTATGGTCGGGCGTGGTGGCTCAAACCTGTAACCCCAGCACTTTGGGAGGCCAAGATGGGTGGATCACAAGGTCAGGAGATTGAGACCATCCTGGCTAACCCGGTGAAACCCCTTCTCTACTAAAAAATACAAAAAACTAGCCGGGCAAGGTGGCAGGCGCCTGTAGACCCAGCTACTCGGGAGGCTGAGGCAGGAGAATGGCGTAAACCCGAAAGGCGGAGCTTGCAGTAAGCCGAGATCCAACCACTGCACTCCAGTTTGGGTGACAAAGCGAGACTCCGTCTCTGAAAAAAAAAAAAAAAAAAAAACTTTTATGTACCTCCCTTTTATCCATCCTCAATTGCTTTGTAACATTCACAATAATCTCAAATAGAATAAAAAGTTTGCTATTGCTTATGGTTGTTTTGTTTTGTTTTTCATCATTTTAAAATTTTTGTTGTTTAATTGTTTTTAAGGACCAATACTCCAATCTTACAACATTACCTGTCAGTTAATCAAAATTTACTTGTGGCTTGATGATAAAAGATGTAGGGAGGGAAGAGTTGAAGATTAGAGAAATGGACATACTAGTGGCCTCTAATACTTAAGACATTAATCACGTTAACTCTATGCCCTTTACATGAATTTTTTTTTTTCTTGTATTTAGTAATCTGAGAAAATGCTGCTACTTAGAAAATAAAGAACACAGTGGTAGGTGACACGATTATAATAACTTTGGAATAATTTTGTAAGATCAGTTGATGCAATTATTCATAGGGAGAAGATACTAAGAGGATTTTTAAAATATTGTTTCCAAAGTCAAATATCTGTTTTAAAAATCTGAGCTTATTTAACAAATTTTCTCAAAACATTACTCTGTAAATCCATTACATAGAAATCAAAGTTACAATGACAGATGATTTTGTAACCAAAATTTATAATGTTTATAGTACAGTTGGAGATTTTTTAATATGAACTAGACAAAAAGTTCATTTTTTATATGAACTAAAGATCCTGTTTTGCATATTTTTATTTCATTGAATTTTTATAACATAAACTTGAAATCTATAAGGGAAAAATAAAAATTGAAACTTATGTAAAATATATTTTTATTGGACGGAACAATTTATTGCTAAAGGAAATCATTCTCTTGGCTTCCTTATATGACTTAAAATAAACTATTTTTCCTTTATAGACTCATTTTTTAATACCGAAATTGATCTTTCCTCCCATGAGATCTTAAGAATTCTCTGATGTTGCCAGTTATCATCACAGTATTCAGTGGTGTTAAAATAAAAATCAAGGATTTGTTTTATTGCTGAAGCAGATTTGTATTAGTCCTTTTTGTTCAAGCTTCTGAGTATCAAATGTACAATTTTCTTTGAGCTTCTCCCTGAAATTGCATTTTGATAAATTCCTAGTGAGATCACAGAGGATAACATAGAATAACTAAAGATTCTGGGTGGCTTCAAAGATTTGCTTAGTTGAGCATATTAAATACATGGGGAGGATATTGAATATACCAAATATCATGGCACTTTAATAATCTTCATTTGGTATCTTTTAGGAGGTATATAATTTAAAACTTTGATTCCATAATGTTATTGTTAATGGCTTCTATTGAATAGATGTATCTTTTAGTTATATTTTTTAGATATTTAAAATTCATGAATCACATAAGAATGATCATCAGCGTTTTATTGATTATGACTCCTACATGTAATACATTTGTGCTCATAGCATGGTGGAATTATTGGACCTCAGTAAGACTCGAAACTTCTGGCTGCTTTAAGAAAATGCACTAAAATATGACACAATATATGGCAACTGTATAGCCACATACAACTATCTTACACATGTGTTACTTTATTTCACATATTTGACCTTCACAACTTACGATTCTAGGATAGATCCTATAGTGTATGCTTCTTGTTGTGTGGTTTATAGAGCATACTGGAGTGAGAATACAGGCGCCTACCTTGGTTCTATTTTAATGGTAAAATTATTTATGTGTTTGTTTTTAATGGACAAATAATTATTGTATATATTTATGGGGTACAATATAATGTTTTGATCTATGCATATCTTGCAGAAAGACAAAAATCAAAATAATTAATGTATCCATCACCTCACCAGGCTATCTTCTTTTGTGGTAAGAGTATTAAAAATCTATTATTTTAGCAACATTGACATGTAGATTATTTTTAACTGTGGTTACCACACAGTGCCTGTCTAATTGAAATTTTGTACCCTTTGATCGACATCTCCCCTTTCCTCAACCTTCCCCATCTCCCATGTTTCTGGTGACGATCTTTCTACTTGTTTCTATGACATCAGTTTTTTTAGATTCCACATATAAGTGAAATTATACAGCATTTATCTTTCTGTGCCCGGTTTATTACACTGGGCATTATGTCCTCCAATTTCATTTATATTGTCACAAATGATAAAATTTCCTTCTTTTTTTAAGGCTGTATGGTATTTCATTGTGTATATATGAAGATGATCTTCAAATTACAATTGAGTTGTGTCTTGATAAACTCATCACACGCTGAAAATACTAAGTCAAAAGGATGTTTCTGACTTTAGAATATTTCAACATATGATGGGATAATCTAGGCACAATTTTGTCTTAACTTATGAGTGTACTGAATGCACATAGTTTTCACACCACTGTGAAGTCAAAAAATCACAAGGTACATCATTGTAACTCTGGGAATGCATGTACAATATTTTCTTTACCCAGTCATCTGTCGATGGACATTTAGGTTTCTCCCATATCTTGGCTATTGTGAAAAATACTAAAGTGAATATGAAAGTGCAGATATTTCTTTGACATAGCAATTTCAATTCCTTTGAATATATACCCAGTGAGATTGCTGGATCATATTGTAATTTTATGTTTAGATTTTTGAGAATTATCTACACTAATTTCCAAAATAACAGTACTAATTTACATTTCCACCAACAGAGTGCAAATATTTCCTTTTCTCCACATCCTTCCAAACACTTGTTATCATGTGTCTTTTTGGTAACAGTCACTCTAACAGGTGTGAGGTAATATTTCACTGTGGTTTTAATTTGCCTCTCCTCGAAGATTAGAGATACTGAGCATTTTTCATTTATGTGTTGGGCACTTATATTTATGAATGAGTCATTGGGCAAATCACTTTACTTTTCTCACTCTAAATTTTCTGATTTGTAAATTGAGATGATTGAATTAGATCGGGGTTTTCTTTTTTGTCTTGTTTTTTGTTGGTTTCTCTTTTTTTTAATTTACCACTGACTATACAGTCGAATCTCACGAGAAACTAAAAAAATTAGGTGTCTGGCCCCAACCCAAAGAATTTTGGAATAATTGGTGTAGGATAAGGATCAAGCATTGTTTGAAACTTCTCAGGTGATTTCAAGGTGCAGCCAAAATTTAATACTACTGGGCTAAAATCTATCTAACATCTCTTTGAAATTCTGAGAATTATATTTTCCTTTTATTGTCAGTGAATTAAATTATGATGCATTCCGTTTTTCCTGGCCTTATATCATCAATGCTAAAATAGGTTTTCCACTACTCCACAAGACAAAATTACAACATCAAAAAAGATGGACTTCAATATATACTTAAGGGAAACAGAAAAAAATATTTTATACATGACTATTTGGAATTTATTTAGTAGTTTTATGATGTGAAGTATGATTTATTTATTATTAGTTGTTCTTATGTGTCTCAAGCTGTGTCTATAAAGAGCCCACGACTTGACCATAATACTCAAACAATATACTGATACACATCTTCATTAAAACATCTGAGAAAAACTTCCAGTGACAGACATATTATACTGTTCAGTATGCTAGAATGTATTGATAGAGCCTTCATGAAACCTGAATTTCTGTAGTTAGTGATGACTCATTTTGTTAATAGAGAGAAAAGCACATATGACTTTTGGTCAACCTATACTTAGCACTCAATTTAAATAATTTCTATTTATTTCAGTAAAAAGTAATGTCAAGAATCTTTTCTACACATTAAAAAACCTCACATAAAATGTGTTAAAAATAAATATAAATGTATAAAAATTTTGAAACCTTTCAAGTACACAAGTTACCCATCTACAACCTGTTTAATCCAGTAACTCTACATTTCTGCATATTTATTTTCAGTTTAGTACAGATCATTATTCTGGCCCTAATTTCTCTACTAAGCAACAATTTTAAACTATCTGTGACATATAAAGACTCAGGTATTACCCTGTGTTTCACAGTGTACAGGTCTGTGCAAACTTACCTCAAAGTCCAAGGAAGCCAATAGGCCGAAGAAAGATGCTGACAAATCCGGTTTCTTAGGAAGAAACATTTAACAGAGACTTTTGAACAGAAGTCATGTCTGTGTCTTGAGCAGCAACAAATCAAGATGGTGGACTCCACCCCATTAATCACACACCTAGGGAATAGATGCTGTAGGCGAGGGATGGTTCAGGAGGGTAGGACAATTGAAGTACAATAACATCAAGTCTGTTTGATTTAAAAGCAGAATTTAGGGCACATACCTCCTCTGACATAAGGAACAATAGATAAATGGAAATCTCAGAGATCTTCCCATAACAGGTGTTAATTAGAAGCCAACATAGTGGATTAGCATAGAAGATGGAGTTGCTTTAGCCTCCACACCTTCTCTGCCAAAAAGATCAAAACTGAAATAAGTTTTGTTTAAGCTTCAGTTCTAAATGTGTTTATTTAGAATGTTCTAAATGTTCTATTTCATTTAACAACATCATTATCTTCCCAGTGGTCTATGTTAGACATTTCAGGTCAATCTTTTTCTAACCCATGCACACTTCCTCCTAACACTGTATGAGTCATGAACTCTTAAAATAGACTACTTCTCCAAGACTATGGATTCCACTTGGACATTTGTAATATTTGTTTCCTTTATACTAAAAAATTATCTATTTAACATAAACTGGAAGCAAAGATAAATGAAAAATAACTGAAGGCTAGCTTCAAATCAATTCAATCACTGATTGTCTTAAAAGTTACCTAATTCTACCTTAAGTCTTCAAAATGTTAAGACAAATCCTCCCTGGTGTAAAATAACATAACCCTAACACTCAATTTATCTGTAAACAAATTATACACAGAATGTGAAAAATATTCCTGGGAAAAGCTAACGAAACAAAGCCATCTAGTAGCAAGAATCTCAGTAATCAAACCAATGGCTTGTGTTAGGAAGGGAAAGGGCTCAACTCAGTAATGGACTGATAAAGGTGGCTCCTGGGATGAATGTGGGTGGGAGGCTTCTGCCAGCATGAATGCTTAGAGAAGTGTCCTTTCCAGCCAGGTGCAGTGGCTCATGCCTTTAATCCCAGCACTTTGGGAGTCTGACACAGGTGGATCACTTGAGCTCAGGAGTTCGAGACCAGCCTAGCCAACATAGTGAAACATCATCTCTACTAAAATTACAAAAATTATCCAGTCGTGGTGGCGTATGCCTGTAATCCCAGCTACTCGGGAGGCTGAAACAGGAGAATTGCTTGAACCCAGAAGGTGGAAGTTGCAGTAAGCCGAGACTGCACCACTACACTCCAGCCTGGGTGACAGAGTGAGACTCCATCTCACACAGACGCACACACACCAAAAAAAAAAAAAAAAAAGCAATGTCCTTTCCATAAAAGGAAAATAACTCTCATATTTAGAATACATAGGGCATAATGTGGATTTATTTGTCCTGTAGGTAAGCTGAAAAACCACTCAGGTAAGAATGGTCACTCATGGCAGTTTTCAAGCATGAAAAATGTTTCCTGAAATTATCATCACTTTTCCTTATTAAAGAAGGGTGTTAATTGGATTTTGAGTTCTTACCTCAGGAAAACTTGAATTTTTTGGGGGGGAAGTGGGCTTAAAAGATAATATATCTTTTGTGTTCACATTCAGAACCCACAAGCTGGAGTCTAATTTTCATTATTTTAATTACCTGAATAATACTATGAATGTGAGATAGTGGGATAGTGATCCCAACTTAAAACAACAGCCAGTGTCTGTGGTAATTTCATGCCTTGTCAAATACTTTTATTGATTGGTTTATATGTCATTCTTGTTATAAAAGACTATGCCTTTAAAAAAATCTTATTAGCAACACTTTCCTAATTTGTATTTTTAAAAGCTAAAGATCACTGGATTAATAACATTGGGGGGGTTAGAATAAAATAATAGATTAATATTGCTGCAAACCTGAGGTGTCATGGGGTGGTTGGAAAACCAGAACTGTGTTAAAAACATTAAGTTCCATTATAAATATAACTCACAACTACTAGTTTTGGGGAGTGAGGGAGCATTGTGTGGGTTTTGTTTTGTTTAGTTTATTGACTAAATTAGGCCTTTTTGAGATTGAGACTTTTAGCATCTTTAAATTGATTTATAGATTTGGTGCAACCACAGTGAAATTCTTAGAAGCCAATTCTGGAAGCTAAGGTAATTTTAACACTAACTTGAAAATAAAAATGAACCTATTAGCTAAGACAAACTTTAAGAACAAAATTAGTGGGGTCGCGCCACCATATATGGAAACTTACTATAAAGGTGCACTAATTAAACATTGTAGTATCAGAGAAATTGTAGACAGACAACCATATCAAAATAACGCAGGTATAAACAGACCAACACATATATGGACATGATTTATAACAAAACTGGCATTGCAAAGCAGTGGGGAAAGGAGTAATTTCTGTAATTGGTAGCCATATAAATCGCATTACATCATGATCCTTTACCTAACATGATACACAAATATTAAGGTTTTATACTTCAGTGTGAATAATTAGAAATATATAAAGTTTCTAGAATATAATACTAGTGAACATCTTCATGACTTTGGAATAGGCAACAATATCTTTAATAGCACATAAAAATCAATTAATACACTAAATTAAAATTAAAAAAATGTGTGCTAATCAAAAGATGCCATTAAGAGTGTGGAAACATCTCCTACCATCTTCCAGTTTCTAGGATAGAGAAAAACTAAGTTCAACTATTCAGTTATTTCCTGACTTTCAAAGAATCAGAGAACTTAGGCACACTCATGAGTTATTAGTTCCCAACCCCACCCCACCTGATGACACAGAGTAATGTACTCAAGCTTTTCCCAATATTCCGTCACCCTGCGATTTTTGCCTCTGTTCTCCAGTGAATCCATGGTTCAGCACACAATGTAGTGAACCCAATTCTAGTGCTTTTTGAAGTTACCTGAACAGAGCTCTCCCTTTATCCAAACCCATATGTTATGTGTCAGAAGCCATATTACTTGGATGTGGGGATAACTTAACTAGTAGGTGAAAAGCCAAAGAAAGGAAATTGACTTAGGTATCATTCCTGACAGGAAATACAGTCTTAGGGCAATTGATGCACTGCATTACGATTATTTTCTATTATGTTTGTTTCCTACACTATCCTTAAAAGTTTAAAAGTTGCTTGAACTCGGGAGTTCAAGACCAACCTGGGCAACATGACAA
This sequence comes from Piliocolobus tephrosceles, assembly GCF_002776525.5. Classification (NCBI taxonomy): domain Eukaryota; kingdom Metazoa; phylum Chordata; class Mammalia; order Primates; family Cercopithecidae; genus Piliocolobus; species Piliocolobus tephrosceles. Next base: position 120,481,660 of record NC_045438.1, on the reverse strand, counting down.
AACCCCATAACTACAAAAAATTAACTGGGCACGGCGGCATATGCCTGTAGTCCCAGCTACTAGGGAGGCTGAGGCGGGAGAATCGCCTGAGCCCGGCCTAGGATGCAGTGAGCCGTGATCCTGCCACTGCATTCCAGCCTGGACGACAGAGCGAGACCCTGTCTCTTTTTTGATCCTGCAGAGGCGTGGTCTCTTCTCCTTGCAGCCTCAACCTGCCGCATTCAAGCCTTTCTCCCGCCTCAGCCCCGGCCCCGCCCCAGTAGCTGGGACAGCAGGCGCGCGCCACTAAACCTGGCTAATTGCTAATTTTTTGTACTTTTTTTTTTTTTTTTTTTTCTTTGGTAGAGATGGGATTTCACTCCTGACCTCAAGTGATCCGCCCAACTCGGCCTCTCAAAGTGCTAGGATGACAGGCGTGAGCCTTCGCGACTGGCAAAAACAAAAAACAAAACAAAACAAAAGACAGTTTAAAACATGTAATTCCGGCTGTGCGCAGTGGCTCACGCCTGTAATCCCAGCACTTTGGGAGGCCGAGGCGGGAGGATCACAAGGTCAGGAAATCGAAACCAACCTGGCTAACTCCGTGAAACTCCGTCTCTACTAAAAAATACAAAAAAACTAGCCGGGCGAGGTGGCGGGCGCCTGTAGTCCCAGCTACTCAGGAGGCTGAGGCAGGAGAACGGCGTGAACCCGGGAGGCGGAGCTTGCAGTGAGCCGAGATCGCGCCACTGCACTCCAGCCTGGGCGGCAGAGCGAGACTCAGTCTCAAAAAAATAAATAAATAAATAAAAATAAAAATAAAATAAAAAATAAAAAGTGTAATTCCTTATATATTACGGTATTCTTAGCACATTACGCAGAACATGAAACATATTCAGAAATATACATATTTAGATACATTAATTAAAAGTATTAACTTCCTATTACTAAGTGCTCACTTATTAATAAGTGTTGACTATTTATTAGTTTGTTAATGACACATCCAGATATATAATCATGTTAAAACAAATAAAATTAAATCAAGTCTATACATTCTATGCTGTGATAGGTGTTTTAGTTCCTGTAATCCCTGAAATGCCTAAAATGACCAGGGAAACCGGTCTGCAAGTATGTTGGGTCACAAGTCACTTCCTCCACTTAACACTTCATTTATGCCAGTCAGAGAAGTTTTATCCCTAAGTCTCCCAACATAAGTATCTGTATTTCATTTCTTTTTTTCCAACCAAGCTTATGAGCCTTTTTGTTATACTCCCTGACTTGTTTACCTTTCCTTTTGCAAAAGCAGAATTCAATTACGGGAAATTCTAATGACTTACGTTCTGACTTTTTTTCCAATATGCCCATAAACATAAAATTTACAAATAGTAATTAAAACATAAAACTACTACTAATTGACCAGGATGTAGTCTCCGTTATTGATTAAATTTAGCTTTTATTTTTTCAATGTCAGTGGGCCAGAATTCTGAAACTGCTTCTGTGCTTTTGTGACTGTATTTATATGTGTAAAAGAGAGGATTGGCCGGGCGCGGTGGCTCAAGCCTGTAATCCCAGCACTTTGGGAGGCCGAGACGGGCGGATCACGAGGTCAGGAGATCGAGACCATCCTGGCTAACACGGTGAAACCCCGTCTCTACTAAAAAATACAAAAAACTAGCCGGGCGAGGTGGCGGCGCCTGTAGTCCCAGCTACCCGGGAGGCTGAGGCAGGAGAATGGCGTAAACCCAGGAGGCGGAGCTTGCAGTGAGCTGAGATCCAGCCACAGCACTCCAGCCCGGGTGACAGAGCGAGACTCTGTCTCAAAAAAAAAAAAAAAAAAAGAGAGGATTTAGGGAAGTGAAAGAAAGAAGAGAGAGAGGGAGAGTGAGAGAGACAGAGAAAGTAAGAGAGAGAGAGACCGGTTGATGATATTTTATTAAACTGCTTTGAGTGGTGAATGTCAGAAAGACGCAAGATAACAAATGACAGGGCTAAAGTGCTCTATATGAGGAAATTAGAGATTCACATTTGCTCCTTTAGATGATAGGACACAAAAGAAAGTGTTCGGAGGAAGAAAGAAACAGGAGATGATGGAAAGCTTGGTGTGCTGAGTAAAGTGATGCTTCCCATGAGAATCCCCAGGATGGGGAAAGGATTCTCATTTGGGAAAATATATATGTTGTTTCTCAATTATTTTTAGTTTTAATTTTTATGGGTACATAGTAGGTGTATCTATTTATGGAGTACGTGAGATAATTTTGATACTGGCATACAAAGTGTAATAATCACATCAGGGTAAATGGGATATCCATTACTTCAAGCATTTATCTTTTTTGTGTGTGTTATAAACATTATGATTATACTTTATTAAGTGTTTTAAAGTATACAATAAATTATTGTTGACTGTATCTTACTTCATGTACAATGTGTTTTGTTACCTATCCCTGTAACTAACCAACTTAGGCAAGCTACATACTTATATTTGCAGTTATTTCTACAGAGAGGTTGAGGAAACAAGGCAAATTACTTTCTCTTTCTTCCCTCCCCTCTCCCTCCCTTCTAGTTTCCATCCCTATCTCCCTCTTCCTCCACTTCTGTCTTCTTTTCCCATTTCTTTCCTCCCCCTCCATGTCTTCCTCCTTTTCCTCCTCCTTTGTCCTCTCTATGTTCCCCCTCCCTGATCATATGGTTCAAAATCTGAAGAGTCATTAAAATACTATATACCAAGGAAAGTATTATGAACAGAGAAAACTATAGTCAGAGTAATCAAGAATTTAAGAAATCATACCTTTGCAGTTACATGAACATGAAATAAAACATTGAATCAATTGTATCTAGTAGTTTCTCTTTCAGTTCTTTAAGGAATCTCCATACTGTTTTCCATAGTGATTGTACTAGTTTACATTTCCACCAGCAGTGTAAAAGAGTTCCCCTTTCACCACGTCCATGTCAACATCTATTGCTTTTTGACTTTTTAATTATGGTCACATTTGTAGGAGTCAGGTGGTATTTCATTGTGGCTTTAATTTGTATTTCCCTGATAATTAGTGATGTTGAGCAACTTTTAATGTTTGTTAGCTGTTTGTATATTTTCTTTTGAGAATTATCTATCAATGTCCTTTGTCTACTTTTGATGGGATGGTTTGTTTTTGTTTTTGTTTTTGTTTTCCTGCTGCTTGTTTGAGTTCCTTGTAGATTCTATGTGTTAGTCCTTTGTGGGAAGCATAGGTTGAAAATATTTACTCCTGCTCTGCAGGTTGCCTGTTTACTCTGCTGATTATTTCTTTCATTGTGCAGAAACTTTTTAGTTTAATTAGGTCCCAGTTATTTACATGTGCTGTTGATGAATTTGCTTTTGGGGTCTTAGTCATGAATTCTCTGCCTAAGCCGATGTCTAGAAGAGTTTTTCCAATGTTATCTTCTAGAATTTTTATGGCTTCAGGCGTTAGATTTAAGTCTTTGATTCATCTTGAGTTGATTTTTGTATAAGGTGAGGGATGAGAATCCAGTTTTATTTTTCCACATGAGCATGGGATGTGTTTCAATTTGTGTCATCTATGATTTCTTTCAGCAGTGTTTTGTAGCTATCCTTGTAGAAACCTTTCACCTCCTTGGTTAGGTATATTTCCAGGTATTTTGTTTTATTTTATTTTGCAGCTGTTGTACAAGGTATTAAATTCTTGATTTGATTATTCGCTTGGTCATCGTTGGTGTTTAGCAGTGCTACTGATTTGTGTGCATTGATTTTGTATCCTGAAACTTTACTGAATTCATTTATCATATCTACAAGCTTTTTGGTTGAATCTTTAGGGTTTTCTAGATATACAATTATATTACTACAAACATTGACAGTTTGATTTCCTCTTTTCCAGTTTGGATGCCCTATGTTTCTTTCTCTTGTCTGATTAATTTGGCTAGAACTTCTACTATTGTATTGAATTGAAGTGGTGAAAATGGGCATCCTTCTCTTGTTCCAGTTCTTGGGGGGAATGCTTTCAACTATTCCCCATTCAATATGATGTTGGCTGTGACTTTGTCATGTATAGCTTTTATTACTTTGAGGTAAGTTCCTTCTATGCTCATTTTTTTTTTTTTAATCACAAAGATATGCTGGATTTTACCAAATGGTTTTACTGTCTATTGACATGATCAAATACTTTTTGTTTTTAATTCTGTTTATGTAATGTATCACATTGACTGACTTGCATATGTGAAACCATCTCTGCATCTGTGGTATGAAACCCACTTGATCATGATGTATTATCTTTTTGATATGCTATTGGATTTGATCAGCTAGTATTTTGTTGAGGATTTTTGTTTCTATGTTTATCAGGGACATTGATCTCTAGTTTCTGCAGTTGTTATTGTCATGTCCTTTCATGATTTTGGTATTAGGGTGATACTGGCTTCATAGAATGATTTAGGGAGGATTCCCTCTTTCTCTATCTTTTAAAATAGTTTTATTGGAATTGGTATCATTCTTCTTTGAATGTCTGATATAATTTAGCTCTGACTCCATCTGGTCCCCGACATTTTTTTATTGGAAATTGTTTTATTACTTATTCAATCTTACTGCTTGTTATTGGTTTGTTTCGGGTTTCTATTTATTCCTGATCTAATCTAAGAGGATCGTATATCTCCAGGAATTTATCCATTTCCTCTAGATTTCCTAGTTTGTATGTGTAAAGGTGTTCATGATAGTCCGGAGTGGTCTTTTGTATTTCTGTGGTATCGGTTGTAGTATCTCTACTTCCATTTCTAATTGAACTTATTTGGATGGTCTCTTTTTTCTTGATTAATCTCACTAATGATCTATCAATTTTGTTTATCTTTTCAAAGGACTGGCTTTTTGTTTCTTTTACTTTTTGTTTGTTTTTTTGTTTCATTTAGTTCTGCTCTTATCTTTGGTACTTCTTTTCTTCTGTTGGGTTTGGGTTTGGTTTGTTTTTGTTTCTCTATATTAGCTTGTCTATTTGTGCTCTTTCAAATTTTTTGATGTAGGCATTAAATGCTATGAACTTTTCTCTTGGCACTGCTTTTGCTATATCCCAGAAGTTTTGATAAGTTGTGTCACTATTATCATTCATTTCAAAGATTTTTTTAAACTTCTATCTTGATTTCATTGTTAATCCCAAAATCACTGAAGAACAGATTATTTATTAGGTTGGTGCAAAAATAGTTGGTATTAGGGTGATACTGGTTTCATAGAATGATTTAGGGGGGATTTTCTCTTTCTCTCTCTTTTAAAATAGTTTTATTAGGATTGGTACCAGTTCTTCCTTGAATGCCTGATAGAATTTAGCAGTGAATCCAAAGGTTGATTGGATTCACATTTGAATTACGTTGGTTGGTGCCATTACTTTTAATGTCAAAAACTCCAATTATTTTTTTTGCTAGGCTAATAATTTCCATGTATTAGTATAGTTTTGAGGTTCCTTTTGGAGTTGATTTTGAGTTTTATTCCACTGTTGTCTGAAAAGATACTTTATATAATTTTAATTTTCTTAAGTGTATTGAGACTTGTTTCTGTGGCCTATCACATGGTCTGTCTTGGAGAATGTCCCATGTGCTGATGAGAAAAAGGCATATTCTTCAGATCTGGTGAATAATATTCTGTAAATATCTCTTAAGTTCATTTGTTCTAGGGTATAGTTTAAGTTGATTTTTTTCTATGTTTACTTTCTGTCTTGATGATCCGTCTAGTGCTGTCAGTGGAGTATTGGAGTCCCCCACTATTATTGTGTTTCTGTCTCATTCCTTAGGTCTAAGAAGTAATTGTTTTATAAATTTGAAAGCTCCAGTGTTAGGTGCATATAAATTTAGGATTGTAATATCTTCCTATTGGACTACTTTTTTATCATTATATAATTTCCTTCTCTCTTTTTTTTTTTTTTTTTGTTGTTGCTTTAAAGCCTGTTTTTTCTTACATAGGAATAGGTACTCCTGCTGACTTTTGGTTTAAATTTGTGTGTAATATCTTTTTCTACTCCTATACTTTATGTTTATGTGAGTCCTTATGTGTTACGTAATCTTGAAGGCAGCAGATATTTGGTTGGTGGTTTTTTAATTTATTCTGTCATTCTGTATCTTTTAAGTAGACCATTTAGGCCATTTACATTCAACATTAATATTGAGCTGTAGATACCTCTCTATTTATCATGTTAATTGTTGCCTAGATACTTTTTTTTTATCTTTATTTTTTTTGGAGGCCTAGTGAAACTTATGCATTATGAGAGTTCCTTCGTGGTGTATATTGAGCTTTTGCTTAAAGATTTAGAACTCCTTGTAGTATTTGTTTGTAGAGCTAACCTGGTAGTGACAAATTCCCTCAGCATTTATTTGTCTGAAAAAGACTTTCTCTTTCATTCATGAAGCTTAGGTTTGTTGGATACAAAATTCTTCACTGAAAATTATCTTGTTTAAGGAGGCTAAAGTTAGTACCCCAATCCCTTCTGGCATGTAAGGCTTCTGCTGAGAAATCTGCTATTAGTTTGATAGGTTTTAACTTTATAGGTTACCTGATACTTTTGTCTCACAGCTCTTGAGATTCTTTCCTTTGTCTTGACTTTAGGTAGCCTGATGACTATGTGCCTTCGTGATAATCTTTTTGCGGTGAATTTCCCAGGTGTTCTTTGAGCTTCTTGTAGTTAGATGTCTACATCTCTACCAAGACCAGGAAAGTTTTCCTCAATTATTCCCTCAAATCATTTTTCCAAACTTTGAGACTTCTCCCTCAGGAACACCAATTTTTCAAAGGTTTGGCTTTTTTACATCATCCCATATTTCTTGGCAACTTTGTTCATGTTTTAAATTCCTTTTTCTTTGTCTTTATATGATTGGGTTAATCCAAAAGCCTTGTCATTGAGGTCTGAAATTCATCTACTTGTTCTAGTCTATTGTTGAAACCTTTCACTGCATTTTGTATTTTCCTAATTGTATATTTGATTTCCAGAAGTTCTGATTGTTTTATCTTTATAATATATATTTCTCTGGAAAGTTTTTCATTTATATCCTAGATTTCAAAATACTTATTTAAGTTTTTTTTTTTTTTTTTTTTTTTTTAACTTTCTATGGTATCTCCTTGAGTAGCTTAATACTCAACCTTCTGAATTCTTTATCTGGCATTTCAGAGATTTCTTCATAGTTTGGATCCATTGCTGGAGAGCTAGTGTGATCATTTGGGTTGTTATAGAACCATGTTTTGTCATATTACCAGAATTACTTTTTGACTCCTTATTTGGATAGATTATTCCTTAAAGTTGTTCTCAATTTTTTTTTATTCAACTGTGTTTATTTCATGTTTTTCTTTCTTATAAATCTAAGTTTAAGGTTTATAGTTCATTTTAGCCCAATTTGATTTCTTGGTGCTTTAAGAGGTGAATACTCTGTATGAGTTTTTAGTTATGGAGGGTCTTTGTATACTGGCTTTCCCAGATGCTGTTTGTAGTAATTATGTACTTGGTGTGTGGGCAAGTTCACTGTCTTTTATGGGGTTGAAATGGCAAAAATCTTTTGAAGTTTATCTCATTCTTTCACTGTGTACAGTCTATTTATTTATTTAATTTATCCCCAGTATTTTATTTACTGAGTCAATGATTCAGGCATCAGGTCAATAGGGTGGCATCCCTGGGTAGGCAATGGTTATAAATAAGGCAAGTGGGTAGATGTAATATCCAGTGGTGGGAAGATGTACTAGCCTTGATGAAAGTGGCTGGGGGAGCTCCCAATTAGATGTGCTGAGGTTTTATCAGAGTGAAGAATGGGAGCTACCTTAGCTCCTCTGCCATGCCAGGCAGGAAAGCTAACCATTTCACAGCCTCACTCCTATCCCAGTATTCTGGTTATTCAGATCAGACAGGTACCTCTTTTCATCCTTAGAAATGTTGATGTTCCAAGTAGGGAGAAATTGTGATTCTTCCTTTTGTTCAGATCTGAATCTGGGGAGTGCTCCTCCCGTGCGGCTTCCATCACCCTGAATTGCTCCAGAAAGGCTGTCTATAGGTGTATCCATGCTGTGTTTTTGGAGAAAATCCCCAGCTGTGTCTTCAATGGTGTACTGCAGAGGTAAAAGGAGCCCCTCTTCAAGGCCCTTCACAATCACAGAGTTTGCCTGCCTATTAGGATAGAGGTGTAGACTTTCCCTACTACACCGAGCACTGCAATTGTGTCTCTGCTGTAAGAAACTTCCCACTAGGCTCAAGGCCTGCCGTTCAGATTCTTTTGTCCCATGGGATGTTCCCTTGATGTGGTGCTTTCCCTCTTCCACTATGAATGGGGCTTCCTTACAGCTGAATTACAGTGCTGAATATCCCTCTTCTGGGTCTAGCCACTCATTGGGACTGTCTGGCTCTTCAGGTCTCCCAGCAGTGGATACCAGCACTCGCTCTGATGGAGGTGGCGGGGGAGTGACATAGACTCTGTGAGAATTCTTGGTTGTAGATAGGCTTAGTGTGCTGGCTTTCTAGAATGCTGGTTGTTTTAGTACTGAACTTGTCACATGGACAGAGTCAGGACTTTTGATTAGCAGGCAGTGATGTTAGCTGAGACCCTGCTGCTGTTTTCTCCTTCTTGGGCTCAGTGTTATTCTGCCAAGAGGTTCTGTAATTGCCTGAGTTGGTTGGCCTCCAGCCAGGAGGTGGTGCTTCCAAGAAAGCACCAGCTTCAGTAGTAGCAGCGGGATTTGAGCTTGCCCCAAGTTGTCCAGAGGTTGTATTCTGGTTCCTCAGGTGATAGATGGGGCCATAAATCTCCCAAAATTGTGTGTCTTTTGTGTTAAGCTACCACGGAAGTTAAAGAAATACCATCAGGTGGGGGCAGAGTTAGGTGATTCTGACCTTAGACTCTCCTTGGGCAGGGCTTGCTGTGGCCACTGTGGGGGATGGGGTGTGGTTCTCAGGCTGCTGGGATAATGTTCCACGGGGACTATAACTGCCTCTGTTGTGCAGAAGAGTTTGCAAAGGGAGTGGGGAGTAGATAGCAGCAGTAAGCCTCACCCAGCTCCCATGCAGTTTGCAAGGCTGGTCTCACTCCCACAGTGCCTTGCTAACAGTGCCAGGTTTAGATCCTGGCAGCTTGCACACAGAACTCAGTACTTCCTCAGTCCATAAGCTTCCCCACAGAGATAGCAAACAGGGCTTTCATGCCATGCGCCTCCCCATCTGTCCACAAGGCCAGGAATCCAGCTCCTGTGCTCATGTGTTCAGCACACTTCCAGCTTGTCCCTCCGTTCTGTTCAAGGTGGTTCGTCCTCACTTGAATTATAACACAACATTCAGGTGGGAGGTTCTTTCACCCTGTGATCCCTCCCTGAGTTCGTTTGCTGACTTCTCGGAGGTCCCATGTGAGATATAGTCAGGAATGGCTTTCCTGGACTTAAGCTGGAGACTGGGAATGCCTACAAGACACTTCCCACTGCTGGGAGTTTTATGCTGCTCTCTAAATCCATTCCAGCTCTAGGTAGGGTTAAGGACTTCTCCCATGATCTGGATTTTCAGATTCCTCATTGGGGATGTGTATTTGAAGGCAAGCTCTCCTTTTACACTCGGGAAACTTACAGTTTTTCACCTATGTCTTGGAGTAGCTGCAGCCTGCTGCTTCTTTCAAAGGTTCTATGATTTCTTTTGGCTTTCCTGGTTAAGTTCCTTTGGTGATTCTTGGGAAAAAAAAAAAAAAAAAAAAAATTGCAGTGTGAATCTATACCCTAGGACTATTCTGTCCTTCCAAGTGGGAAAGCATGATGACACTGCCTCTTGTCCACCATCTTAAAAAAGAAAAAATTTCAGTCTTTCCAATGTAGGCATTCAGTGCTATAAATTCCTCTTAACACTGCTTTGTCTGTTTCCCAGAGGTTTGGATAATTTGTACCACTGTAATTATTCATTTAATTTTTTTAATTTTCATTTTGATTTCATTATTAACCCAGTAATCATTCAGGACCCGATTATTTAAGTTTCATATATTGTATACTTTTGAAGATTCCTTTTAGAATTAATTTCTGGTCTTATTCTGCTGTGTTCTAAGAAGATACTTGATATAATTTTGATTTTTTTTCATATTTATTAATACTTGCTTTGTGGTCTATTATATGGTATATCTTGGAGAATGTTCTATGTGCTGATGAGATAAATGTGTATTCTTGGGTAGAATGCATTATAAATATCTGTGAGGTCTGTTTTTTCTAGAGTGCAGTGTGCGTATATATATATGAAATACTATATACATTATATTATATATATGAAATATTATATATATATGAAATATTATATTATATATATGAAATATTATATTATATTATATTTGTTGACTTTCTGCCTCAAGGATCTGTCTAGTACTGTGAATGGAGTGGTGACGTTCTTCATTATTAATGCGTTGCTGTCAATCTCTTAGTTCTACTAGTAATTGCTTTTTGAATCTCAGAGCTCTGGAGTTAGGTGCATACATATTTAGGATTATTATATCTTCTTGTTGAATTTATTATTTTATCAATATATAATGATCTTTTCTGTCATTTTCTACTGTTATTGATTTAAAGTCTGTTTTATTAAATTTAAGAATAGTTGCTACTTCTCACTTTTGGATTCCATTTGCACAAAATATCATTTTCCACCTCTTTACCTGGAATCTATAAGAATATTTATTTGTTAGTCATGTCTCCTGAATCCAGCAGATATTTGGATTGTTTTTTATGAGGGTCTGTTTCAATCATCGTGTTGATTTTTGCCTAGTAACTTTGTTTTATTGTTGTGTTATCATTTTTTAAGCCCTGTGAATTGTGTTCTTTCAGAAGTTTCTATTATGGTGTGCATAGATTTTTTATTTCAATATTTAGAACTCCTTTTAGGATTTATTATGGCACTGATCTAGTGTTGATAGATTTCCTCAGCAACTGCTTGTCTGAAAAATACTTTATTTCTCCTTCATTTATTAAACTTAGTTTTTCTAGATACAACATTGTTAGCTGACAGTTATTCTATTTAAGGAGAGTAAAGACAGGAATCCAGTACCTTCTGGTTTATAAGATTTCTGCTGAGAAGTTTACAGTTAGTCTGGTAGATATGCTTTCCCAGAAGGACATAACAATTCTTAGCATATATAAACCAAATAAAACAATTCAAAATTACTGAATCAAAAGCTGATAGAAATGCAAAAAGAAATGGAAAAATGGGAAACTGAAAAAGAAGCACAATTAAACCTAAAACAAGCAGAAGAAATGATAAAAATTACAGTGGAAATCTGTAAAATTAAGAACATAAAATCAATAGAGAAAAACAACAACAAAAAAGCTGTTTTATGAAATTAATGAAATTGAAAAATCTCTAGCCAGACTAAGAAAAACAAAACAAAAACAAAAACATGAGAACACACAAATTTTAGAAATAAAAGTAGGGTCATCACTACTGAATTTGTAGGCATTAAAATGATGATAAAAAAATACAAACAGCTTTATGACCACAAATTTGATTACTTAAGTAACATGGGCCAGTACCCCAAAAGACACAAACAACCAAAACTCACACATGGAGACACAGATAATTTGAGTGGTCCTAAACCTATTAAATTGAATAAATATTTAATAACCTTCCAAAACAAAATGCACCAAGCCTGACTGGGTTCAATGGTGAATTCTACTAAACATTTAACAAATAAATTATGTCAATTTTCTACAATATCTTCCATAAACTAGAAGCCATAATTACCCTAATAGCAATACTAGATAGACTTTACAGGAAAACTATAGACCACTATTTCTTATGAACATAGATGCAAACATCCTTAATGAAATATTAGCCAGAATTATACACCATGACAAAGTGGGATTTATTTCATGTATTTGAAGTTGGTTCCACATTAAAAATGAATTAATATAATTTACCACACCAATAGAGTAAGGAAATAATAAGTCTACAATCATATCAACTGATAAAGGAAAAGTATTTAACAAAACTCAACAGTCATTAGTGATAAAAACTTTCAGCAAATTAGAAATAGAAGGGAACTTTCCCAACTTAATAAAGAATGTCTACTAAAAACCTGCAGTTAATGTAGGTTTTCTGGATGCTTTTCTTACAAAATTAGAGATAAGAATGTACTCTCTTACTATATTTATTCAATGTCATACTGGAAGGCCTAGATAATGAAATAAGTTAATAAAATAAATTATATACAGATTATGAAGGTAGTAAATGCACTGTCTTTTTTCATGCATGACATGATTATGTAGAAGTCTCAAAGAATTGAAGAAAAGCTTCTGGCAGTAAAAAGTAATTATGGCAAGGTCATAGGATGAAAGGTTAACATACAAATGTCGATTTTTTTTGTATACCAACAGTGAACAATTATAATTTTGAAATTAGAAACAATACTATATTTAGTAGCATTAAAAACATGAATTAAAGCCAAATTTAAAAAATGTATACAAGATCTTTGCATAGCTACCTACAAAATTCTGATGAAATGAATAAAATGGGATATAAATAGAGATATTTGATTTCCATGAATTGGAAGACTCAAAATTGTTAAAATGCCAATTCTTCCCAAGGTGATGCATAGATTTAACACAGTCCCAATTAACTTCTCAAGAAGCAATTTTATGGATATTAACCAACTGATTCCAAAGTTTACTTGAAAAGGCAAAGGACTCAGAATAGTCAACAGAACATTGAAGAAGAATAACATTTGAGCACTGATGCTACTTGACTTCAAGACTTATTATGAAGCTATTGTAGTCAAAACAGTGCTTAGTAGTGGCAAAAAAAAATGGACACATAGATCAATGGAACAAACTAGAGTACCCAGAAATAGACCCATGCAAATACAGTCAACTGATCTTTGACAATAGGAACAAAGGCAATTCCATGGAGAAAGATAGTCTTCTCTACAAAAGAAATGTGAGAAAAATTGGACAACCGTATGCCAAAAAAATGAATCTAGACCAGATCTTACAAGTTTTACAAAATTAACTCAAGATTAGTCATAGACCAATGGTTGCCAGGGATTTGAAGGAGAGTGAGTGGGGTAGGTGAAGTACAAAGAATTTTTTGGATAGAGAAACTATTCTCTATATTTACTCTGTATCTGAATCCACAGCTAAAGTCACCCCAAAATTAGAGATAGGAAAATTCCTACAAAAGATTGTCACAAACTGTCCCAAGATGGGGCTAGTTGGAATTCTAAAGAAAGATGATCTGTTTAAAGAATTATCAGGGGAAGTTTACAGAGTAAAGGTGCTAACTTGCGTACGTTGGAAAGAAATGGAGTCTGTAAGACTAAAGGCAGAAAGACAAATACCACATGTGGGACCGAAAAAAAAAAAAAAAAAAATTGAACTCATGGAGATAGATAGTAGAATGATAATTACCAGAGGATGGAAAGGGTAGTGGGAAGAAAGGGATATAGGAAGATTGTTAATGTATATAAAAAATATAGTTAGATAGAATAAATAAGATCTAGTATTCAGTAGCACAATAGGGTGACTGTAGTTAACAATGCCTTATCATATATTTTATTTATTTTTTTAAAAATTAACTTTATTTTTAAGTTCAGAGTACATGTGCCAGTTCATTTATATAGGTAAACTTGTGTCACAGGTGATTGTTGTACAAGTTATTTCACCACCCAGGTATTAAACTTAGTTCCCATTCGATATTTTTACTGATCCTATTCCTCCTCCCATCTTCCACCCTCCAATATACCCAGTGTGTGTTGTTCCCCTCTATGTATCCATGCATTCTCATCATTTAGCTCCCACCTATAAGTGAGAACATGTAGTATTTGGTTTTCTGTCCCTGCATTAGTTTGCTGAGGATAATGGCCTCCATCTCCATCATGTTTCTGGAAAGGACAAAAATTTTGTTCTTTTTTATGACTGCATAGTATTCCATGGTATAACTGTACCACATTTTCTTTATCCAGTCTGTCATTGATGGGCATTTAGGTTCATTCCATGCCTTTGATGCTGTGAATAGTGCTGCAATCAACATATGCATGCATTTCTCTCTATAATAAAACAATTTATATTTCTTTGGGTATATACCCAGTAATGGGATTGCTGGGTCAAATGATATTTCTGTTTCTAGGTCTTTGAGAAATCCCCACACTGTCTTCCAAAATAGTTGAACTAATTTACACTCCCACTAACACTGTGTAAGCATTCCGTGTTCTCCTCAACCTGGCCAGCATGTGTAATTTTATGAATTTTTATTAATAGCCATTCTGACTGAAGAGAGACAGTATATCATTCTGGTTTTAATTTGCATTTATCTAATGTTCAGTGATGTTAAATATTTTTATCATATGCTTGCTAACCATATGTATGCCATTTTTTGAAAGTATCTGTTCATGTCCTTTGCCCACCTTTTCATGGGGTTGTTTTTTGTTTGTTTGTTTGTTTTTTTAATTTGTTTAAGTGTCTTATAAATTCTAGATATTAGACCTTTGTTAGATATACACTTTGCAAACATTTTCTCCCATTCTGTAGGTTTTCCGTTCACTCTGTTGATAGTGTTCTTTGCCGTGTAGAGGCTCTTTAGTTTAATTAGATCCCATTTGCCTATTTTTGATTTTGTTGCAATTGCTTTTGGCATGTTCATTATGAAATATTTGTCTGTTCCTATGTCCTGAGTGGTATTGCCTAGATTGTCTTCCAGGGTATTTATGGTTTCGGGTTTTGCATTTAAGTCTTTAGTCTATCTTAATTTTTGGTGTAAGGAAGGGGTCCACTTTCAATCTTCTGCATATGGTTAGCCAGTTATTCCAGCACCATTTATTGAATAGGAAATCCTTTACCCATTGCTTGCTTTTGTCAGTTTTGTTAAAGATCAGATGGTTTGTAGGTGTGAGGTCTTATTTCTGGGTTATTTATTCTGTTCCTTGGTCTGTGTGTCTTTTTTGCACCAGTACCATGCTGTTTTGGTTACTGTAGCCCTGTAGTATAGTTTGAAGTCAGGTAGCATGATGCCTCCTGCTTCGTTCTGTTTGTGTAGTTTTGCCTTGGCTATTTTGGCTTTTTTGGTTCCACATTAAATTTAAATAGTTCTTCTTAGTTCTGTGAAGAATCTTAATGGTAGTTTAATAGTAATAGCACTGAATCTATAAATTGCTTTGAGCATTATGGCCATTTTAACAATATTGACTCGTCCTATCCATAACATGGATTTTTTTTTTTTCATTTCTTTGTGTCACCTTTGATTTCTGTGAGCAGTGTTTTGCAGTTCTGCTTACAGAGGTCTTTCATGTCCCTGGTTAGCTGTATTCCTTGGTACTTTATTCTTTTCTGGCAATTGTGAATGGGATTACATTCCTGATTTGGCTCTCAGTGTCAACTGTTTTTGCTGTATAAAAATGTTAGTGATTTTAGCACATTGATTTTGTATCCTGAGACTTTGGCAAAGTTGTTTATCGACTTAAGAAGCTTTTGGGCTGAGACCATTGGGTTTTTCTAGATCATGTCATCTGAAAACAGAGATGGTTTTACATCCTGTCTTTCTCTTTGGGTGCCTTCCTTTCTTTCTTCCTTGCTTCTTTGCTTTCTTGCTTTTTATTTATTTATTTATTTATTTATTTATTTATTTATTTATTTATTTTATTTTATTTTATTTTATTTTATTTTATTTTATTTTATTTTTTTGACTGATTGCCCTGGACAGTACTTGCATTACTATGTTGAATAAAAGTGATAAGAGAGGGCATTCTTGCCTTGTGCCAGTTGTCAAGGGGAATTTTTCCAGCTTTTGTCTGTTCAGTGTGATGTTGGCTGTGTGTTTGCCATAGATAGCTCTTATTATTTTGAGGTAAGAATATACATTTTTGTTATTATTTGAAATACTTCAAATCATAAGGGAAAAAGTGGAAAGCTATATAATCATTTTATAAAGGCAGAATACATTTAATACCCATATCTGATAAGACTGTCAAACAAGTTGTGATCAAATAAAAATATCACTCTATAAGTAGGATAATTAAATAAATTCCTAGCAAAAGAATCAAATAATGAGACAAAAATACCCTACTAGCATATAAGACTTGTACTAGGAAGAAAGGATTTTTTCAGTAACCAGAATGCTAATATAATTCATCATAATTACACATTGAAGTTTTTTCTATAGATTATGTCAATAAAGTCAAGGTAACCCACAAGCCTTGCCAGATTTTATTACTAGAGAGTTCATCTGTTTATTAGACAAACTTTTTAATTAAACTATAATAATGGTCAAAACAAATGAGTATTATTGAGAATACCCCTAAAATTCATAATTATTGGTGGACTTCCACATGTTTGAAGATGCAAGCCATGTTTTCAAAATAAATGTATAATAATTTAAATCCCAAAAGTGGTATATATTTTCTTCTGAAGCAGCAACATTTAGTAGCTAGAATGGTAGGAATTGAAATCTAGTTTCTTTACTAACAATCTTTGTGTACCTGTGCAGATCACTTAACCTGTCTGTCTCTGTTTCTCATATAAAAATGAAATATAGTTTCTATCTCATAGGATTATTTATAAGCATTAAATAATTAATATATGTGAAGATTTAGAATAGTGCCCAGTTTATAGCAAGTGAATACAAGTATTAGTATCACTAATATTAGCACTACCATTACCACTACTACTCCCACTATTATCAGTGATTCCAAATTGTGATCAGGTCCAGGTACCTTGGTATACAGAGGAGGCAATCAGCAACTATTATAATTTAAAGAATAATATATACCTTAAAACATTTGACTTGTAAGTTTTCTAAAACTTGTTCATAATAAAGAATTGATCTAGGAATTGTATACTGAAAAATTTTAAAAGCAGTTTTTAGAAGGAATAAAAGGTGATTAGACAAACATCAAATTTCATTTCATTTAATTTAATGGCTTGCTAGCATTTAAATCCGTAAGTCTGTGCCACTCAACTGGCGATTTTTTTGGATTTCCGGAAAAAATTGAATTTATGAATCCTATATATAATTTCAAACATTATTCACAAAACATGAACAAAAACAGCCCAATAGCCTTCATAAATGTTCTCTTCTGCTGTTAATTCATAAATAAATGTCAGCATTAAAAATACATATGCTGTTTTTTTAGATTGAATAATTCAAATAATACTGAATATTGTTAGGTTGACTATCATGGTAGCAGACATTAAAAAAGAACAATAGTGTAAATGAGAAGAGTTGATGTGTTTCAGAATATAGAAAATCTCTAGAATTTTGAAGTAAAAAGAGATTAATATCTTATGTGATACAGGAGTTTGTCTTCAAGCAACCAACCTCTTATCCACTTTCTTTTCCTTCAGGAAAGTAAATTGATTATCACTCACATTATACTATTCAAGGCTAATTTGCCTCACTCAGTTGTACCTTGACAGTTAAACACCAAATATCTTACTCGGCATCCCTCTTTGACACTTCTTAATCACTTTAGTGCTCTTGCTAATGCTCCAACATGTCCTTTTCTCTTTTCTAGTTTTGCACATTATTGCTCTGTCTGTACAGCAGTTAGTCCAAGGGGTTTATTATTGGTAGTACATTTCCTTTTTCTAGTTATATTTGCATCACCCGTCTAAAACACTGAATTTGAGTAAAAGTGATTGATCCTGTTTCCATTTTAAATGAATTAGGTAAAAAACAGAGAGAAATTCAGACAGAAATTCAAAGGCTAAGGTTTCTTATTGCGACAAAACTTGTATTTTCAAATATATGAGCATTTGAAAATCTCTGAACCTAGCAGACACATTGTGTTTGTGTGCGTGATAACTTTGTTGGTTCTTTTGACATTATCATGGAGTGAGATTTAGGAAGAAAATAAATCCAATCTTAGCTGTACCATTTGCTAACTTACTAGATACAAGACACTTACTACATACTAACATTACTTGCAGGACTGCTCTTAAGAATAATAAATGTGCTAAATTTAATTACCTGGAGCAATGGCCTGTACCACACACATCCTAGGCTGCAGTTCCCTTTACCCTGCTTTATTACTTCCTATTCCTCCACCTACTTTCATGAGCTCCAGAAAAATGTCACATTTTCTTATTTTCTCAGACCTAACTCCTATTCTTTTTGTTGTTGTTGTTGTTGTGGAATATTTAGTCCCTTTATTCTTTTATTGTCAAGGTAATGACATCTCAGGAGGAAAAGGCAATAAATGATTATGCCTAATCAGTCATTTTTGGATAAATTGCTCTATATTATTTTGTTATCATATAGAATGCATTAAAGTAATCTTTGCTAAGTCTATGAATGCAATACATCTAATTTTTATAACAGCCCTATAAACTGGGCTTGATTCTCATTTATAGTTAAAACTGAATTTTTAGGTGGTAAAATCATTTGGTTCACTAACTGAACTAATAAATTCAAGAATGAAGATTCAAGCTCATGCCTTTAACTGCAAAGTTTATACTATTTTTATCCTCTGAAACAGAGGAAACATCAATAGCTTAACTAGAATGCAAGATTATTTCAGCAATTAGTAAGCTAATACAATAAAATGCATTCTTCAGAATACTAGTGCATTGTTTTGTACTTCTCATAAAAGAAAACTTGTAAAGGTATAAATCACTTGCACAGTTATGTGAAGCTTTTTGTTTATTTCAGGTCACCAGTGAGTTTCCTATTATTAAATCTGACAGTCAATTCAGTCTTTATTTTACCTGATCGAAAAGTAAAATTAGAAACATTTTATGATTCCCTTCACCAAGAAATGCTTTTGTTATTTGGGTTCTAAATGATCACATTCTCCTCATTTTCTTCCTTCCTTTCTTGCAGATACTTGTTCTCAGTTTCTATCAACATTGGAGGTCCTTAGGATTTAGTCGTTAGACCACTTCTGTTTGTAATTATAGTTCCTTTGGAGACTCCTATAATCTCCATAAATACCATATCTATTGCTGATCATTTGCAAATTTATTTCCTTGATTTCTCCCCTGAAATCCATACTTGGTATCCTACTGCCTACTTGACATCTCCTCTTATTTCTCCTAGAAAGTCTGTAGACGTCTAAACATTTCAAAATTAAAAAATTTAAGCCAAATCTTAAATCATATTCCCTGACCCTGTTTTACTTACATTTTTTTCATGTTAATTTCTGGCAACTTTATCCACCAGTAGTTCCAGCCAAAAGTATTTATTTCACTGACACGCTGCATTCATTCCAGCAGAGTTGACTCTACTTTTACAAAATATCCAGAACCATCTACTAATTATCCTTCATTGCTCTATCCTAATTCCAAGCACTATAATATCTGGCATTAGCTATTGCCATAGACTCTCAACTGGTCTTCCAGCTCCCCTTTTTGTTTCACTAGAGTTTATTCTCAAAACACCCTATCAAAATATATATCAATTATGTCACACATCTCTGCAAAACCCCTCAATGAGATTCTGGTTGTTTTAGGGTAAATATGAAATCTCAATAATGGTATTGGCACCAGTGATGTAATTCACTGCTACCCTCTTCTTATTCACTCTGCTCCACCTCTGTTGCTCCTTAAACTTGCCAGGAACACTTCACTCTTGGAGCTTTGCACTGTGTTCTCTCTGCTTAGAATATCTTTTCTTCACATATCTGCAGAATTTACTGGCAGATTTTCTTTGATTCTGCTCCTTTGATTTTGTGCTCAGACTTTTCTTTCTCAAAAATGCTACCCAGGTTATTTATTCACAATTTCAGCCTCTTCCATAGCTCTTCCACCTTTCCCAATTCTGTGCCATTTTAATTTTCAACCTTCTATTGTACTACACATTTGTGTGTGTGTGTGTGTGTGTTTCTTGTTTTTCTAGCCCCACAAATATGTTGGCTTCATGAGGGCATGGATTTTTTTCCCCCACCTCCCATGAATACATTCTCAGTGCTCAGAACAGTGCCTGGTTTATAGAAGAATCTTAAAAAACAGTATTACCTCAATGAATGAATGAATGAACACCATGATAGGATGCAGGTTTTTGAAATAGTGGCCAATTGGAGCCAACAGCCATGAAAACATGAGGAACAATGACTAGAAATATCTTCTTCTTTCAAGCAAGACTGTCTTTAACACATAGGAATCAATTCCTCAAGATTTTTTTTTCTTAAAATCACTCTCAAATATTTGACAATTCTAAACATTCCAGCACCCGTAACAGTGAAGATTCAACAAAGACCCTCTGTTAAATATATTAGTTTCAAAAGCAATAAAGTTGAAAACATGAAAGACAAGTAAAATAATAGAAAAAACACATTTGCTGGCTTAAACTTGTGAAAAAATATTGGACATGATCATTTTTTCCCTCTTATAAAAAATGACTAGTGTCTTGAGAATATATATATATATAAACTTCAAAATAGGTCAACAAGTTCAATGCCCTTCAAGCCATTCTTTAGCTAATGCTCTAGCCCTTAAAACTGTCTCTTCAGATTGCTACTTTAAGAATCACTAACATCTGTCTGCCTAAAACATCACCCAAATCCAGCAGGTGAGCCAACTTCCCAAACAGCAAGCCTTGCTTTAAAGAACAGAAGTTGTGTCCTCTGGGATGTTCTTTTGGCAGGGCTAGTGGGCTGTTCTCAGCAATTTTCCAAACTTCCATTTCACACTTCTTTAGTTCTGAAAAGAAAAAAAGGAGGGGGGAAGCAACTAACAACTTCAATGTTTTTTGAAGCAAAATAGAAAATGTCATAGCATTCAGTGGCTATAAAATAAATGTCTAAGAGTTCTCTTTCTAGCTTATTGCAACAAATTGTCTAAGATGATACCACTTGTGTTCTATATATGGTTAAGTACTTTCAGCTCTCCTTAAGGTTTAGGTACCTTAAAAAGTGTTCCTATTTTCAGCTTAGAGTTAATTCAAAGTTGTTTTGGAGAATCTGGTTTTGCTTGGATGAACTCTGAGAATTTTATTCAAATGAAGGTTAGGTGTCTTCCTGATGTTGCTTGATGTATTTTAGGAGGATAATTTGCATATGTTGTTGAAACTAATCCAGCATTTAACTTACATTTCTTCCAAAGTTCTTTGGTAAATGTTGAGAAATAATGATGTTATTTTTTTGTTGTTGTTTTCTTTGTGAAGATACTAAATTATTTTATGGTCACCAAAATTAGTCTTAACTTCTTAATTAAATTGGTAGGTTAGGCAACAACTACTAAGAAGGAAACAATGAGTACAATTAGGTTTCAGATTTGACATTGGCAGAAGAGTATACTTTTGGGAAAGTTTCATAATTACAATTATCTTTAAACTGTGCATTTTCATTATTAATTTGTGTTAGTCCATTCTCACACTGCTGTAAAGAAATACTGAAAACTGGGTAAATTATAAAGAAAAGAGGTTTCATTAGCACATGGTTCTGCAGGCTCGACAGGAAGCATGGCTGGGAGGCCTTAGGAAACTTACAATCATGGCAAAGGTGACGGGGGAAGCAGGTATGTTTTCACATGGCCAGAGGAGGATAGATGTGTGGGAAGGTGTAGTGCTACACACTTTTAAACAACTAGATTTTGTGGTTAACTCACTCACTATCATAAGAACAGCACCAAAGGGGAAATCTAGCCCCATGATCCAATC
Source organism: Piliocolobus tephrosceles (assembly GCF_002776525.5). Lineage (NCBI taxonomy): Eukaryota > Metazoa > Chordata > Mammalia > Primates > Cercopithecidae > Piliocolobus > Piliocolobus tephrosceles. The sequence goes on along the minus strand of NC_045438.1, from coordinate 120,460,148 downwards.
ATCTTTCACCTGGCCCCACCTGCAACATTGGAAATTACAATTTGACATGAGATTTGGGCAGGGACACAGACCTAAACTATATTGTAATTCAAATGCTCCATGTACACTAACTCTCTTTCTTTCTCTTCTATTAAATTGTCTTAGTTTCTCACATGAGGGCAAAATAAACTTCTTGGGTCTGTAGTTAGTATGTATTAGTCATATCATTTAAAAAATATTGCTAATTAAACTAAGAAATTGCATTGAAGGAAGGGTAATTATCCAGCATTTTAGAATTAGAGAATCTGTGCTTTTCTTATATTTCAAAAATATTTTCCAAAAACATCTTTGTTGGAAATCTTAAATAGTTATTGTTCTGGGAAATATATTTTAGAAGTAAAATATTCTGGAAATGAAAAGCTATATAAGTTATAGTCAAAGTAACTCTTTCTAACATAAATATATAACAGGTTAATCACTCATTCATCCTCTTGAGGGGTTTTAATCTTTAGAGTGGTCTTGAGAAAGCTCATAAGGTCTTTGATAAGTTAATAGAAAATAATTATAAGATTCAATATTGATAAAATAAAGTTTCTTCACAGAGAGAGGTCAAGATTATTATGTTTTATAGACTATATGTTCTATCTCTATAGTATCTATCTATCTATCTATCTATCTATCTATCTATCTATCCATTCATCCATCTATCTACCTACCTACCTACTTATATATGTATCAACCAGGGTAGCTTCTGGAGAAGGCTAGCTGAAATAATAACCCTTTCAACACCTGAATTTTTTTAAAAAAAACTTCTCCCTGAAGTTTTATTAGTCAAAATATAAATTTTCATTATTTTTTCAAATTGATTATTATTTCTTCCTGTGAATGATTGAAGGATTTTTAAAATGTAAAAAATATAAGTATTAATAATTAAAGCTAAGGAAATATGGCCAAAGTAGGGAAAAGAATAATTTAGACTAGGTGGGGCTAACAAAGAATCTTAGAAAGTGATCAATGCTTCTGATTCAGTGGTTTTCTTAATATAAATGAATTAAGCTTGTCTAGTCTACTAGTCCAAAGATACCAGCATTCCATTCCCGCAATCAAGTATGTGTATGTGTAAGAGAGACAGAGAGATAGAGACAGCCACAGAGATATGGGGAGTTAATGGACTGAAGGAGAGGGAAAAGATTTTTTTAAGATGAGACTTATAAACTGAGAATTACTTTAAAAAAGCTTTCAATATTTAATTTGCCTCATTTCCTTATTCTACTTTTTTATTCAGTAATGTATGTGTAGCTCTCTCTCTCTTATCTTTTAAACAAACTATACTCAAACTTAGGTGGATAAGAAAAAATTAGTAAAGTCAACCTCTTACCAGAAGTCTTTACCATCTTTCATAAGATCCACCATCTAAAATGACATAAAATTTATACTAGATTTTTCTGAAGAGATCAACCTAGCTTCTTCAGTACAGAACATGTATTGGCCATAAATTTTAGGTTGGTGCAAAAGTAATTGCGGTTTTTGCCATTGAAAGTAAAAGAAAGAAGAACAAGTCATGCGTATTTTGTGACAATAGCCTTATTCTTTAGTCCAATGCCTTCAAAAGTATTATCTCAAATGATATTCATGGGGTTTGCTGAAAAGAAAAACATTATGCAATTCAGGTAATGGTCCAACAATAAAACCTCACTTTGGTGTGATCCTACAAAATCTACAAGTTAACATCAGCTTGTTAACAGTAGGGAAAATATGCATTTCAGCGAAGAAAATGAATTGCAATAACATTCTGAAATGATGGGCTTACATCAGTAGAAAATAGATGATGTAAAAGGAGAAAAAAGTAACTAAAAGTGAGTTGTTGATTACTCAACGCTGCATCTTTCCTTCTCTCCCATCCCTGTTTCCTTCTGTGTGGATAACGCCTAACTTATTTTGTCCTCTACACCTCTCTGTGCCACCTAACTCACTATGCCTCTGGGAAGTGGGCTAGTTTATCTGACTGATGAAACCAGCCAGAAAAATCTGGACTTCCTCAACTGAACTCAGCTCCTACATGTCCTTCCTCGTGAACTGGCTGTGCCCAACAGCAGGCATTCTTCTTTCCTCGTCTACTAAGTTCTACCTGAGTACCCTTCCCCACTCTTGGGAGGAAAAGCCTGTGCTAGCCCAGCACTGCATATGACTGGCTGGGAAGATAAGTTGACTTCCAGGCTTCAGATAGAGAACTCAACTGGAGCCTATATTTAGTCTCTTTCAGTATTTTAGGTAATATTTTTATCAACCTTATTTTATAATAATACAAAGTTATATAAGTATCATTTACCTAAAATAAACAATCACTAAAGTATATGTGTGTGTGAATTTTGACCAATGTGTATAGTTTAACACAATTATAGCATATAACATTGGCATTAACCCAAAAAGCTCTCTCATAACCCTGTGTAATAAATAGATTTCCTGTAATCCTTGCCCCGTCAGTGACTGATTTTATTTTCCCCTTTTTGTTTTGACATTTTCAGAATTTCACATAAATGGAATCACACAATGTATAGTCTTTTTGTGTCTATTTCCTTTAGCATAATGCTTTTGAGGTACATCCATGTTGTTATTTTTATTAATAGTTCCTTTGTACCTAAATACCAGTTGGGTATCTGAGTTGCTTCCAGGATGTGCGTTTTTGAATAAATATTTAATAATAAGACTTTTTGTAAATATGCTATTCATTTCTGTTAAGTAAACATATGAAAGTGGTATTTTTGAATCCTAAGATTAGTTTATGTTTTACTTTAGTAGAATCTGCCAAACTGTTTGCTAAGGTGGTTGTACCATTTTCCATTCCCACAATCAAGTTATCTTCATATCTTCACTGACTCTTAATATTATCAGTCCTTCTAATTTTAGGTATATTGGTATTCATTTTGATTTTAATTTTAAATTTTTTACTGACTACTGACCTTGAATCTCTTTTCATATATTTATTTACAATTTATGTATATCTTTTGGTGAAATATCTATTCAAAATTTTCTTCATTTGTTTAACAAAGTTCTTTGCTTTTTATTTTTAAGTTATAAGACAATATATTCTGGATATGAATTCTTGGTCATGTACTTGTTTTGCAAATATTCTCTTTCTCTCTCTGTTGCCTTCCAATTCATTTTTTAATGGTGACTTTTAAACGAGTAACATTTATTTTGATGATCTTCAGTTGATCAATTTTTTATAATTGACTATTTTGTGTTTTCATTAAAAATCAGTTGAACATTTATTTTGAATCTATTTCTGAAATATAGTTCTGGCCTATTAATACATCTATCCTTATTCACATATCATAGTCTTGATTATTTTTATCTATATAGTGAGTATTGAAATTAGGTAGTATATCCTTTACCTTTTTCTTTAAGAAAATTGTTTTGGCTATTCTAAATTTTAAAATCAGTTTATTCATTTCTAAAATAAATTGCTGTAATTTTAATTGGCACTATATTAAATCTATAGATGAATTTGGAGAGAATTAGCATCTTAACAAGGTTCATTCATTTGCTACTTGAACGTAGTATATCTTTTCGTTATTTATGAGCCTTGAACATAGTATCTATCTCCATTCTCTCTAAAATGTTTTATAGTTTTCAATTTATAGGTTCTGCACATATTTTGCTAAGCTTATCTCTATGTATTTTATTTTCTGATCTTGTCAGAAATGGTATTTTAAGTCAAGATACAAATGTTCATGGCTGGTATACAGGAATATAATTGATTTTGGTTTACTGAAATCTATGAACTTGCCAATACCACTTTAGTGTTAATAACTTTTTTGTAAATTCCTTAAGACCTTTTTGGATAGACAACTATATCACCTGTGAATAACAATAACTTATTATTTTATTTACAAGATATATGTCTTTTAATTATATTTTCATTTTTCTCTAGCTAGGAATCCAGGCAAATAATGATTAAAAATATGAGATCAGATTTCCTTATCACATAAAAAGGTCCCCTTCAATTAGCAGTTTGCTGAGAGATTTTATCTGATTAGTTGATGGGTTTTCCTCAAATCCCTTTCCTGCATCAATTAAGATAATCATAAGGTTTTCCCTTTTTTATTCTGTTGACATTGCACATTACATTGCTTGATTTTTTTCAAAGCATTAAACTGGCTTTGCATTCCTGACATAAACCCCACTTGTTCTTTTATGTCTATATTTTGGGATTTAATTTGCTAAAATCTTAAAATGCATTATGTATGGAAACTATGGATATGGGATCAAAGAATATTGGTTGGTAATTTTCTGTTCTTATAGTATCTTTGAATAGTCTTAATATTAGTGTAATCCCAGCTTCATAAAAGGAAATGGGAAGTGTTTCCACTTGTGTTTTCTGAAAGACTTTGTAGAATTGGTATAATTTTTTTTCCTTAAATGTTTGGTAAAATTTATCAATGAGGGCCAGACGTGGTGGCTCATGTCTGTAATCCCAGCACTTTGGGAGGTCGAGGTGGGAGGATCACGAGGTCAGGAGATCGAGGCCATCCGGGCAAACACGGTGAAACCCCGTCTCTACTGAAAATACAAAAAATTAGCTGGGAGTGGTAGCAGGTGCCTGTAGTCCCAGCTACTCAGGAGGCTGAGGCAGGAAAATGGCGTGAACTCGAGAGGTGGAGCTTGCAGTGAGTCGATTGCCCTACTGCACTCCAGCCTGGGTGACAGAGCAAGATTCTATCTCAAAAAAAAAAAAAAAAAAAAAAAAAAAAAAATTCATCAATGAGGCTCTCTGGGCCTGGGATTTTCTTTGTAGGAAAGTTCAAGACTAAAAATTTGATTTTTAAATACATATCAAAGTACTTAGGCTATCTATTTCTTCTAGAGTGGGATTGGATCCTTTGTATTTTTCAAAGAATTTATTGCTTCAAAGTTATTCAACTCTGACACACAGTTGTTACAATATTCATCTTGTTAGCTACTAACATTTACAGAATCAGAAGTTACACCCCATCTTTAATGTTTCTGTCTTCCTTTTCCTGATATCATTCTAATTCTCTGAAAAAGTTAGCTTTTAGTTTTATTTGTTTTTAACATTGTTGTAAATTTTCTATTCCACTTAGTTCTTCTCTTTATTTTCTCCATAGAATTATTTCAAGTTATGGGTAATTTGGTGTTCTTAAAGTAAAAATACAGATCCTTGATTTGAGGTCCTTCTTTTCTCTAATATAAGCATTAAATGCTAGAAGTTCTCCAAGTCTACTGTTAATTCAATCGAGTACATTTTTCTCTTCAGATATTTTAATTACTAATCTCTATAAATCTCATTTGTGTCTTTTAAAAACATGTTGTGTCTTTCCTCATTGTCCTCTGGTTTTCTTCTACCAGCTTAAATATATGAAATATTTGTCAAAGCTCTTTAATTGTCCTTGTCTACTCTCATCATCTATTGTTTCTGGAATTTTTTAATTAACTGATTTTTCTGCTAACTGTAGGTCATATTTTCTTGCATCATTGAACGCTTTGCAATTTCAGAGTGGATACTGAACATTGTGAATTTACGTTTTTGGTTGTTAGAATTTTGCTGAAATACAGTTAAATTCTTTGAAATCAGTTGTGTATTTATACAATTGTTTTTTTAAAAGCTTTGTTATGGCTAATCTAGGGCCTTTAATCTAGGGCCAATGTACGCATGCTATCGAGGAGATAAACTTCTGGAGATCTTACTTGATTCTCCAAATTTTGCAGTATCTTTCCATTCCGTTTGGTGGAAAGATAAACTCTTTACAGCCTCTTTGAAGCCCATGAATTGTTGCCTACTTCTTTCTCATGGTTTTCTTCCAGATATCCTCTCTGAACCTAGGTAGTTATTTTTTATGCAAGCTCAGATTGTTGCTCAGTCGAAAACTCAAGAACCTCTCTAAATCTCTGGACCTCTCTGTGTGCACAGTTCTCTGTTTTTGGTATCCTTTTCCCGAATTCTAGCCTCCTCAAACTCTAATCTTTTTCTTCTTAATATAATCAAGACTGCAAGGCTATATTTGAGCCTCCCATGGCTTTGCTGCAAACTTGAAAACTGATTCAGAGAAGCACACGGTGAATTTGTCAGGTCTACCTTGTTTCTTTTTCTTCCAGGAGTCACATTCTAGCTGCCCACTATCCAGTATCTGAACCATGTTGTTTCACATATTTTCTAAGTTTTATGGTTGTTTATGATAGGAGGGCAAGTTCTTTCCCTGGTACTCCATTTTGGCCAACAGCAGCAGTTTCCAAAGATGTTATTTTTATCTGCCATCTGCCTGATTCTTTGCCTAACATCGCGAAAAAATTCAGAAGTAGGTGGGAAATTGTGTTTTTGCTTTTCCCAAAGAATTCAATAATGTCTCTTGAATTTAAAAAAATACGTATTTTTAAAATATTTTGAAAAATTTTCATTATAAAGCTAGTTAAAAATTAGAGAACTTCAGTCACACAGTGGTAATTTGTGATACCTAAAACTTACCCAGAGAGTTCATAAATATAATTCGTTATTCTTCCTTAAGGAACAATTAGTTAACAGAAGATGTCTTACAAATATGCTCTCTGTCTCTCTCTCTATATATATATACGCACACATAAATTTATGTATATAATATGTGTGTGTGTGCGTGTGTGTTCCAAAAAATTTATTCTTACTCTCTCAAATAATTTGTTTTGCAAAATGTATTTTAGATAAGTCTAAATATGTATGTTAATATATATAATTTTAAATATAAGAGACTGGGAGTTTACTTAAAGCTAGATGTTGTCTTTAAACTTGAAAATATAAGCATTATGAGTGTCTAAAAAAGAAAAATTAAATATAAGTTAGTGAACTCAGATTTTAACTGGAGTTATTTTTCTTTTTTTAAATTTGTTATTGAGAAAAAGCGACAGTGTTTTATCTGCTTTTGCTGCATAACAAACAACCGCAAAAATTAGGAATTTAAAATCATAGCCATTTATTTGCTCATCTTTTTATGTCTTGGAATATGGAGTGGACTATGGTAGGCTTACTCGTACAGTCATACATGAGGTTGGCTGGGCATGATTGGTTTAGAAGGGCCTTGGCTGAGAAACCTGGTTTCTGTTCCACTTGGTTTTTTAACATCGTATTGTGGTCTTTCCATATGGGGCATGGTCTCTAAGAGTAGCAAAAGAGATAGTACTTGAGTGTATGAACACATATCAGGCCTTTGTTTTGCGTCAATTTTACAGATGTTCCAATGAGCAAACAATTTACCTGACTAACCTGAAACTTTTGGGGCAAGAGGGAAGATATATTACATCGTTTAGGACGAGCTACAAAATTTTGTTCCCATTTTTGTAATCTATCACATAAGGCATATTGTGCTTCTTCCCCTTAAAAATCTTTTATGGCTTATTGTCACCTTCAAGATGAAGATTAACTTCTCTAAGATTTCATTCAAGGCTATTCATAGGCTCGATACTATCATTAATCTCTCATACATGGACCAAACTCCAAGTCATTTTGCATTTAATACATTAATTAGGTCCATAGTTAAGAAGGGGATGGCTGGGTGTGGTGGCTCACATCTGTAATCCCAGTACTTCAGGAGGCCAAGGCTGGTGGATCACTTGAACCCAGGAGGTGGAGACCAGCCTGGGCAATATGGCAAAACCCTGTCTCTACAAAAATTACAAAAATTAGCGGGGCTTGGTGGCCCACACCTGTAGTCCCAGCTACTTGAGGGGCTGAGGTGGGAGGATCGCTTGAGCCTGGGACATCATGCTTGCAGTGGACACTCCAGTCTGGGTGACAAAGTGAGACCCTGTTTCTAAAATGGAAAAAAAAAAAAAAGGAGAATTTGATTGTAGGAAGACTCAGTTTCATGGAGACTACACTTGTGTTTGGGGTAAAAAATTAACTAGCTATTATAAAGTCACCTTTATCAACACTTTTGGAATGCATTTGATGATGATTCATGTAGTTCTATCAGCCAGATTCAAGCTTTGGGTACTTTAAATCTGAGAGATATATAATTAGAAAATGTAATATTTCAGAAAATTATTTTTAGAGCCATAATTGCTCTTAGATACGCCCACAAATCCTGTAGGGTTAGTATAATATGGACTATGGATATTAACAATCAAAAAATAAAACCTAGAAATAAGAACCGTTTATTTAAATAATACGCATTGTGGCAATAATTTGAACATTTACAGTGTGTCAAATATTATGTTAAATATATAACTTACATCAGTTCATTCATGTTCATAGCAATCATTGAGTGTAAGTGTTGCATGCCTGTTTTACGGATGAAGACACTAAGAATCAGGGATGTTATCTAAAGTTTACAAATACTAAGTTAGTATAACTATTTGTTATATTGAGATAACAATCTATAACTTTAGATAACATCCCAGGGGATAAAACCTTGGCCTGATTCTGTAGTCTCCGCTGATAACTACTAATTTATAATACCTTTCTGCTCCCTTCCTTTTAGGTTGTATTTTCTTGCTATCTAACAAATTGCCACAACTGTTTTCCTGGATTAGAAGTCTGGATACAGGCCAGATGAGTTCTCTGCTCATCATCTCACAAGGTTGTAATCAAAGTATTGGCCAGAGCTGTAATCTCACCTGAAGTTCAGGGTCTTCCTCCACACTATACTCACATATGAGGATTAAAAACAATAAGCTAATTTTATTGCAGCATTATTACTAATGTCAAAAGATTGGAAAGGCCGGGCTCAGTGGCTCATGCCTGTAATCCCAGCACTTTGGGAGGCCGAGGCGGGCGGGTCACCTGAGGTAGGGAGTTCAAGACCAGCCTGACTCCTTCTGTACTAAAAATACAAGATTCACTGGGCATGGTGGCCATGCCTGTAATCCCAGCTACTCGAGAGGCTGAGGCAGGAGAATCACTTGAACCCGGGAGGGGAGGTTGTGGTGAGCTGCAATCATGCCATTGTGCTCCAGCCTGGGCAACAAGATATCTCAATCTGTTTAAAAAAAAGAAAAGGACTGAAACAAGCTGAAAGTAGTTACCAAGGTACTGTTTAAATGACTTATAGTACATGTAAACAATGGGATATAGTACATCTGCTAAAATCACTAGAGAGATCAAAATGTGGTAGTGTGGAAAAACCTTTATAAATTATGAATTGTTAATTAGAAAAGGTAAGCTTATGGCATAGAATTATGTCATGTATTTGTAGGCACAGTACAATTTTTTAAAAGTACAAATGGGAAACTTAACAGTAGTTGCTTTAGTGAAGGTAACTCGGAATCTGAAGTAGGAGGGACATTAATGTTTCACTATGTATCTTTTTCATTCTGTTTATGCTCCTTACCAAGTATATATGTTACATGACTTTTAAAATAAAAATTATTTAGTATAAGAAAACTGTACTTTAAAATAAAAATAAATGTTTCTCCAAAGAGCATTCAAACAGTGCCTACAGGGGTAGAGAAGGGAGGTCAATTCAAAATATCCATACTACAGAACAGACACAAACACTCATTATAAGCAATGTGCAAATAACTCATCATGGGGTTTCAGGGGAGGTAGATTCATTAACTCCTATAGTCAGGGATTCAGGGACGGTATTCTGAAGATGGCTCTTCAGGTGAATTTTCATGTCAGAGACAGGGGAGGAGGCCAGGAAGTGGAAACACTAGGAGGAGTGGAGATGATGAAACGAATGAGGGTCATAGAATGAAGTTATGGATTAGGACACAAATGCCTTTTCCACCTGTACAAACATTAATATTCCTTTGGAATGATTAATTTGCTTATGATGTTTAGATTAGATTGGTGGGGAATATTAGAGACATGAGAAAAGGTAGAAAATGTGCAATGAATCAGACTTTCATATGAGACCACTAGCTGGCAACTAAGAATTTTGACAGAACAGGGCAGATACCTGGAGTAAGATGAGGCTATAAAATGGCCAAGAGGAGCACTAAATGAGAATGCAAGGGGAATCTATACTCAAAGTTTTTCTAAGTTATAACTCCCTGCCTGGAACATGGCCTAGGTTCAGAGTTTAGTCTACCTCATTAACCATTTGGTTAGTGATTTCATTGCTAGTCCTCTGAGACCAGTGCTTTGGAGTGAAAGGGAAAATCTAGACCTCCACAACAGCGCCTTCAAAAGGAGAACTGCTCTTCCATTAATTCAATAGAGAAAATCGGTAATCAGTAGAAATGTCCCAAGGCTATCAATGCAGTTGTTTTCTACTTAGTCTTGGAAGGACTGCTGACTCTGTGACTGTTATCTTTGTTTAAGTTGTTCTTTTGAGAGTATTAAGGCAAACACACTTGAGCCTCTGGGATTCATTTCGATGCAAATTAGCACACAGATACAGAGCACATTCGTGTACAACACAGGAGAAATGGAAGACAGAGTCTACAACGTACTCTAAAAGCTACAAATAAGGTCAAGTCCAACAAATACCTGTGAAGGCTGAGCAGGATGGCTCACACCTGTAATTCCAACACTTTGGGAGGTCGAGGTGGGGTGATCGCTTGAGCTCAGGAGCTCAAGACTAGCCTGGGCAACATGGCAAAACCCTGTTTCTACAAAAAAATACAAAAATTGCAAGACATGGTGGTGCCTGTCTATACTCCCAACTATTCTGGAGGCTGAGGTGGGAGGATTGCTTGAGCCTGGGAGGTGGAGGCTGCAGTGAGATGAGATCGTGCCACTGCACTCCAACCTGGGCAACATAGTAAGAAACTGTCTCAAAAAGAAAAATAAAAGAATTAAAAATATATATATATTATTACACCTTCAAGCATACACTCAATAACAGATATCCTTAAAACATGAGGCTAGGCTTACATTTAGATGTGACAAAACCCTTTATGAAAAATTTTGCAAATAGATGAACTATTTTTTCATAATCAATCTCGTCAAAAAGGAGGAACTCACTATATGCTATTAATTATTTAAACGTAGGAATCTGATTATCGAACCACATTTTAAAGTTTCGATGGCAATAAGTGTAATAAATTCTTGCAATGTTTACATCTGTGGTTGAAATTCTGTTCTTTCGTTCATCTTTCATTAGATTTTCCTCCTGAGGCTGGCATGTAAACTGGGATTTAGCCTCTTGCCTCTTAAGAGGAGAACCCTTACTGTGGTAAAGTAAAACTTCACAGCTTCCTTAAAATCCCATAAAAACATTAATTTGAAGCCAAGATCAAATATCACAGCTGTGGTAGATTAAGGATGGTTATAAATTATTTGCTACTCCTTGCATTAAGAAGTAGAGTTCAATTCCCCTCTTTTTGGATCTGCGCTGATTTAGCGACATGCTTGACTAATAGCATATGACAGAAGTGACATTGTGGTGCTATCAAGGTCATGTTTTAAGAAGTTTCTGGTTTCTACCCAGGCCTCAAGGATTGCTGTCTTTGAGAGCCCTGAAAGACCTTACTGTTACAGCACTATGCTAAAGAAGGTCCATACAGGTTCTCCACGTGACAGTCAAAATTTATTTTAGCCTTACAGCCTCTTCACCAAGGTGTCAGACATATCTGTGAAGCTATCTTGGATTCCCAGGCCAACTTATCAACCAGCTGAGTACGACTGCATTCCTAACCCCAAAAAATCTTAAGATGGAACACAAGAGTTGTTTCAAGACACTGAATTTAGGGATAGTTTGTTATGAAGCAATAGATAATTTAGATAATGGCTATAATGTCTCTGTGTCCTCGTAGTTACACATTTACCTATGATAATTGTCTACCAATGTGGAAAAATTATATTACTGTTCAGGTTGCTGGGAAAAATTGTAAGGTGAATTAAAATTCACTATGTTATTTTCTCATTTCTTGATGTCCACGCCTTTCAGAAGCCAATGTCATGCTATTACTCACCTGCTCGTAAAATCTCTGAGACCAACCACTTCCATAAAAATATAATGGGGTATTTGAGATTTTTTTCTACAAGAGGCATTTTCCCTTTGAACTTACCTTTTATTTAGGGAATCAAAGAAAAAATTTCCCAAGAAAGAAATTTTAGGAACTGGCTGACAAATAATTTCAAAAGAAAGATCTACCCAATAATTATTAGAGAGAACTTGGTGCTGACATCTTATGCCATGACACACCCCCAATTCAATTTCAATTCTAGGGGGCTTTGATTCATTTTGTGCTGCCAATGTTTCACCTGAAATTTCACCACCATCTTTTCTCATTTGGCCTCAGAGTCTTTTATAACATGGTATATTGCTGCCCCTGCGCACTAGAATATTACAGAAGTACAGGGCAGTTAATGCTTTCAAGAATAATCCTTGAACAATTGGGACCAGAGATGAAATAAATGTTACAGCCTCCTATTCATGTGAACAATTTTGAGTAGCATTCTATACATTTCTCAGAAATCCTGGCAAACTCCTCTCTCTCTCTCTCTCTCTCTCATTGTCATTATGACTTTTCCTTTTGTCCTTTCTTATTCTCTCATGTCCTTATTCTTGCTTCCTGGGATCCCATTCCAAATAACCTTCCTGCACCTGTGTCCTTGCCTCTGCTTTGTTTGGGAGGGAAATATGACCTAAGACAGTGTTTCAACATTACATTACTTAGAAGATATTATATATTCCATTTATGCTAAAGCCCAGTCTTCCTACTAATCCAGTATTCATAGGGCTTACAGTAGATATATTTTTCAGGTAAAATGAAAGATTTTTCACTTAATGATGAATAATTTTTCCGGACTTCAAATGACAAGACACCTGCATTTCAAATTTCTTTGAGGTGAAGACAGCAATATATGCATTTAAACTATAATTGACTAAATATAAGATGTCAGTCTCATTAACACCTCATTTCAAATAACTAAAGAAAGAAGTCTGGATATACATCTCCTACTGATGTGGTTCAACATGCAGTCATTTTGCTAGTGCTACCGCTAAGCTTAATAGAGAGATTAGGGGGAGTATCATTCAAATGTCAGTATGGACTTAAGCTAACATTGATAAAAAATTGTATTCCAAAATTTAATTTAAAAATTAACTAATAATAAACATTTTGCATTTGCATTAGGCAACAAGCGCACTAAAATCTGGCCCCCAGCTGATTCAGTTTTAAAGATTTCACTTCAGCCAAGGTCAAAGAGTATGAAATCCAGTCTAAGACCAAATTAAAGTCACCTGTTTGTTCAGGGTTAGTATACTAAATTAATGGGAAGACAGAGCAGAACAATTATTCTGACACAACAAAAATAATGACTGACCAAATTCTGAATTTTGCGGCATGCATCAAATTAATTGAAAATGGTTGGAGAAAATGGCAAATATCTCTTTCTGGCAAGGAGTAGACAAATACCAACTTTTAAAAGACGTGCATGGTCAGCTTAGAACTGACTTGCTGAGCAGAAAACCCCTTAAAGCTTGAACACTTTCAAATATAAAGGAAAATTCTTAAATATAAATATGTGCCAGAGATTTCTGTAAACATAACAAATTTATTCTGAACTAGAGTCAAAAATGATCCTGTATTGTCTTTGAAATCTAACCTCCATGGCACCACAGGTTTATTCAGCTTGATAAATAACTTCATCTGAGTGCTTCAGAGATGTACTATGGACATTATAGTCACATTAAAATTCCATCATCTTTTGGATACACACCTAGCAGTGGGATTACTGGGTTATATGGTGTGATATTTTGATCTTTTTGAGGAAACCTTGTGCTGTTTTTCATAATGGTTGTACTGATTTACATTCCCACCAACAGTATGGAGGGTTTACATTCCCACCAATAGTATAGGGGGTTTCCTTTATCCTTTATACTATCAGTGTGAATGTGAATCAGTACATCAGTACATCCTCACCAACGCTTGTTATCTTTTGTCTTTTTGATAATAGCCATTCTAATGGGTGTGGGGTGATATCTGCACTCTTACGTTTATTGTAGCATCATTCACAATGGTCAAGATATGGATTCAACCTAAATGTCCATCAATGTATGAATGAATAAAGAAAATGTATTATATATGCACAATAGAATGTTATTTGATCATATAAAAGAGGAAAATTCTGCCATTTCCAACGTGGATGAACCTGGAGAACATTATGTTAAATGAAATAAGCCACACACAGAAGGACAAATAATGCATTATCTCACTCAGATGTGAAATCTAAAAAAGTTGATCTCCCATAAAGCTGGAGAATAGAATGGTGGTTACTGTGGGCTGGGACTGTGGGAGTGGAAACATTGAGGAAACGTTGGCCACAGGATACAAAATTTCAGTTACATAGGAAAAATAAATTCAAGAGATCTATTGTACAATAGGGTGACTATACTTAATAACAATATTTTGCATTATTTGATCCCAGGCCCTAAAGTGTCACTTCACTGTTCTGTCTTCAGGCCTAGTCCGGGCCTTGGAATTATATTGTGTTCTTGAAAAATGTGGAGACAGTGGATGTTAAGTACTCTCATAACAAAAATGATAACTGTGAAGTAATTCCTATGTTAATTTGCTAGATGTAGTCATTACACAATGTGTGTATATATATATAAAAACATCATGTTGTACACGATAAATACATATAAATTTGTCTGTCAATTAAAAATTTTTTAAATTCCCTTGGTCTTCAAGAAAAAATAAGAAACTCAAGCCACAGCTCCAGAAAGAAGTTAGAGATTTTTTTGTCTTGTTTTTGTTTTTTAACTGTGGCTCTTACTGTGCTATACAAAGAATTAGTTCTCTTACGACAGCAAAATATCCTGTGATGCTCTCTGTGGAATATTCAATTGTAGAAAGCACTGGAACAAAATGTACGTTTGCCTGTGTGAGTTTGTGTGGTGAGCGAAAGGGACAGGGAGGAGGTGGAGAGAGGGTAATTGATATTTGAGGAATTATTACAAGGTCTCAAGAACACTATATTCCTTACTTAATATACTTATCAAAGCAACACTGAGATAGCTTTTTTAAATCTCAGTTTCACTGATGAAAAAACCGATTCATCAAGATTTAGAAACAATAAAAGTAACAAAGCTCATACATTGTAAAAGCAAGATTCAAATTTGAATGTTTTCTGGATTCTAAATTCTTGTTCTTTATTGCATAGCACACTACCTCTAATGAATTATGGCAAATTAGCTTCCATATGAAAGATATATTCAGCTGCATTGCACCATTTCCATAAGGCAAATATTTTTAGCTGAACTGTATTTATTTATAAATTAATAGTCATTATCTATATTCTAAAGAATTATATGGAAAATTCAGCTGGGAAGAGGAATAATGTTCTTCTTTTTTATTCTGAAATTTCAATATTCACATCTGTCTAATGACGTAATGTTGCAAGAAGAAAATGGAGTAAATAAGCAATAAGTGAGAAGATTTGAGAGAGTAGGGGCAAGAGCTGGGCAAAGATACTCCACCTTGTCTTCCCCTTGATTAAATTGTAAATTCCCTGGAGGTCTCTTGAATCTTTGTGCAGTACTTGAAAACTGACATCATGTTCAGCAAACAAGCTTGTTGCTGTTATTTACAGATAATGAAGGGCATTTCTCATGCAACGGGGGAGAAACTATGCCTGGAAAAAGCTTTCCAATAAGACAGGAAGTTTGAGTTTCTCCTTGCATATGTTCTCCAATGTTCTGCATATACTATATGATATGTAAATGTACACATAATACAGTTACTAAATGACCTTTTGTCGAACTAATCTGTGTGCCTCTGGCTTGTTTTCTTTTCTCTGCCCTTAAAAGTGGGATTCTAATAACTGCCTTTTCTCCTGCCACTGGCCCAGGTGTACTAGTTGCCAATTGCAACATAACAGATGATCAGCCATAAGCTCAGAAGTTTAACACACTTTTTTGATCTCACATTTTCTGTGAGTCAGGAATTCGGGCAAAGCTTAACTGGGTTCTTTACTTCAGGATCCCTCACAAAATTAGAATCAAGGTGTTGGCCAGGGATGAGGTCTTGTCTGAAGACTCAACTGAGAATGATACATTTTCAAAAACATATCATTTTTGGCAGAACTTATTTCTTATAAATTGGGCTGAGGGCCTCAGTTCCTCGGTTCTTAGCTGGCTCTTGTCTCAAACCTGATGTCAGTTCTTGCCACAAAGATCTCTTTAATGCAGTGGCTTGCTTCACCAAAGTGTGCAACCTGAGAAAATCATAGAGAGAGAACTTGTTGGTAAGATAATAATTTAAGGCAAAATGTGGTAAGCACCAAATGTGTGATAGACGCGCACACACACACACACACACACAGTCAGAATTCCAAGATTGGAGAGATCACAAGTGCTGGGACATTCGGAGAATGGTCTAAATAGCAGGTAGGACTTCAATCTGATATTAAAATACATAGATAACATCAAATATGGAAAGCAAAGCCATGTACTCAGCCAGAGGTAGCTGCAAAGACAAAAGTATAATTGTGTGGATTCAAATGGCATATTCTGAGGAAATGTGGAATACCGGACTACTTGAAGAAAATGAACTGTTTTCAGAAGGAATGATAATTGATTATGTTACACACAGCTTTCAATATGCCATGTTGCTTTAAATTATATTAGCTCAATGAATTCTAATAACTTTTTGAGAGAGACAATATTATTATTCCCAGTTGGTAAATGAGAGTATTAGGTCCTACAAGTTCTAAGTTACTTGGTAAACTTACACAGCTATCAACCAAAAGAGATTGAATTCAACCAGGTATTCTGACTCCATAACTCATGCTCATAAAGTAGGTTAAAGCTAGTTTATGCATTTTCATAAAAGCCGAATCTCTGTAATTTTCTCTGACTTTGCTGCTTATAATTATGGGACCATAGAGAAATCACAGACATCAGTTTTATATTCTTTAAAATACAAAGTTTAAGATAAATAATCTTAAACTTTTCCTAAACTTGAAAACTCTATGGTTCCAATATTTTAAAAATAGATTTTAGCCTACACAAAACCAGCAATTATAGAAGTTTTTTGGCAGAAAAGAGTCATGAACCAAGGAATATTTTAGGAAACTATTCTGGTAGGAAGTGCTATATAGTCTGGATTAAAGACAGACTATAGTCAGATGAACAGGTGAAAAACATTGTATTAGGCCAAGTCTTCACAGACTTTCAATGTGGTAGCTGAAAGAATAAAGAGATATGTTAAGCAATCACAGAGGATAAAGTTAAAGAATTTACTGAAAGGCAATGGTGGTGATGTGGAATCCCGTGACAATGGCAGCCAGATACGAGTTTAATTCTGGGATCACACACTTACTAACTGTGATGCAGGGAAAATTACTTATATTCTCTAAGCTTCAGGAAGATGGAGATGAGACAGCATTAGGGTAGCATAAGTATGGAGCAATAATAAACAGTCCTCAACAAGCAGTAACTTGGCACAATGCACTTTTATACCTCTTACACTCAAAATCTGCTCAGGTTCCAAAAAACACTCTAGCTAGTGGTCTCTATGTGGTGATTAGTGATCCAAGCTAGTTTGATCTCGTGGCTCCACATCTCAACTCCAAATCGCCTAGTAACCACAACAGAGGAGGGAAGAGCAGGCAAATTCTTCAGTGTTTTTACCAGTTCTTCTTTTCAGGCATTTCCACTGACTGTACACTGGCCAGTAACATATGATTCTGCCTAACATAAGGGTCTGGAAAGTCAGTATTCTTTATGGTCAGGAATGAGAAGAGAATAAATATTAGTAAACATTAGTGATGTCTTCAAATACACCCAATTTATCTTAGCACAGTATCATGCCCATAGCATGATGGGTGTCCTTGGTGATATCTTTCACTTTACTCTTCTTGGAAGAATTGGGTAGATTAGGGTTAGGGAATAAAGAAAGAAAAGTTACAAATACTCCCAAATACTTAAAAGTATCTTTTTTCCTTTACAGTCTGTCGCCTTCCTCCTCTTTCTCTCCCTTTCTTGTGCGTATGTACACACACACACACACACACACACGCACACACACAGAGGTACGCATGTGTGCACACACACAGGGATGCACACACACACACACACAGAGGTGCGCGTACACACACACAGGCATGCATGCACACATGCATGTACATATCACAACTTAGAGAGCGCAGACATTTCCTAAGCACACTAAATCAATCTGATTTCTCAAATTTCAGCTAAATGTCCGTGAATCAGGTTAAGATTTGTGGAAGTGATAAATCAACTAGACTTCACAGGTCAGTCCTGAAGTTAACATTTCTATGATGTTTCATTCTTTGTTCTGACATTTCAGGCAGTCTGAAAACCTGAATTTAGTTCTGGGCCTGCTATATATACATACACATTTCAATATTTTATCATCTTTGATCCCTGCCTCTAAATTTTTTAAACCCTCTTAATGATTGTGACAAACAAATTTGTTCTACACATTTTCAAACGTCCCCGATTTTGGAGTACTCTTTTACTTGTAATACACTGTCTAGGACTATAAATTAGACTCTTCATATATCACATACTCTAGTAATAAAATGTTTAGTCATGGTGTAGGAAAGAAAGCAAGAGTACCTAAGAAATATCAGATATCATAGTCTTAACACTAAGACTTCTTTTAACTAAATAGGGCAAGAGACTGTCCCCTTACAATCAAGAAGAGAAAGACTACTATGATTGTAGTATATGCCATCTTTTAGAAAGTATCATAGATATGTCATGACATCTTTTAGAATGTATTATAGATATATTATGCCATCTTTTAGAATATATCATAGACATATAATGTGTTGGAATACTTTATGATTTCTCTCTTTTTTTTTTTTTTTTTTTTCTGTCGCCCAGGTTGGAATGCAGTGGCATGATGTCAGCTCACTACAACCTCCACCTCCCGGTTCAAGCAATTCTCCTGCCTCAGCCTCCCGAGTAGCTGGGACTATAGGCACCCAACACTATGCACGGCTAATTTTTATAATTTTAGTAGAGATAGGGTTTCGCTATGTGGGCCAGGCTGGTCTTGAATGCCTGACCTCATGATCTACCCTCCTCAGCCTCCCAAAGTGCTGGGATTATAGGCGTGAGCCACTGTGCCCGGTCACTTTACGATTTCTTAATTCAAATTATCAGGTTTTATATTTGTTGCATCAAACACAATGTTATCTAAAGTAAGAAAACCTAGTTACAGAAATAAAATAGTAAAATTATTGCACATGAATTATGAATGGTTTCTGTTTTTGTTGATAGACTTTATTTTTTAGAATAACTTTAGGTTCACAGCAAAATTGAGAGATTTACACAGAGATGTACCATATACCCCTGCCCCAACACAGGCATAGCCTCCTCCCTTATTAACATCTACTGCTGGAGTGATACAGTTGTTATAATATAAACCTACATTAATATGTCATTATCACCCAAAGTCCATAGTTTACATTAGGGCTCACTCTTATGTTGTGAATTCTATAAGTTTGGACAAATACATATGGACATGTATCCACCATTATAGGCTAATACAAAATAGTTTTGTTACGGGGTCTCTGGGGTGTTGATTTTTCTGGCTGGAAACCTCTGTGGCTGTGGCACCTTTGCCCAAGTTCTTGCCCTGGATCCAAGAAGAATGAGGTATGCAGACAAGTGAAGGGTGAATAAGCGTTTTATTTAACAACTCAGAGAAGTGGGTAGCGCCTCCCTGTGGGTAGGTCATCGAATTGAGTGTTCGGTTCCCAGCAGAGAGGAGGCCCTGGAGAGGATGGCTCCTCTCTGCAGGCAAGTTACTCCAATGTCTTTGCAGGTCTCTGAAGCTCTCAGCAGAGAGGGTAGCTCCTCTCGCCAGCAGGTCATCTCTGCAGCTCTCAGTGGAGAGGGAATTCCTCTCTGCAGCTGATTGTCTCATCATCTCCAGCTATCAGCAGAAAGAGTATACCTCTCTGCAGCTGGTTGTCCCATTGTCATCTCTCTGCTCTTTCCATTCTCTATCCATCCTCTGCCCTGCTCTGGCTGAGCCCAGGGCTTTTATGGACCTCAGAAGGGAAGAAGTGTGTGCTGATTGGTCCGTGGGTGGCCATAGGCTGCCCAGAAGAAGCTCCACTAGTTCACACTCCAGTCCAGAGGACTGGCAGCTCAGCCCCCAGCCTTCAGGCCCTCCCTGGCCCTAATGTGGGGCCTTCCTGGGGACCCACCCCCTTCTACCTAGGACTCTGGAATTTTGTCTTTTCCAGAGAGTCGTATAATGAAAATCATACATAGAAACAAGCATTTAAGGCCAGGCACAGTGGCTCATGCCTATAATCCCAGAACTTTGGGAGGCCGAAGCGGGTGGATCACTTGAGGTCAGAAATTCAAGGTCAGCCTGGCCAACATGGTGAAACCCTGTCTCTAATAAAAATATACAAATTAGCCGGGTGTGGTGGCATCCACTTGTAGTCCCAGCTACTCTCTTTAGGAGGCTGAGGCAAGAGAATCACTTGAACCCGGGAGACATAGGTTGCAGTGAGCTGAGATCACGCCACTGCACTCCAGTCCGGGTGACAGAGCCAGACTCCATCTCAAAAATAAATAAATAAATAAATAAAGAAGAAGAAGAAATAAGCATTTAAGTTTCCTATGTCTTTCCATGGCTTGATGACTCATTACTTTTTAGCATTGAGTAATAATCCATTTTCTGAAAGTACCACATTTTATTTATGCATTTAAAAAATATCTTGGTTGTTGCCAAGTTTAGATAATTATGAATAAAACTGCTATAAACACCTATGTGCTGTATTTGTGTGGACATAAGTTTTCAGATACTTTTGGTATATATCAAGATGTGCAATTGATGGACTATATGGTAAGGGTATGTTTAATTTTGTATGAACCTGCTAAATTGTTTTTCAAAGTGGCTGTACCATTTTTCATTCCTTGTTGAGAGACCTTGTTGCTCCATGTCTTCATCATCATTTAGTGCGATCAGCATTTTGGATGATGACCATTCAAGTAAGTGTGTTTTAATGATAGACAAGGTTTTTACTATTAAAATTATTCCCACTCCATGGAATTGTGTATTGTTTGATTCTGTGTTTCTTGAGAAAGCTTTTGATTGTTTAGCATCCCTTGAAACCTGCACATAAGGAGGATTAAAAAGGTAGGCTAATGAGTATTTACTGTATTTGATCATTATTTTCTTATTTTTTACAGCATTACGCACTTACATTCTTTTGTTACACGTTAGTTTTTCTAAAGTTTTATTAGTGTGAGTCATCATTTTTTAGTCTTATTAATTCTGGATCCTAAAGAAATTGTTTTTCTGGGCCAGTGACATTAAGAAACAGATATCAGATGGCGATGAAGTCAGCAGAGAGATAAACCTTGTGAAGTGCACATCCTCTCCTTGCAAAACCATGATTTGCCTGCAGGATTTTTCTTTTCTTATTTTATTTCTAATTTAGTTCAGATTTGTTGGAAGATCTATAACACAATGTATCTAACAGCTGACTAAACAGGCTAATTGAACATCTACAGGAATGTGAAATCCCTGTCCAAAATGAACTCACCTCTTTTTCCCCTAGGGTTGACTGTTTGTTCCCTAGTATCAATTGTATCAGTTATGACTCCATTCTCTAGACATCTATAGCAGACATTTGAGAATCAATCTAGTCTCCTCAAATATCCAACCAGTTAATTAATCCATCAATAATGTGCTGTTGAATCTACTGTTAACAGACTATCCCTCCTTTACTACCTCTCTGTTGTGAGTATTATAATTCAGGCTATCACTATTGTCACTGTTGGGGACCATGGGCTGCCAGACTGGCTTCCCTTTAATTCACACTTCTCACAAAGGACAAAGTAATTTAAAACAAAACAGAAAAAGAGGATATTGTCCAGCTTATAATACCTCAATAATTCTTAAAGCTGTCAGCAAAAAAATTTAAACGTATGAATTCAGCACTTAGGGCTCTTCATAATCTAACTGCTGCCTTCCTTTCCCTCCTCAGTTACCGCCATTCTCAGCACAACTCTTCTTTACCTGCATGGGTCTGATGCCTGCATCCTGTGTTTTTGTAATGGGCCTTCTCTTAGCCCATTTTGTGTTGCTGTAACAGAATATGGCAAATTGGGAGACATAAAAAGAGGATAAGTTTATTTCACAGTTCTGAAAGCTAGAAAGCCAGATATCAAGGTGCTGGCATCTGGCAAGAATCTTCTTTCTGTGCTTCCCCATGAAAGATGGCAAGACGATGAGAGAGGATGAGTGAAAGAGTAAGGGTGCAGAATTCTTTTTTTTTTTTTTTTTTTTAAATCAGGAATCCACTCCCACCATGAGGACATTAATTTATTCATGAGGGCAGAACCCTCATGACCTAATCACTTCTTAAAAGTTCTTTCCCTCATCATTGTATCATTGGGGATTAAGTTTCTGACACATAGACTTTGGGGAATATATTCAAACCTTCAAACTATAGCAGATCCCATAGTGCTAATGGTCTCCACCTCTACTCTGCTTGTCTAGTTTATGAATTCCGAATTCTGAAACATTTACTTTCCTAACTGTGGAGCTCACATGGAGACCAAATAAAACTCTTTCAGCCATCTTATGGGATGATTACAGGAATTCTTACCTGCTCCATCTTCCCTATCTCAGAGTGAGCATACCTCTGTGAAGTTCCCTCAGGCAGTCATTGCCACCTTCCCCTGGGTTGAAGGATAAAGAGGTCACATGGAATGTGTAACCCCCCAGAAAGCCTGGAGATTTCAGATTTGATATTCAGCTTCCCAAAAAACTGAAAATAAGATGCATTGAAAGATATAACAGGCCGGGCGCGGTGGCTCAAGCCTGTAATCCCAGCACTTTGGGAGGCCGAGACGGGCGGATCACGAGGTCAGGAAATCGAGACCATCCTGGCTAACACGGTGAAACCCCGTCTCTACTAAAAATACAAAAACTAGCCGGGCGAGGTGGCGGGTGCCTGTAGTCCCAGCTACTCGGGAGGCTGAGGCAGAAGAATGGCGTAAACCCGGGAGGCGGAGCTTGCAGTGAGCTGAGATCCGGCCACTGCACTCCAGTCCGGGCGACAGAGCAAGACTCCCCCTCAAAAAAAAAAAAAAAAAAAAAAAAGAAGAAGAAGAAAGAAAGAAAGAAAGAAAGATATAACAATTATTTTTTAGCTTATTTGTTTTGAATTGACTTACAATAAAATAAAAACAAAAATAAAACATATACTTGTAGATATTTTAGTATTTTAAGAAACTGTTTAAACATGTCAGTTGTTTAGAGAATTATTTGATTATTGTGTGGCACCTTTCGTTAGAGAGTCTTGAAAGATTATCCACTGTGAGACAGAAAAGGCAAATCTGAAATGTCTTTATAGTTTTGACTAGAGAGTTTATTAGAATAAAGATGAAGAAACATTCCAATAACATGATTCATATCAAAATTTGCACAATCTACATTGTCTGAAATTCTGTTTTGTTTGTTTTATGTCATAAAGATATATGAACATTGGAAATCCCGGAAAAAAGCCCTTTATAACATTATGCAATCCTATAGTGTAAAGGCATAGACCCTTTTAACTGCATAGAAATTACGATGCATTTTTGTGTGCTCCACTATGTATGTATGCAGATTCAACTCTACTTGTATGCTAGCTTTGTGAAAGAAACAGCCTTTGATTAAGAGTTTATAAACTGGCTCAATTATTGACCAGATGAATGACTTTGGAGAATGCCAGTAGCCTTTCTGAATTTCTGAATTCCCCCTTATTTTGTATTTATGCATGAGATCTCTCACTTTGTACAGAAGTTCCCTGCCAGAGGATCTTTGTAATGTTCACTGATGTGGTCTAGAATAGGCATATAGTAGGTGCTCAATAATTATTTACTGAAGAAATATAGGTATGAATTATAAAATACATTTAGGTTATAAAGGGCATGTGTAGTAGGCCCCTAAACTCTAAATTTTGTAATGGTGGCAACCTCAAAATGTCCTTGGGTTCTTTATTTATGGAGAGAGTTTCAGCTGCTACACAGGGACTAGGGTTCATGGGTAACTTCACCCCCACCCCCATGACTGCTCTTGAAGAAGGAAGCAGATAAATTTTCCAAAGTCATCACCATAATTTAGTGAAGTTGAGTGGAAATGCCTTTGTAGTGTAAATATTTCTGAAGGCTTTATTAGGTTTATTCCTAATTGACTTGCATTTTACGTCCACTTAATAGTCATTGTGGTCCTATCCTGTGGTTATATCCAGCTAATTGCTCAACTTTTAAACTTCTGATTCATTTGTTCCAAGTATTGTGACCACAGGCAGATCTCTGCCGGGATTTTGAGGAACTCTTTGTAACCACAGTCTAAAGTTTCACAGATGTACCACTACAGAAATATTCTTCATAGAGTCATTACTAAAGATGATTAAGAAATGAGGCTGTTATCCCTACCCTTCTCTATGCAAGAAAACGTGTGCTCTGTGAACCTGGAAGCATTTTCTCAAATGTAACACTCAACTGGGCTCTCGCTGAAATCCCTCACTGACAGTAAAAGTCAGTTTCTAAGATATCCGGGGCCAAATTGACCACTCCAATTATTCATTGTTCCCTAAGGCACTAAGAACACATTATGCAAATAAAGTAAAGTTACCATATAATAATATACGAGGCAGACGGAAATAAAATATTTGAGAACATACAGATTCAATAATTGTAGTGAGTCAACAGATTCTGGAAAAGATGAAAACATGAGATGTAATGATTAAGAGAAACCTTAGTTGTCCACTATTTCCAAAATGCTTTTTAAATTTAACAGTCACTGCATGTTCCTAGCCATCGACTATTTACAAAAACATAAACATAGCCATTAATGGACCTCTGTGGGACTTCAAAATCAACTATTTGAGAGTCTAGAAATACGCATTTTACTTTCATGGTACTGTTTTAATTCCTTCTCCAGTTTTTGGTTTATAGTTACCTTTTATTTATTTTATTATGAACAGTAGGTTCACTGTGATGTACATATTTGTGCTTTTGTATATGACAGTAAAAATGAAACTGCTTTTTCTGCTAAAGACATACATTTTCCACTATGTACTGACCTAGCAAAGGGGATAGTGTTGCGCAACTGTTCATCCACAGAGATGCTCAGAATATATGTTGAAAACTTCACAGTATGATCCTTCTGATGGTGAGAAAAGAGCTACCAGGAAAGGTAAGTAAAAAGGATGCCTTATTGCCCTTGTATGATACATATGTTGATGGAGTGAGCCAATATCCTTCCCCTGTAGCTGTAAGTCAGTAAATAAAACAAAGAGTCCTGTAACAGATGATTAGCTTATTTTGTAGACTATTTTGGGGACAGTTATTAGGACAATTTCAGGGCTTGACTATTCCCAAAGAAGTTATTTATTATGTAAGTATATTTAGTATGTAAGTTATTAGTATGTAAGTGTAAATGAAAGAAGTTATTTAATAGTAAGTGTGGGTGAATCAAACTGACTACTTCATGGAATTAAGACCCAAAGATATAAGACTTTCTGTTTGTTTCAGGGAAAAATAAGGAAGAAGCCTGTCAGAGTAGTAAAAGAAAGAGACCAAAGTTATGTATGAAAGTAAAAGTTCTCTGGTAGTAGTCCAAAGTAGTGAAGCTCAGTAGTAACAATTTATGAGTTGAATATTTCCAAAGATGTCATTGAATTCTACATTTTTGTTTACATAAAACAGACTTGGAAAGTATAAAATAGACTTGAGAAAATTTCCCTTTAGGTTTACTGCAGCTCAAAATATATGTTTTTCAATTGTACCTTGGACTTGCATCCTGAATCTTTATTGAGTCTTAAGAATAAAGAGTCCTAAAAATTGGTATCTAAGTATCTCTGAGCTTTGTAGGAATTGAATATGCTAAAGCACATTTTTAAGTGATGCGTTTAAGGTATGACAGAATGGCACAATATGGTAGAGATCTAATGGGAAGGAAATTCAGTTCTCATTTATCCATAGAAGTAGGACTGTAATTGAAGTTGGCATAGTGCTGTTCAGCACTCTTGCCGTTCTGAGATATTTAATACTTATACATTCTACACACACACACACACACACACACACACACACGCACACACTACATATACAATAAACCTGTGAAGTCAGAAAGAGCAAGTTTTCTTCTTACCTTTGGGCACCGGGGGCCAGAATTCCTCTGTGACTTGCCTGAGGCACACGTTGTATATACAATGAAGTCAATATTTGAACCCAGATGCATCTTCATCCAAACTCCAGAATTTTCCACCATCCTCTACTGTCTTTCATATAAAGTTGGGGCAACTATTTATGCCATTAGGCTAAGTGCCTTAGCCATGTTTTAAACAGAATACAGCCAGTGTGTCAGGAAACTCCTGAAGTGGGGCTAACCTGTATCTTATTTCAGGCATTGTGTTGGGTCTGTTCCAAGAGAGTGATGGCATCAATGCCACATTTTCAATAAGTGGCTGCTTACTGTAGACTGAAAGACTCATGTAACTACTTCAGCTGAAGTGTCCACACTGTGTTGGATACTGTTTCAGTGCTTTGCAATAACTCCTTTCATAGCAAAGTTTATCGTCTAATGTCTACATGCTGCACAGGCTTTGGCATTGTGTGATTTAATTTTTACCACTACAATGGGGGCAGTGTAGTTGTCCTCATTGCACTGTGAGGAAATCAGCAAAAGTGTGGAGAAACCACCCCAGAGCCTGGTTTCCACAGTTCACCCTCCAGAAGGCTGCTCCTGAATTGTTCTAAGGAGTATTTCTTCATATTGAGGGTCTTTCTTCCCCATCTCCATGGTTGTACTCATATTTAGTTCTCTCACTTTTCTAAAAGTCTCTTTTCTTTTCCACTCTGCCTGTGGAAACCCTGCTGTCCCTCTAAACCTTGGTTTAAAATTCCTTCATTTTCCAATACTGAAATAGTCACTCTACATTGATCTTTTATTTTCCTTTTTACTTGAAAAATATAGTTGTCTTATAACTCATAGGAGTTGGTGTTTAGGGCTCAATTTTTTAAAGAAAATTATTGTTTTCACATATTAATTATTTTTGTTTTACTCCTCTTCTAAAACAAATTATAAAATCTCTGAATGACAAAAATCCTTGCCAAGTGCTGAATTGCTGTGCTGTCAAGGTCAACAAATGGATGATTGCTTTTAAATTATTTGCACACTTTATCTATTTGAGAGAGACACATTGTTGAATTATTCACCATGCTTACCACATAGAGGTTGCTTAATAGTTACTATTTGAATTAAATGAAATTTATGTTTTCTAGTTACTTAAAATTAGTTTCATGATATTTAGGAAGCTATCTTCAAGGCTCCAAATCTACTGTTAAACTTAATTACTTTATACATATTTTATGTAGCATTAAAAGCTATATAAAAATAGGAATTTGGTGTCATAGTGGTGTAATAAAAATCACTGTCCTGCTGATGAAATATTAATTTTTCTTTACTAGGGAGTAGGATCTAGTACAATCACATTCTGTCTATTTTTCAAAATACTTCCTTTCTCCCCAATTATACAAATTATATTATTATAGTCTCAATTTGATGATTTAAGATCTAGCAATACAATTTTAAAACATGCTATATTCACTTGTATCATAATTTCACACAAAATATCTCCTTGCTCCTCTAGCCATGAAATAATACTAAATCAAAGAAAATACAGTCAAAAATGGCCATTAGCACATAGTCTTATCTTCTTTGTCACCATAAAAATATTCACTGTAATACATTCTCTAATATGATGAGGAAATGAGTCAGCAGTCTTACACAGAGGGAGATGTCCCAGGTCTACTTTTGTTGATTTACTGTCAGCTTCTATTTGAATTAGACTTTGGGCCAAATACAAAGCAGAACCTAATTCATTCCCCTAACGATCATTTCTAGGATCTCTGGCAGGCTGTTTACTGCTCAGGGCTAGAGAAGACAGATGAAACAGAAAAATGGTAGAAAGGACACTGCAACACACACACACACACACAGACACTGAAAGCCTGGAGACTCCAGGAGTATATTCAACTACTTTTGGAGGTGTAAAGTCCAGCAGAACTGAATGATGTAAGGAAAGAAAGAGAACACATGCAAAGGTGGTTCCATTAGATGATCCTAGGCTGTCAAATGCACTATTTGCTGCCCACTCTTCTACTGCCCTTTTCATAGGGGGAAGTAGAGCCAAGTAGAGTCAAACTAAGAGTGGCACACTTTATTTCCCAATGAGGACCACAGTCATATTGCCAGCCTCATATGCTCTTTTATATTTTTGCCAATCTCCTGAAGTATATGAAATCTAGTTCTTCTCCTTTAAACCTGGACAGAATTTCTTAGTTGCCTCAGTAGTAATAATGAAGCTCACATGACTCTGCCTAACTTCCAAGGCTTGATCATAAAAGGGGATAAGATGCGCCCTGGATTGTTCTCTCTCTCTCTCTGTCCTCTCTTCTCTCTTGCCTCTCTTCTCTCTTTCTGAGCTTTAGAGCTCAGTCATCATCCTGTGAAGAAGTCCAAGATGGGTCCCATGAAGAGATTCAAGTGGAGAGAAATCAAGACCATGTACAAAAACATAGACTGTCAGATGCGAGTGAATGAGCTTCAAAAGATTCTAGCCCTCAGCCTTACAGTCTTTCAGCTGAAGTGACAGATAATGGAAAGCAGAGAAAAGCCAGCCCTACTGATCTGTCCAAATTCTGATCTACAAGGGACAGCATGATAAGTGGTTGTATTGCTCCACTACATTTTAGAGTACTTCATGGAGTCACAGTGAGTGAAACAGATGTTGGTACCTGGAAGCACACTACTGTAGTAACAAAACTCAAACACTTACCATTGGAAGCATATGATGAATGGAAGCTGAAATGAGGAGAATGTTCATAAAAGTTGAAAGGGCCTCTGCTATGGTCTGAATGTTTGTATTCAATCAAAATTCATATCTTGAAATCCTAACCCCTAACTGATGGTATTAGGAGGTGGGGCCTTTAGGAGATGATGAGGTCCTGAGGGCAGAACCTTCATGACAGGAAATAGAGTTTCTATAAAAGTAGGACCAAGAAAGACCCCTCACCCCTTCTGATAATGTGAAGAGACAGCAAGAAAGCATTGTCTCTGAACCAGGGAACAGGCCCTCCACCAGACACCAAATCTGTGGGTGTCTTGATCTTTGAGTTCTCAGCCTCCAAAAATGCAAGAAATAAACCTCCGTTGTTTATAAGTTACCCAGTTTATGGTATTATTCTGTTACAGTAATCCAAATGGATTGAAACAACCTCAAAGTGATTGTTAGGAGAAGTCATATGGCTTTCAAGAATCCTGTTAGGGAATTCTTAGAAGAAAGTAGGAAAAAATGTAATAGCAGGATGGAGGAAGAGAGGCTTTTCTTCCATAGCAGTGAGAAGTTTATTTGTTTGTCATAATGTGGAAAATGGAAACTGTACATAGTAAATTGATGAATCTAGAGAAGGAGATTTTGGGGCAGAATTTAGAAGATGTCTTCTGGCTTCTTCTTAATCACTATGATAAAATGAGAGTGGAGGTGAGCTAAAAACAAAAGTTGTCCAGTGTTCAACTACAAGTTGAATTCAGAGTACCTACAAGGCAGCCAGAACATACTGGGTTTGAAAATAAATCGTTTTTATACTCTGCTCTCCAAGATTCTCAGATTAAGAAAGGGCTTCATGGCAAAGATAAAATCTAGGATGTGGCTCTAAAATCTTTTGTTAAGAACTCAGAAAGCTATAAAGCAATGCCTGAGAGAGCCATTCTGCCAGACTATGCCCCTCTAAGAATCTTCCAGGCAGGCCTCACAATACTTCTCTAAGAATCTTAAAAACCAACTCCCATAGCAACATCACAGAGAAGCCCAAGGTATAGAAAGTCTTTTGTATAATGAAATGTACTATGCATTGATTCCTAAGAAGCTGTTAACATTTTTAAAAGAATTATATCACCTTGAACTGAAAGGGACAGAGACTCAATGAAAAAGAAGTCTCATGGCCTTCAAACTTCAGTAGTTAGTAAGCGGTTAGGAAACTACTCAGCTTCAAACACTGGCCATTTCTTGTGGGAACAGAATAACAAAAGAGAAATCAAAGAGCCCAAAAGGCAGAGGCAATAGACCCTGTAGGAAATAAGACTGAAGCCTAATTAAGGAACCGGCACTATGAGTATGACTGAATCTCATATCTACTACGAACCAAGGGCTGCTGTGGGTATTCTGTTTTTCTTCTTTCTAAACAGAGACCCCTATACTAGTTGGCTATTGACTGCCTGTTCAATTATGGTAGACTGACTGTGTGAGTGGAATATCATTGTTTTTTCCAATACTCACTGTATTAGTCCATTTTCATGCTGCTAATAAAAACATATCCGAGACTGAGTAATTTATAAAAAAATAGAGGTTAGATGGACTCACAGTTCCACATGGCTGGGGAGGCCTCACAATCATGGTGGCAGGCACGTCTTACATGGCCACAGGAAAGAAGGAATGAGAACCAAGGAAAAGCAAAAGCCCTTTATAAAACCATCAGATCTTGTGAGACTTACTCACTACCACCACAAGAACAGTATTGAGGAATGTACCCCCACAATTCAATTATCTCCCACCAGGTCCCTCTCACAGCATGTGGGAATTATAGGAGCTACAATTTAAGATGAGATTTGGGTGGGGACACAGTTAAACCATAACACATACTGTCAGAATTGAGTAATGACACTTGAAGAACTGCAACTGAGAAGGCGTTTTATGGACTTGGACCTGGTTTGTATAACAAAATGAATCACCATCCTGAGTTGGATGATGCAATAAGGTGATATATCGAGGGGCTTGAGGTAGAGAGTGATCATATCTTACAAACTGGAGAAAGAGGGGTTGTGAAAAGTGGATAGACAGTGGCCCATTAGGTTGACCAAAATGTTCACAGCAATGTTTCAGAGCCACATTCTCTTCCAGAGCTTTGCCACTTTCCACCAAGGTGTAGAATCTAACTTTTTGCTATTTGGCTTCAATTAATACCATGTAGCAGAAATGATGCTATGTGATTTTTAAAGCTAGGGCACAAAAGATGATAGAGCTTTGCATGGCTCTTGCTTTTCCTTTGCCTACTTGCCCTTGGACCCTATATTTCCATTTATAGAGAAACCACATGGAGAATAATTAGGCTGCTGGCCACAAGCCAGCATAAACTTCTAGACTCATGAGGGAATATGCTTATAGACACTTCTACGCTTGAGGCTTTGTGTATTCCCTCTGAGACCCCAGATACAGTGGGGTAGAGAGAAGCTGTCTCTGCTATGCCCTGTCTAAATTATGGATCTGGAGAACTCCTGAGTATGATAAATGGTTTTTTCATAAAATCGTATCTGCAATACCAAGACTCTTAAGATCTATGATAGCCCATCCATCTCTGCAGGATAGAAGGGGCTCAAATGCCAATGTGCTTTGTGGCCTTCAATGTGTGTGGCCTGTCACACTTGAAACAGATCTCTAACAAACTGTTTGCATCCTCTTAAGAATCTGAAATACAGTAGAAATATTATTTGTGCTCAAATTCAGGGAATTATTCTTAAGAAATATGATTAGATTATGGACCCATACTTTGCACAATAAGTTTTCTTTGAAAGGGTACGTGACAAATATTTATTATATTACAAATGAAAACTAAAATGTTACAATTTTTTTAAAGATGTTAAAGTAATTATGTGACGTTCCTGTCTCCAGGTCCTAACAACCCCATAGCTTGCTCATTCTAAGGTGAAGCTTGCCGGACTATGCAAACAGAGCTTGAAATTCATCACTCAATGCAGGAATAAGAGTTCTGGGGGATGGAGAAACAGGTTGACAAATTTTCAGAGAAAACCCCCAACTTCTCTATTTATTACATAACTCTTATTTATTAGTATGTATTGACAACCAGGAGTCACTAGACATTTAAGGAAAGTGAGTAGCCCAAAGAGAAAGATAGGAAGAACAAATATCCATGAGCACTTGAGGAAAATAATAATTAATATAAATGAAGAGAAATAAAAATATCAGGAGAACAATGAGTAGAGGGCTCACATAACAGGCATTTCAGAAAGAGAAGAGAAAATATAGATGGTAAGAAATAATCCAGAAATATTAAAATATAAATACTCAGGGAGGGGTTTATAAGGATAAAAGCCAGAAAATGTTTAAAAGACTCGCACATAGAAATATTGCCATACGATATTTATATTTTAGGACAAAAGTGAAAACCCAAAGGATTCTGGGAAAGAGGAGCAGGGACTAGGATACTATTCGATGGAAAACACTCAAGTGATGCCAAGCATCTCTGCAGGAGCATTGGGTGCTGGAAGACATTACAGCAACGACTTTAGCACTAGAATGCTCTAGCCAATAAAATATACAAATGCTAACAAGAGAAAATTAGCATAGAGTTAGGTAGATGATAGAGATAGATATAAGAATGATAGGAGGATATATATATATAAAATATAGACGTAAATATTAATATGTAAGTACGCCATACACCTCTTTTGAACATTCTCTTAAAAAAATAACTAGAATATTATTCTAACCATTGAAACAATTTGAAAAGAAAGATGCTGCAACATTCCAGATAAAATGGAAAACAAAATTCTAGCTTAGAAAAGCAAAATGAAAGTGTCCCAAATATGTGTATAAGACCACCAGTTTGATTTATTGTAGGGGACCACAGGATTTTAATAACGTCTTTGAGAAGTTAGAGAATGGCGCCTATCATAAAACATTGTTAAGAAATTGGATGATAAAAATAAAATGAAGGCATATTCTTCACTTATTAAAAAAATAAAGTAAAATGAAGAAGGTATACAAACTTGAGAGAAAAAAGTATTGAATAAACAACTGGTTTATCAGGAGGCGGAAGTTACAGTGAGCCGAGATCACACTGCTGCACTCCAGCCTGGGTGACAGAGCAAGACTCTGTCTCAAAAAACAAAAAAAACCTGTGGTTCAACTATGGGAAAAAAAAAGAACTTCTGCAGCATGATTGTAATCACTTGATAAGATGTAAGAAATTTAAATAGCATTTGTTGTAGATGCAGGAAATATTCTTAATTAAATGGCACAGATTTAGAGACGCAGAAAATATATTCCTATCTGTAGCTACAATTTCCATATGTACAGGTACAATTATTCATTCTACAGTGAAAATGGTTATACAATTATGATGTTATTATTGTCATTAATAGTTTTTATATTTAAAAAATAAGTATAAAATGAATTCAGGAGATTTTTAGCTATATAACAAAATTAAAATGTGAGATATATATAATTTATTTGTTTATATATAAATATATATATATATAATTTGTTTGTTTATTTTTTGAGACAGAGTCTCCCTCTGTAGCCTAGGCTGGAGTGCAGTGATGCCATCTCGACTCACTGCAAACTACACCTTCCAGGTCCTGGTTCAAGCAATCCTCCTGCCTCAGCCTCCCAAGTGTCTGGGATTACAGACGTGCTCCACTATGTTCAGCTAATTTTTTTGTATTTTCAGTAGAGACAGGGTTTCACCACGTTGGCCAGGCAGGTCTTCAACTCCTGATCTCATGATCCACCTGCCTCGGCCTCCCAAAGTGCTGCGATTACAGGCTTGAGCCACTGCGCCTGGCCAAAATGTGATTATATTTTACTTTAAAATGTAATGCTATATTTAAGATAAAGAAGGAAGTTGCGGAAAAGATTTGTAGGCAAAGTATAGTTGTTGATTTCCTCATATTTATAAATGACTGATATTTTAAAAATTGATTAACGAAGAAATAGAAGTTTTAACACATTATTTAAATTTAAAGGACAACGATTTGAACTATTTGAATGACAAGGGGAAAAATTTTTTTAAGTCTACTAAATTTCTCATTTTCCAATGTATCGAGTCAGTAAACCATTTTTTAATAAAAGGATCAAGAAATAGGTATTTGTGTGTTTTGAAAGCAATAAGATAAGCATCCTATTGTGTAAGGACATGTAGTTGCCCTTAATAGATGTGAATAAAGTAGTAATAAAAATAAACATTATGTATGCTTTCATTATACCAAACGTTATCATGGTAACGAAGCATAAAGAATCAAACACATCATATAATATTGAAGCTTCCTGCTTTCTCTATGCATGGAAGAACTATGTTATGAACACTTTGATAATAACTTTTGTTGAAATGAATCATATTCTTCATGTAAATTGCATAGAATAAGATAAAGTGGATAAAATTATTGCTTTCCAAAATATAAGCAAATCATATGTGGAGAATACTCAAGGAATTATAAAAGACATGCATTATTAAATTTGAATTTTATCTCAATAGAATTGTTATATTATTTCCATATTTTAAATGAGAAAAATAATGATTAGAATAGTTTTATCTTGCCCAAAGTCATGTAGTTATTAACTGGTCAAATCCAATTTCAAACTCTGTCTTCAAATACCAAAGGCTTGTAATTTTAGATAAATACCCTAGGCACATTTTGGTAACCATTCTGGGTACTTCGTATTGGAGGAAGAAATTTTCTGTAATACTAAGAAGAGAATTTAAACACTATTTTAATAGAAGACAGCAAAACAATGTGTATTTCCTGAGTTAGGTTAGCATAGAAATATCCAATTATTGTGACTAAGCAAATATATAATAAGTTAACCATTGGCTTAACATTGTCTATTTAATCATAACTTCAGAGCCACAAGCTTAAAACTTTTTTTTGGTGAAACTATTTTTTTATTTTAATTTTTATCTTAAGTTCTGGGGTGCATGTGCAGGATGTGCAGGTTTGCTATATAGGTAAACATGTGCCATGGTGGTCTGCTGCACCTATCAACCCATCATCTAGGTATTAAGCCTAGCATGCATTAGCTATTTTTCCTAACGCTCTCCCTCCCCCAACCCCATCCTCTGACAGCTCCTGGTATGTTGTTCCCCTCCCTGTGTCCATGTGTTCTCATTGTTCAGCTCCCACTTGTAAGTGAGAACATGTGGTGTTTGGTTTTCTGTCCCTGCATTGGTTTGTTGAGGATAATGGCTTCCAGCTCTATCCATATCCCTGAAAATGACATGATCTCATTCCTTTTTATGGCTGCATAGTATTCTATGGTGTATATATATACACCACATTTTCTTTATCCAGTCTACAATTAATAGGCACTTACATTGATTCCATGTCTTTGCTATTGTGAATAGTGCTGCAATGAACATACATGTCCATGCATCTTTGTAATAGAATGATTTACATTCCTTTGGCTATATACCCAGTAATGGGATTGCTGGGTCAAATGATACTTCTGGTTCTAGATCTTTGAGGAATCACCACACAGTCTTCCACAATGGTTGAACTAATTTACATTTCCACCAACAGTGTAAAAGTGTTCCCATTTCTCCACAACCTCGCCAGCAACTGTTTCTTGACTTTTTAATAATTGCCATTCAGACTGTCATGAGACGATATCTAAATGTGGTTTTGATTTGCATTTCTCTAATGATTAGTGATGTTGAGCTTCTTTTTATATTTTTGTTGGCCACATAAATGTCTTCTTTGAGAATTGTCTGTTCCTGTCCTTTGCTCACTTTTTCCTTCTTTTTTTTTTTTTTTCTTTTTAGTTTGTTTAAGTTCCTTGTAGATTCTGGATATTAGACCTTTGTCAGATGGACACATTGCAAAATTTTTCTCCCACTCTATAGGTTGCCTGTTCATTCTGATGATAGTTTCTTTGCTGTGCAATACCTATTTTGTTTAATTAGCTCCCATTTGTCAATTTTTGCTTTTGTTGCAATTGCTTTTGGTGATTTCACCATGAAATGTTTGCCAGTGCCTATGTCCTGAATGGCATTGCTTAGGCTTTCTTCTATGGTTTTTATAGTTTTGAATTTTACATTTAAGTCTTTAATCCATCTTGAGTTAAGTTTTGTATAAGGTCTAAGGAAGGGGACCAGTTTCGATTTTCTGCATATTGCTAGCCAGTTCTCTGGGCACCATTTATTAAATAGGGAATCCCTTCCCCACTGCTGGTTTCTATCAGGTTTGTCAATGATCAGATGATGGTAGATGTGCAGTCTTATTTTTGCATTCTCTATTCTCAAAAGCTTAAAGTCTTGAATTATATTTGTCAAGAATATATTAAAGTTTTGCAAAAACATGATGGTTCTACATAAATATTAATGACTTTAAAACTCATGCCAAACCAATAGTAATTCACAAAAACCACCACTTCTAAAATCATTCTTATTTTTATATGAGACAATAGCTATCGAACTGATTTTAACAAAGTGGAAATGAAGAATATGAGATTTTTATATATGACCTAAAAATAATACTATAACTAAAGAGTCAAGATTAAGTAGCTCATATCTTTCTGCCCAATAATTTTAAAGGGTTATGTAGAGGATATGCTAAATGTAAAAATACTTTGCTCTGATAAGGAGATATTAAATTGCACTTCAATTAAAATTAAAATGGAATATAGAAATTAGCAAGTAATTTGCTCAAACGCATAATCTTAAGATCCACTTTCTGTTTAGTGATTCAAATTTTGTTCTTAAGTGGTTACAAGAAGGCAAGTTCATGCAATATTGTAATTTAATGTATTTAGTAAAAATGTATCACATCTCTGAGCATTTAGCTAGTTAAATGCACCCCAACACTCATGCATATCATAAATTTTCCCTGACCATAAACTCTTGCTGGGCTATTTGGTTAATACCCAGGCACTACTTGAGATTCCTCTGAAGTTTAAGCACCAAGGAATTGGAGGAAATCTTCTCAATGAGTAGAATGCTAAGGCTTACCTCTCACTCTGTTACCATTGAGTGCCATTATCAGAACATAAGCTAAAATTTTTTTATATTTTATTTATGATTTGTACCATAATTCTTTTTTTTCTTTATTATCATACTTTAAGTTCTAGGGTACATATGCATAACGTGCAGGTTTGTTACATATGTATACTTGTGCCATGTTGGTGTGCTGCACCCATCAACTCGTCAGCACCCATCAACTCATCATTTACATCAGGTATAACTCCCAATGCAAGCCCTCCCCCCTCCTCCCTCCCCGTGGTAGGCCCCGGTGTGTGATGTTCCCCTTCCCAAGTCCAAGTGATCTCATTGTTCAGTTCCCACCTATGAGTGAGAACATGTGGTGTTTGGTTTTCTGTTCTTGCGATAGTTTGCTGAGAATGATGGTTTCCAGCTGTATACATGTCCCTACAAAAGACATGAACTCATCTCTTTTTATGGCTGCATAGTATTCCATGGTGTATATGTGCCACATTTTCTTAATCCAGTCTGTCACTGATGGACATTTGGGTTGATTCCAAGTCTTTGCTATTGTGAATAGTGCCACAATAAACATACGTGTGCATGTGTCTTTATAGCAGCATGATTTATAATCCTTTGGGTATATACCCAGTAATGGGATGGCTGGGTCATATGGTACTTCTAGTTCTAGATCCTTGAGGAATCTCCATACTGTTTTCCATAATGGTTGAACTAGTTTACAATCCCACCAACAGTGTAAAAGTGTTCCTATTTCTCCACATCCTCTCCAGCACCTGTTGTTTCCTGACTTTTGAATGATCGCCATTCTAACTGGTGTGAGATGGTATCTCATTGTGGTTTTGATTTGCATTTCTCTGATGGCAAGTGATGATGAGCATTTTTTCATGTGTCTGTTGGCTGTATGAATGTCTTCGTTTGAGAAATGTCTGTTCATATCCTTTGCCCACTTTTTGATGGGATTGTTTGTTTTTTTCTTGTAAATTTGTTTGAGTTCTTTGTAGGTTCTGGATATTAGCACTTTGTCAGATGAGTAGATTGCAAAAATTTCCTCCCGTTCTGTAGGTTGCCTGTTCACTCTGGTGGTAGTTTCTTTTGCTGTGCAGAAGCTCTTTAGTTTAATTAGATCCCATTTGTCAATTTTGGCTTTTGTTGCCATTGCTTTTGGTGTTTTAAACATGAAGTCCTTGCCCATGCCTATGTCCTGAATGGTATTACCTAGGTTTTCTTCCAGGGTTTTTATGGTATTAGGTCTAACATTTAAGTCTCTAATCCATCTTGAATTAATTTTCATATAAGGAGTAAGGAAAGGATCCAGTTTCAGCTTTCTACTTATGGCTAGCCAATTTTCCCAGCACCATTTATTAAATAGGGAGTCCTTTCCCCATTTCTTGTTTTTCTCAGGTTTGTCAAAGATCAGATGGCTGTAGATGTGTGGTATTATTTCTGAGGACTCTGTTCTCTTCCGTTGGTCTGTATCTCTGTTTTGGTACCAGTACCATGCTGTTTTGGTTACTGTAGCCTCGTAGTATAGTTTCAAGTCAGGTAGCGTGATGCCTCCAGCTTTGTTCTTTTGACTTAGGATTGTCTTGGCCATGCGGGCTCTTTTTTGGTTCCATATGAACTTTAAAGCAGTTTTTTCCAATTCTGTGAAGAAACGCATTGGTAGCTTGATGGGGATGGCATTGAATCTATAAATTACCTTTGGCAGTATGGTCATTTTCACAATATTGATTCTTCCTATCCATGAGCATGGTATGTTCTTCCATTTGTTTGTATCCTCTTTTATTTCACTGAGCAGTGGTTTGTAGTTCTCCTTGAAGAGGTCCTTTACATCCTTTGTAAGTTGGATTCCTAGGTATTTTATTCTCTTTGAAGCAATTGTGAATGGAAGTTCGTTCATGATTTGGCTCTCTGTTTGTCTGTTACTGGTGTATAAGAATGTTTGTGATTTTTGCACATTAATTTTGTATCCTGAGACTTTGCTGAAGTTGCTTATCAGCTTAAGGAGATTTTGGGCTGAGACGATGGGGTTTTCTAAATATACAATCATGTCATCTGCAAACAGGGACAATTTGACTTCTTCTTTTCCTAACTGAATACCCTTGATTTCTTTCTCTTGCCTGATTGCCCTAGCCAGAACTTCCAACACTATGTTGAATAGGAGTGGTGAGAGAGGGCATCCCTGTCTTGTGCCAGTTTTCAAAGGGAATTTTTCCAGTTTTTGCCCATTCAGTATGATATTGGCTGTGGGTTTGTCATAAATAGCTCTTATTATTTTGAGATACGTTCCATCAATACCAAATTTGCTGAGCGTTTTTAGCATGA
This sequence comes from Piliocolobus tephrosceles, assembly GCF_002776525.5. Classification (NCBI taxonomy): domain Eukaryota; kingdom Metazoa; phylum Chordata; class Mammalia; order Primates; family Cercopithecidae; genus Piliocolobus; species Piliocolobus tephrosceles. The sequence continues at coordinate 120,421,170 of NC_045438.1, read as the reverse complement.
AGGGCTGTTGAATTTTGTCAAAAGCCTTTTCTGCATCTATTGAGATAATCATGTGGTTTTTGTCTTTGGTTCTGTTTATATGCTGGATTACGATTTGTACCATAATTCTAACAAGTACTTATGATTTCCCTCATTTTGTAACAAATGCAAATGAGGCTTAAATGGGTTATTAGCTAGCCCCAGTATAGTCAACTGTTAACAGAGAACCAAGGATTAAATCTAAATCAATCTGACTTGAAGGTCCATATTCTCTAAAATGCAGTTGCCACTTTTAACAAAATGAATTACATGTGCTTACATTATACTTTGCAAATCATAATCATAATATCCTACCTGAATTTAAGAAAATCCTCAACTCCATAGGAGGTGTGACCCATTATCTCCCATGAGCATCATTCCTTTCCTGTGTTGTGCCGAAAATATTATATGAATAAATGTTCACTATTCCTAGTGTGAGAGTGTGTGCATGGTGATATATTAAGAAACAATGTGTGTATGTGTATGTATATATACATATATGCATGTATATGTACATTTATCTTTAAGGTACACAGCCAGCATGAAGTAGGTACCATGGTATATCACAAACCTTTTCCAGTTTTGCCTGTCAAGTTTTCATCAACAAATGAAACGGTTTTTATAATAATTGAGCATATATGTTTTTATAGAAATGCCTGTCATGAAATTCTCATTGCTGAGAGATACATAACACATGCTGCAGCCCAGGAATTCCTTGTGAACCTGAGAATTAAGATGTAACTTAACATCAAGTTAGCAGTGAAGAGATGTTTGAAAAATTTGCCTCCTAACGAGAGGGGAGAAAACAAAGACAGTGTAATTTCACAGGCCTCAGGAATGGCCAACTGAATAATATGATGAGTCTTCATGGCTCTGTAGGATTGCTAATGCTCTAGAGGCATTTTAAGTAATATAATTACTCCAAGTACAATTTCATTTTTTTCTTATACTAAAGTGTATCCCAAATACTAAAAATAGGTTGAGAATCAGTTTTATCTGTGTCCCTTAATCACACTATGGACATTTCTTCCTTCCCAATTCCATGATTTACTAGTCCAGGATGCATACTAATTTTCCATAGGCATGGGCACAGCATTTTTTCATTCATCAGGGATCACAGCAATGTTTGCAGATGAGATGTGGAAGCCAATTATGGTGGCCTCAATGGCACTTCCTTTGCTTAAAGTTGTTAAACCTTGTGTGTTATATGTCTTTATATAGCACAAAGCAATCCTATAATTTGCTTTCTTTATATACTTTCAGTTCATTTGTTTTTTAAAACACTTGAAATACTTCCCCGTTTCTTACAAAAAAATGTCCAGACTCTTCAGGTTAACATTTGAGGAATTTCCTGTTTTTATCCCATCCCATGTTTTCAGCTTAGTAACCAACATCTCAGGTGGTCAAACTACTGGCTGCAGTCATCATTGCACGCCTTGGCATGGCCATTTTTAGTCCCACTATTTCTCCATTAAACTTCCTTATTTCATCATCTCTAAACCCAAACTAAATCCCTTCCAGTTCCAATTTAAAATAATTCTCAATTCCAACTTGTGGTGTTCTCCTTTATCCTGACTCTTCAGAATTGGCTTTCTCTACCCTTCTAAACCTTGTCTAGTTTGACTGAGCAATTTTTAATTGTTTCCTTTTTTAATTGATGTTTATTTATTTTCATTTTTATATGCATATATTATTATTGTCATTCTTTTCTATTGACACATTGTAGTTGTACGTATTTATGGGTATAATTTGATGTTTGATGCATTTATGTTACATATAATAAAATTAGGGCATTTAGTATATCCACTGTCTTATGTATTTATCATTTCTTTGTGGTGAGACTATTCAAAATCACCTCTTCTGACTACGTTGTAATACACGATACCTTACTGCTAACCATTGTCACCCTACTGTGCAATAGAACACCAGAACTTACTCCTCCCATCTAATCATAACTTTGTACCTCTCCCCATTCCTCCCTTCCCTCTCCCCTCACCAGTGTCTTGTAAACCAATTGATATGGTTTGGGTATTTGTCCCCTCCAAATCTCATGTTGACAGGTGATCTCCAATGTTGGATGTTGGCCTTAGTGGAAGTGTTTGGGTCATGGGGGCAGATGCCTCATGAATGGCTTAGTGCCTTCCCCATGATAATGAGTGAGATCTTGTTTTGTTAGTTCATGTGAGAACCAGTTGTTTAAAGGAGTCTGGAAACTTCTCCTCTTTCTCTTGCTCCCTCTCTTGCCATGTGACACATCTGTTCCCCCTTCACCTTTTGCCATGAGTAAAAGCTTCCCAAAGCCTCACCAGAAGCCAAGCACTTGCTGGCATCATGATTATATAATCTGCATATCCATGAACCCCAATAAACCTATTTTCTTTATAAATTACCTAGTCTCAAATATTCCTTGATAGCAATGCAAAACAAAATGATACTAATGAGTGGGGCATTGCTATGGAAATACCTGAAAACATGGAAGCGTCTGTGGAACTGGATGACAGGCAGCAGCTGAAAGAATTTGATGGGCTCAGAAGAAGGTAAAAAGACAAGGGAAAGTTTGGAACTTATTACAGTCTGGCTAAGTGGTTGTGACAAAATTGCTAATAGAAATATAGAAAGTGAAGTCCAGATTGATGAGGTCTCAGATGGAAATGAGGAATTTGTTGGGAACCAGAGCAAAGGTCATCCTTGTTATGCCCTAGCAAATAACTTGGCTGCAATGTGTCCATGCCTTAGCAATTTGTGGAAGATTGAACATAAAATTATGACCTAGGGTATCTGGTGGAAGAAATTTCTAAACAGCAAAGCATTCAATATGTAGCCTGATTTTTAACAACCCATGATCAGATGTGGGAGCAAAGCAATGGCTTAAGTTTGGAACTTATAACTAAAAGTTAGAAGAGCATAAAAATTTGGAAAATTTTCAACCTAGCCATGTGTTAGAGAAGGAAAAAACCTTTTCAGGAGAGAAATGCAAGCTGGCGACAGAGCAACCACTTGCTAGAGACATCTGCATGGCTAAAAGAGAGCCAGGTGCTAATAGTTAAGACAAAGGGAAAAAGGCCTCAAAGGCATTTCTAAAGTCTTCAGGATGGCCTCTCCCATTACAGGCACAGAAGCCTATGAAAATGTAATGGTTTCTGGGGTCAAGCCCAGGGTCTCACTATCCTGTTTCTCCTGTGAAGTGCTGCACCCTACATCTCAAAAACTCTAGTTCAAGCCTTGGTTCAAAGTACCCTAGATAGAGCTCAGGCCACCACTTCAGAGAGCACATGTTGTGAGCCTTGGTGGTTTTCACAGGGTGTTAAGCATGCTGGTGTGCAAAATACAAAAGTGAAGAGGGCTTGGCAGCTTCCTCTTATATTTCAGAGGATGTATTGGAAAGCCTACATGCCCAGGCAGTAGCCTGCCACAGGGGCAAAGCACTCACAGAGTCTCTACTAGGGCAGTGCCAAGGACAAATACAGAGTTGGAGCCCCCACACAGAGTGCTCACTGTGGTACTTGCCAGTGGAGCTATGGGAACAGGGCCGTCACCCTCTAGAACCCATGATGATATAGTCATCAATAGTTCGCAGCCTTAGTGTAAAAAAGCCATAGGAACCAGACTCCAACCTGTGAAAGCAACCACAGTGGCTGCACCATGCAAAGCCACAGGGGTGGAGATGCTCAAGGCCTTGGGAGCCCACCCACTACACCAGTGGGTCCAGTATGTAGGACATAGAGTCAAGGGAGATAATTTTAGAGCTTTAAGATTTAATGTCTGCCCTCTGGGTTTCAGAATTGCATGGGGCCTGTTACTCCTTTCTTTTGGCTGATTTCTCCCTTTTGGAATGGGAATGTTACCCAAAGCGTATATCATCCCTTTGGTAATAAACATCTTTGTCCCTTGGAAATAAATATCTTTGTTTTGATTTTACAGGTTTATAGGCTGAAAGAACTTGCCTTGGAGTCTCAAATGAGACTTTGGACTTTTTGAGTCGATGCTGGAAGAAGTAGAGATTCTTGAGGACTGTTGAGAAGGGATGGCTGTATTTTGCAATGTAGGAAGAACACGAGATTTGGGAGGCAAGGGGGCAGAATGCTATAGTTTGGATATTTGTTCCCTCCAAATCTCATGTTGAAATCTGATCCCTGAAGTCGGAGACTGGGCCTAGTGGAGGTGTTTGAGTCCTGGGAGTGGATGCCTTAGGGTGCCCTCCCCATGGTAATGGGTGAGTTCTTGCCATGTTCGTTCATGCAAGAGCTAGTTGTTTAAGGAAGCCTAACACCTCCTCCTTTCTTTCTTGCTCCTTCCCTTGCCAGGTGACACAATTGCTCCCCCTTCACATTCTGCCATGAGTAAAATCTTCATTAAGCCTCATTAGGAACTGAGTAGATGCTGGTTCCATGCTTGTACAACCTGCAGAACTGTGAGCAAAATCAACCTATTTTCTTTATAAATTACCCAGTCTCAGATAACCCCTTATGGCAACACAAACAGACCAATACACCATAGTTCTACTTTTTGCTTTTATTATATCAACTCTCTTTATTTTTCTTTTTCTTATTTTTAATATTCCACATGTAAGTGACATCATGTAGTATTTGCCTTTTTGTGTCTGGCTTATTTCACTTAGCATGATGTCCTCCAAGTCCATCCATGCAGTAGCAAATGAAAATATATCAATCATTTCTATGACTGAATAGTATTCCATTGCATATGCATACCAAATTTTCTTTATCCATTCATCCAGTTTTGGACACTTGAGTTGATTCCATATCTCAGCTATTGTAAATAATGTTTTGATTTATAATGTAGTGCAAATACCTCTTCAACATACTGATTTCATTTCCTTTGGATATATACTCAATAGTGGGATTCCTGGATTGGGTGATGGTTCTATTTTTAATTTTCTCAGGTACCACGATACTGTTTTCCATTTACAATCTCACTAAAAATGTTTAAGTGTTCTATGTTATCTGCATCCTCACCAAACTTTATTTTCTGTTGTCTTTTCTATAGTAGCCATTCTAACTGGAGTGAGGCGGATCTCATTGTGGCTTTTATTTGCATTGCCCTAATGATAAGTGTTGTTGAGAATTTTATAATGTACACATTGGCCTTTTGTATATCTTCTTTTGAGAAATGTCTATAAGATCTCTCCTTACTTTTTAATTGGGTTACTTTTGTTGTTGCTGTTGAGTTGCTTAAGTTTCTTATATATTCTGGATATTAACCCCTTGTAAATTGTATAGTTTGCAAATGTTTTCTCCCATTTGGTAGGCTGTCTCTTCACTCTGCTAATTATTTCTTTGCTGTGCAAAACCTTTTTAGTTTGACCTCATCCCATTTGCCTATTTTTGCTTTAGTTGCCATGTTTTTGAGGTCTTTTTTTTTTTTTTTTCAATTGCCTGCCTAGCTCAAAGTTTTAAAGCACATCTCCTGTGTTTTCTTTTAGTAGTTTTATGGTTTGGGTTCTTAATACATTTTGAGTTGATTTTTGTATATAGTGAGAGGTAGGGGTCTAGTCTCATTCTTGTGCAGTTGTATATCCAATTTTTAGCACCATTTATTTCAAAAACTGCCTTTTCCCCAGTATGAGTTCTTGGCAATATTGACAGAAATCAGTTTAGTATAAATGTATGAATTTATTTTTGGGTTCTCTATTCTGTTCCATTTGTCTATGTGTCTGTTTTTATGCTAGGACCGTTCTGCTTTTGTTACTTTAGTTTTGTAATATATTTTGAAGTCAAATAATGTAATGCCTCCAGCTTTGCTCTTTTTGCTCAATAGTACTTTGGCTTTTTAAGGTCTTTTGTAGTTCCATATGAATTTTAGGGTTTTTGCTTCTATTTCTGTGAAGAATGTAATTTGTATTTTGATAAGGATTGCAGTTATATCTGTAGATCACTTTGGGCTGAGACTGGACGATTTATAAAGAAAGGAGACTGATTTGGCTCACAGTTCTGCAGGCTCTATAAGTATGGCACCAGTATCTGTTTGGCTTCTGATGAGGGCCTCAGGGAGCTTCGAATCACGGTAGAAGGCAAAGGGGAGCTGGCATGTCATATAGTGATAAAGGAAACAAAATAAATGCTAGGCTCTTTTAAACAACAAGCTTTCATACAAACTAAAAGCAAGAACTCACTCATCACAAAAAGGATGATGCTAAGTCATTCTTGAGACATCTACTCCTATGATCAAACACCTCTAACTAGGCCTCACTTCCAACATTAGGGATTGTATTTCAACATGAGATTTGGAGGGAATAAATATCCATACCACATAAGATAGTAGGGAAATTATAAAAATATAAATTTTTGCAACCCATGGACATGGAATATATTTACATTTATTTCTGTCTTCTTCAAATTCTTTCATCAATGTTATATAGTTTTCATCTCTTTGAATATATTTATTTCTAGGTATTTTATTTTTTGTAATTATTGTAAATGGAATTATTTTCTTGATTTCTTTTTCAGGTGGTTTGTTATTGATATACAGAAATACTACTAATTTTTTATGTTGATTTTGTATCCTGTGACTTTATGTAGATGTTTTATTAGTTTTAACACTACTTTGGTGGAATTTTTAGAGTTTTCCATATATCAAATTATGCCATCTGCCAACAGGAACAATTTGACTTTCTTCTTTCCTATTTTATTTGTCTCTTTCTTGCCAAATTGCTCTGGCTAGGACCTTTAGTATTACGTTGAATAAAAGTGATCGAAGTTGGCATGTTTGCCTTGTTCCAGATAAGGGAAAAAAGCTTTTATCTTTTTCCCATTCACTATAATGTTAGCTGTAGGTTTGTCAATATGGACCATTGTGTTGAGGTATGTTCTTTCTATACCTAAATTTGCTGACAGTTTTTATCATAAAGGGATATTAAATTTTGTCAAACACTTTTTCTGCATCTATTGATCACATGGTTTGGTTTTCATCCTTCTTTTTATTAATGTTGTGTATGACATTTATTGATTTTTGTTTGTTTAATTTTTCATCCCTAGGATTGAATTCCACTTGCTTATAGTGAATGATCTTTTTAATTTGCTGCTGAATTCTATTTGCTAGCATCTTACTGATAATTTTTACATTTATATTTATCATTAATATTGGCCTGTAGTGTGTTCCTTTTTTTCTTTTTTCTTTTCTTTTTTTTTTTTTTTTTTTTTTTTTTTTTTTTTTTTTTTTTTTTTTTTCCCTGTGTCTTTGTCTGGTTTTGGAATCAGGATAATGCTGACCTCAGAAAATGAGTTTGGATGAATTACTTTTCTTCAATTTTCTGAAATAATTTTAGAAGAAATGGTATTAGTTCTTTAAATGTTTAAATGTTAGGTTAAATTCAGCAGGGAGATCATCAAGTCCTGGGCTATTTTAGATGAAAGACTTTTTCTTACTGATCCAATTTCCTCACTCACTATTGGCCTGCTCCAGGATTTCTGTTAGTATGTTTGTTTGTTTTCATCATAATTTAATCTTGGTAGGTTGTACATGTCCAATGATTCATCTATGTATTCTATGCTCTTAAATATGTTGGTTTATAGATGTGAATAACAGTCTTTTATTAACCTTTATATTTTTGTGATATCAGTTGTAATGCCTCCTTTTTCATTTCTAATTTCATTTATTTGTCTTTGTTTCCCTAGTCTAGCTAAAGGTATGTCCATTTTATTATCAAAAAGACAACTCTTCATTATGTTGATCTTTGAATTTCTTTAAGTCTATATTATTTATCTCTGCTCTGAGCTTTATTATTTCCTTCCATCTGTCAACTTTGGGTTTAGTTTGCGCTTGGTTTTCTAGTTCCTTGAGGTGCGTGGTTAGATTGTTTATTAGAAATACTGTTTTCTTTTTGGACATAGGCATTTAGTACTATAAAATTTCATTTTAGAACATCTTCTGCTTTGTCCCATATGTCTTAGTATGATATGTTTCCATTCTCATTTGTCTCAAGGAATTTTTAAATTTTTGTTTTATTTTTTTTCATTGACTCATTGGTTATTTAATTTCCATGTATTTGTAATGTCTCTAAAATTTTTTCTTTTTGATTTCTATGTTTATACCATTATGGATTACAAAGATATTTGATATGATCTTTATTTTCTTACATTTGTTAAAACTTGTTTTGAGGCTTGATATATGATTGATCCTGAAGAATGTTGCATGTGTAGTTGAGATGAATGTGTATTCTGCAGTGGCTGGATGGAATATTTTGTAACTATCTGTTAAGTTCATTTGGTCTATGATATAGTTTAAGTCTGAGGTTTCTATTTATTTTCTGTTTAGATGATCTGCTCAGTGTTGAAAGTTGAGTTTTGAAGAACATTATTATGATTGTATTTCCATCTATTTCTCTTTTTAGATCTAACAACATTTGCTTTATATATTTGTGTGCTTGAGTGTTGGGTGCATATATATTTACAAATGTTATATTGTTGTTTAAAAGTGTATCTTACTAAATAACCACAGTACCAAAGCATTCATTATTATAATGGTGGTCTCTAATGCCTGTTTACTTTAATACAATGACCAAAACATAGAGCTAATTAAGCAGTTGGACATTTAATTTGTTCATTAATTCATTTATTTAGTATCATAAGAAGTAGGCTGCTTCTTGTGCAAAATGTTACTTAGGTACAGAAGAAAGTTATTTCAGTCAAACAATATGCAAAGAAAAGAAATGTGTTTTGGCATCAATAAAATTAGAGTGAGAATATGTGACCAAAAAGAAATAAATGAGCTCATGAGATAAGACTTAAGATATCATAATTTCAAGATGCATTGATTCTGTAAATAATAGGAAATTATTATTTTTGCTTGTTTTGGGGAACTAACATAATTCATCAGCAAGAGAATGAAGGAGACAACACTTTCTGTAGATGTCAATGACACTCATCAGTTGATAGTTCAACTGGAGCAGCTGTATTTCTTTCCCTAATTGAAAAATTACCCTGGAAAATAAATGGAGTTTAAACATCTTGTGGTGATTGGATCTTTGGAGAAAAGATTATCAGTGGTGGAGAAGGTGTATAGAACAAAATAATTAGCATTAGATATCTTCATTACTTTTCAAAACTTCATCAATTTTTGATGTCTCATATTTTAAATTGGAAATAACATATTCAGAATATAACATAAAATATTAAGCACTAAACATTATATACTTATATGTATATAACATAAAATATTAAACATTATATACTTACATGGTGAACTAAAATCTATCTACCTGAAGATTAATTCTAAGAAAATGAGCCATATGTTTAGTTTTCTTTTTTATTTCTTATCAAAACTTTAAAAATAGCATAAGTGATTCATTATGAATTTCTCTTTATTCCCCTTAATTCATCCACATTCTAATAGAAGTACTAATGTCTTTAAAAGAGCTATAAAAATAATCACATTATAAATACGATGATCCCCCAAATCATGATTTGTAGAAATAACATTAACTTAAGTAGACTTTTAAAAATTTCTATTTTAAGTTATAAAATATAAAGAAAACACTCCCTAGATATAATTTGGAAAATAAAGTATAGAGTAAAAATAAAATCACCAATAATACCATATTGAAAGATAAATTATTTAACACTTTAGTTCCTTTCCTTATAGCTTCTATATAAGGTATTTATGTGCTATGTTGAATACATACAAATTTTGTCATCAACAAAATGTCATTTTTTTTTCTGTCATACTCTTACATTTTATTCAGTAGGAAATATTTTTCTGTAGTCACTGGGTAAAATATCATCAGAGTGATGACAGTTTGCTCAATCTGAACTAATAGGCAGTCTTATCAATTTGCAAGCCCAGCCCCTATTCAACATTTAAATACATTCTCTACTATAGTAAACAAGATTCTGAACTTGATTTGCCACTAATTATTCTCCATTCTTTCAAGTCCACTTCTTGTAATCTCACATTGAGCAGAGGGGGAGGGGTGTCTTTTCATTCTCCTTCCAAACAGCTATCTGGTCTTAAGCCTCTGGCAGCTGGACTTGAGGACAGAGGAGAGGAAAAAAAGGAGTGTTCCCCATTTGAAATGGTATCAATGAACACAAGCGCTATGCTTACTGTAGTCTGTTAGATGCCTTAAGACTAAGCTCCTGTCTCTTGTAGTTCTCTTGACTTGAGTGAATACACTGGTAGTCACTTGGGAACCTTCCTTGAGTCCTGAATTTCAGTTGTGCTTCTTATTGTTGATGTCCCTTCACTTTTCTAGGAAACCATAGCTGATCTCACATTGACTTTCCCCTTGTTTACTAATATATGGCTCATGGGCAACTTGCATGCATTTACACCTCATGTGCAGAAAAGGTCTAGTTGTGCAGGTCAATTCCAAAATAACAACCCTGTCTTGTCTCTGCCCCCACAAAAAGTTAGGAGCCTTTGTTTGCTTATCTGAACTTCATAGTATTGCTTTAGGTATAGGTTCTGAAAACCAGAAGAACTAGGTCATCGTTTCAAAGTCTAAAGTTGTATTTTCTTTTCAATTACATATTGAGAATATGAGTTTGCTTTCATGTCCCCATGTGTAATGTCTTTGACTTTATATTTGTTTAGATTGTGCTCTGATTGAGATAACTTTATTTTTAAATATCAAATCAAACTGTCTTTGGTTTTGTGATTATTTCTTCTTAGAAAGTCATTTACATACAGATAACAGATAGTCTTCTATATTCCAATGTTATTTCTTTCTTAAACGTTATTCTTTTTCTTGAGTAACACCAAGTTCTCTGTTACCCTTCAATTTTCTTCTTTAACATATTATTTATTTGAGTTTAGTAATTAAATGTTAGAATCATTTGATGTTCTACTTGAGGCCTACTTTCTAATTCTGAGAGAGAATTTTATTTATTCTCATGTATTCAGTTGCTAACCATATATGGAAAATTACCAAATGTAAATCCACATTGCAGAGTTTTCTCTTGACTCATAAAGATACATTTACTCTTTCTGTTTAACATCTGTTTCTGGCCAAATTCTCTAAGAATTAGATGACAATTTCCCACCCTCCCCCAATTTGTTTCTTCTCCCGTGTTTACTATCGCAGCAAATAGCTCAACAAATACTTTGCTCCTAGAGTACATGAAACTTGTATTTGATGCTTTGTTCACTCTTAGCCTCTAGATTCAATTAATCACTCAGACATCAACTTCTTTGTGTAAATATCATGTGAGTTCATTAATTTATTTGAATTTCTTTTGTCATCCTGATTCCTATTATTACTTACCTCGGTTATTGCACCATCTCCTAGCCTAGATGAAGGTGTATACCATTCTTTCTCTTTCGAGATTTTTTTTTCTTTCTTTTTTTTTTTTTTTTTTTTTTTTTGAGACGAGTCTCGATCTGTCACCCAGCCTGGAGTGCAGTGGCGTGATCTCGGCTCACTGAAACCTCCGCCTTCCAGGTTCAAGCAATTCTCCTGCCTCAGCCTCCCGAGTACCTGGGACTACAGGCACATGCCACCATGCCTGGCTAATTTTCTTTTTTCTTTTTCTTTGAGAGGAGTCTCGTTCTGTCACAAGACTGGAGTGCAGTAGCGCCATCTCGGCTCACTGCAAGCTCCGCCTCCTGGGTTAAAGCAGTTCTCCCGCCTCTGTCTCCCGAGCAGCTGGGACTACAGGCACACGCCGCCATGCCTGGCTAATTTTTGTATTTTTAATAAGAGACGGGATTTCACCATGTTGGCCAGGATAGTCTCCATCTCTTGACCTCGTGATCTGCCCGCCTTGGCCTCCCAAAGTGCTGGGATTACAGATGTAAATTTTTTGTATTTTCAGTAGAGACGAGGTTTCATCGTATTAGCCAGGATGGTCTTCATCTCCTGACCTCCTGATCTGCCTGCCTCAGCCTCCCAAAGTGCTGAGATTAAAGGTGTGAGCCACCGCACCCAGCCAAGAATATCCTTTACATGACAATTAGGGACTTATAGAAAATGATAGTGATTATTTTACTCCTCTGTCTAAAACTCTCCAATTATCCTCTGTTTTATTAAAGCCTCAGATTATTTTTTTTTTTTTTTTTTGAGACGGAGTCTCGCTCTGTCGCCCAGGCTGGAGTGCAGTGGCCGGATCTCAGCTCACTGCAAGCTCCGTCTCCCGGGTTTACGCCATTCTCCTGCCTCAGCCTCCCGAGTAGCTGGGACTACAGGCGCCCGCCACCTCGCCCGGCTAGTTTTTTGTATTTTTTAGTAGAGACGGGGTTTCACCGTGTTAGCCAGGATGGTCTCGATCTCCTGACCTCGTGATCCGCCCGTCTCGGCCTCCCAAAGTGCTGGGATTACAGGCTTGAGCCACCGCGCCCGGCCAAGCCTCAGATTATTAACGTTGCCCATGATGTGCATTGTCCAATGAGATAAACCATGTTTGTATCTTACCCAATTCTTTGTAAGGTACATTCCACCTAGAATGACTCATTTTTTTTTTCTTTTGTGTTATTTCCAGTCTTAATGAATTTGCATATACCACTACCTTATGTAAATCACATGCTACTAGCCTCCTTCCCACCCACCCATATATTATGTATACCTATAGCCATTTTTTGCCTCATTAGTGTCACGCTTGATGTAACTAAATCAGGGAAGATTTATGAACTTCACGCAAGTTTGATTTTACCATTAATTATCTAAATTTCTTCCTATGCCACTCAATTCTACCGAATTGTTTAATGTGACTCTAATGTTGACTGCAACGGTATAGACAATGTGCATTTTATTTATCACTGTATGTCCAAGTCCTGAACAGTACTTAATAGAGGGTAGGTACTCAAATATTTATTAAACAAACCACGGCTTTAACTATAGTTTATGGTCAATAACCTAAATGGGGAGAATATTTAAAGAAGTGAAAGAAAACAGTCATTTGTCTAGTTCCCATGGGCTGTAACAGGAAAGTATAAAAAGCTTCCAGAAGAAAGTTTTTGGAAGTCTTTTAGATATTATGTGCCGGGCAACTGGTGAAGTTTTCAAGCTAGAAAATTCAAGTACAACTCTAGTATCATTTTCTATAAGACAAATCCTCACTTCACATTATCAGATTTCATAGAGTCATATATGTCTGTCTATTACTGTATTCATTCAGCTAGGTAAATAGAGAAGAGATGAGGAAGAGAATAATAATACAATATTTAACAGATGTACCTTTGGGTGATAGAACTAAAAGCACTTAAAAATTATTCCATGGCCGGGCGTGATGGCTCACCCTTGTAATCCCAGCACTTTGGGAGGCCCTGACAGGCCGATCACGAGGTCAGGAGATTGAGACCATCCTGGCTAACACGGTGAAACCCTGTGTCTACTAAAAATACAAAAAATTAGCCGGGCGAGGTGACGGGCACCTGTAGTCCCAGCTACTCGGGAGGCTGAGGCCGGAGAATGGCGTGAACCCAGGAGGCGGAGCTTGCCGTGAGCCGAGATGGCGCCACTGCTCTCCAGCCTGGGCGACAGAGGGAGACTCCATCTTGGTGGGGGGCGGGGGGGTGGAAATGATTCTTTATACTCTTGGTGTTTTACATATAACTATACCCATTTTAATTTCATAATTATAATATATATACTTAGACTTAAAATATTATTAAACAAAAGCTGTATCAACCACACATGTCTACATGAATTTAACTAATGTTTATTAAATGTGATGGGTACTCTACTAGTTTTAATTTTACCAAGATATTGGTAAAATTGTTCCTCAGAAGTTTCTCATTATTTATCCTCAATAGAATCCAGGAGACAACACAAGACATTTAGAACTTTCTTTTTCCATTAATACTCTCATAAATTGGAGAACCAAAAGTTGTCATGCAGATGCGCATTAGATTGGAAGTTTAGAGATACTGGCTATCATAGGTTATTATTATTGAGAAAGCAGAGTACATGGCTACCCCAATAGTTTATTTGTTTTTCATATAGATTTCATTAAGATTTGTAATAATATTTTAGGCACAAAGACATCATTAAGTTGCAATGTGCCTCAAAATAGAAGGTGAACTAAATTTTCTCCATATTGATGTCTGTCCCTCGTAATCATTATGAAATTTGTAACTCCTAAAAATTAACAAGTAACTACATTTCAAGTATTTCAGTGAGCTTTGCAACTTAAATATAACTACAGTTATGAAGAAAGGAGGATTTGTGTAAACCATTCTCTGCTTTCTTAAGTGAAATCCTTCCTTGCCACATAGCAATTATGTCCTCTGGTGGATAAAAAGATGAATATGAGAGAATACTATTTTAGGATCTACATGCTCTATTTGGACGTAACTCATTTATAAACTCATGAAAAATAGCAAATCATTTCTATTTTCAAATAAAATCATACTTAAGAATGAAAGTTGTCATAATTATGTGGTTTTGTCACTATACATATATTTTGTAATATTCTGATTTGATTATTTTAAAGATAATAATTCTATCACTGTTATCAGTCATGACACTTTTATAGGACTGATGACACGTCTTGTTTACAGTGGTGAAACCTGATTGGTAAAATAGTCAATCTATTTCATGTTTCCAATTTTTTTATGCATGTAAAGATGTTCATAATAGCCTTGAATTACCTTTTGTATTTCTGTGGTGTCTGTTGTAATATCTCCTATTTTATTTCTCGTTGAGTTTATTTGCATCTTCACTCTTCTTTTCTTGGTTAATCTTGCTAATGGTCTATCAATTTTCTTTATGTTTTCAAAGAACCAGCTTTTTGTTTCATTTATCTTTCATATTTCTGTGTTTCAATTTCATTTAGTTCTGCTCTGATCTTGATTATTTCTTTTCTCTTACTGGTTTGGGGTTTGGTGTGTTCTTGTTTCTTTAGTTCCTATACCTTAGATTGTCTATATGTGTTCTTTCCGACTTTTTGATGTAGGCATTTAAGGCTAGGAACTTTCTGCTTAGCACTACCTTTGCTGTATCCCAGAGGTTTCGATAGGTTGTGTCACTATTATGGTTCACTTCAAAGAATTTTTAAATTTCCATCTTCATTTCATTGTTGACCTAATAATCATTCAGGAGCAGTTAATTTAATTTCCATGTATTTGCATTGTTTTGAAAGTTCCTTTTGTAGTTGATTTCCAATTTTATTCCATTGTCATTTGAGCATTTTGAAATAATTTCAATTTTCTTAAATGTATTGACACTTGTTTTGTGTCCTGTAATATGGTCTATCTTGGGGGAAGTTCCATGCACTGATGAATAGAATGTATATTCTACAGTTGTTGGGTAGAATATTCTGTAAATATCTGTTAAGTCCATTTGTTCAAAGATACAGTTTAAATCTGTTTTTTCATTATTGACTTTCTGTCTAGATGACCAGTCTAGTGCTGTCAGTGGAGTATTGAGCTCCCTGGCTATTATTGTGTTGCCGTCTATGTCATTTCTTAGATCTAGTAGTAATTGTCTTATAAATTTGGGAGCTACATTGTTAGGTGCATATATTTTTAGAATTATGATATTTTCCTGTTGGACGAGGCCTTTTATCATTATATAATGTCCCTTTTGTCTTTTTAAACTGTTATTGATTTAAGAATGGTTTTGTCTCGTATAAGAATAGCTATTCCTGCTTGCTTTTCGTGTCCATTTGCATGGAAAATCTTTTTCTACCCTTTACTAAGTTTATGTGAGTTCTTATGCATTATGTGAGTCTCTTGAAGGTGGCAGATCCTTGGTCAACAAATTCTTATTCATTCTGCAGTTCCGTATCTTTTAAGTGGAGCATTTAGGTAATTTACATTCAATGTTACTATTGAGATATGAGGTTTTATTCCATTCATTGTGCTATTTCTTTGCTTGAATACCTTGCTTCTTTTTTATTGTATTTTTTGTTTTATAGGTTCTGTGAGATTCATGCTTTAAAGAGGATCTGTTTTGATGTCTTCCCAAGATTCGTTTCAAAATTTAGAGATTCTTTTAGCAATGTACAACCCGCCTAGCTTAATCAGTAAGAGTTAGAAACCGTGAACAGACCAATGACAGGCAGCAAGATTGAAATGGTAATAAATTACCAACAAAAAAAATTCAGGGCCAGATGCATTCACAACTGAATTCTGTCAGACATTCAAAGAAGAACTGATACCAATCCTATTGACACTATTTCACAATATAGTGTAAGAAGGAATCCTCCCTAAATTGTTCTATGAAAACAGCATTATCCTAACACCCAAACAAGAAAGGACATCATCAAAAAGAAAACTACAGACCAATATCCCTGATGAACATAGATGCAAAAATCCTTAAGTAAATACTAGCTAACTGAATCAAACAGCATATCAAAAAAATCCACCATGATCAAATGGGTTTCATATCAGGGATGCAGGAATGGTTTAACATATGTAAGTCAAAAAATGTGATACACCATATAAACATAATTAAAAAGAAAAATCACATTATCATTTCAATAGATGCAAAAAAGGACATTTGACAAAATCCAGCATCACTTTATGATTTAAATCCTCAGCAAAATTGGCATACAAGGGATATACTTCAATGTAATACAAGCCATCTATGACAAACCTACAGTCAACATAACACTGAGTGGAGAAAAGATGAAAGCATTCCCTCTGAAAACTGGAAAAAGACAAGGATGCCCACTCTCACCACTTCTATTCAGCATAGCACTGGAAGTCCTAGCCAGAGCAATCAGGCAAGAAAAAGAAACAAAGGGCATCCAAATTGGTAAAGAGAGAAAGTCAAACTGTCGCTCTTTGCTGATGATATGATCATATACCTAGAAAATCCTGAAGATGCCTCCAAAAAGCTCCTGGAACTGATAAATGAATTCAGCAAAGTTTTGGGATACAAAACTAGTGTACAAAAATTAGTAGCTCTGCTATATACCTAACAGCAACCAAGCTGATAATGAAATCAAGAACTCAACTCCTTTTTACAATAGCTGCATAAAAATATAAAATACTTAGGCATATACCTAATCAAGGAGATGAAAGACCTCTACAACAAAAGGTACAAAACATTGCTGAAAGAAATCATAGATGACACAAATGAAAACACATCCCATGCTCATGTATGGGTAGAATCAGTATCGTGAAAATGACTATACTGCCAAAACCAATCCACAAATTGAATACAATTCCCATCAAAATACCATCATTCTTCACAAAACTAAAAAGACAATCCTAACATTTATATGGAACCAAAAAAAGAGCGCAAGTAGCCAGAGCAAGACTAAGCAAAAAGAACAAATCTGGAAGAATCACACTACCTGACCTCAAACTATACTACAAGACCATAGTCATAAAAACAGTATGGTACTGGCATAAAAATAGACACATAGACCAATGAAACACAAGAGAGAATTCAGAAATAACCCCAAATACTTACAGCTGAATCTCAACAAAGCAAACAAAAACATAAAGTGAGGAAAGGACACCCTATTCAACAAATGGTCCAGGAATAATTGGCAAGCCACATACAGGAGAATGAAACTGGATTTTCATCTTTTACCTTATACAAAAATCAACCCAAGATGGATAAAAGAGTTAAATCTAAGACCTGAAAATATGTAAATTGTAAAAGATAACATTGGAAGAATCCTTCTAGACATTGGCTTAGGCAAAGACTTCATGATCAAGAACCCAAAAGCAAATGCAATAAAAGCAAAGATAAATAGATGGGACTGAATTAAACTAATGAGCTTCTGTGCAGCAAAAGGAACAGTCAGAATAGTAAACAGAGAACCCGCAGAGTGGGAGAAAATCTTCACAATCTACACATCTGACAAAGAACTAATACCCAGAATCTACAACTAACTCAAACAAATTAGCAAGAAGAAAACAAGCAATCCCACCAAAAAGTGGACTAAGGATATGAATAGACAATTCATAAAAAAAGATATACAAATGGCCAACAAATATATGAAAAAATGATCAACATCACTAATGAGCATGGAAATGAGAATCAAAATCGCAACACAATACTACCTTACTTCTGCAAAAATGGCCATAATAAAAAATTTAAAAAATAATAGATGTTGTTGTGGATGCAGTGAACAGGGAACACTTCTACACTGCTGGTGGGAATGTAAACTAGTACAACCACTATGGAAAACAGTATGGAAATTCCTTAAAGAACTAAAAGTAGAACTACCATTTAATCCCACAATTCCACTACTGGGTATTTACTCAAAGAAAAATAAGTCATTATATGAAAAAGATGCACATACATGCATATTTGTTGAGGCACAATTTGCAGTTGCAAAAATATGGAACCAAACTAAGTGCCCAGCAATCAATGAATGAATAAAGAAAAAAATATATATATACATACATACACACATACATGCCATGGAATATTACTCAGCAATTAAAAGGAACTAATTAATGGTGTTTGCAACAACCTAGATGCAGCTGGACACTATTATTCTAAGTGAAGTAACTTAGGAATGGAAAACTAAACATCATATATTTTCATTCATAAGGGGGAGCTAAGCTATGAGGATGCAAAGGCATAAGAATGATACAATGGATTTTGGGGACTTAGGCAAAAGGGTGGGAGGGGGGTGAGGGATAAAAGACTACAAATTGGGTTCAGTGTATACTGCTCGGGTGATGGGTATACCAAAATCCCATAAATCACCACTAAATAACTTATTCATGTACCCAAATACCACCTGTTTTCCCAAAACCTATGAAAATAAAGAATTTAAAAATATTATTTAAATTTTTTGTGGGTACATAGTAGGTGTATATATTTATGAGACACATAAGGTATTTTGTTACAAGCATGCATGAAAAATAAGCACATCATGGAGAATGTGGGATCCATCCTCTCAAGCATTTTTCCTTTGAGTTACAAAGAATCTAATTATATTCTTTAAGTTATTTGAAAATATATAATTAAGTTATTATCGATTATAGTCACCCTATAGTGTTATCAATAGTAGGTCTTATTCATCCTTTCTAATTTTTTGTACCCATTAACCATCCCCACTTCCCTTCCAAATCCCCACTACCCTTCCCAGCCTCTTGTAACCATCCTTCTAGTCTCTATGTCCATGAGTTCAATTCATTTGATTTTTAGGTCCCCCAAATAATTGATACCATGTGACATTTGTCTTTCTGTGCCTGGATTATTTCACTTAATATAATGATCTCCAGTTCCATCCATGTTGTTGCAAAGGACTGGATTTCATTTTGGCGGGGGCTAGAGTTATTGATTTAGGAATGCAGCAACACAGGAGTATACCAATCTACATTTTATAATCCCCTAAGCTGTAGATTTAGTTGTGCACACAGATCTAAGTCTTTTTGTTCAGGGTGGACTGTTCGTAGATTGCTGGAAGTCCTGGGAACAGACCGTCAATCCCTTTCTCACTGACGATGAACCAGGAAACTTGTAGTCCTGGAGATTTCTGACTATTATCTTTGCCTACTTAGGGTAACGACCATTAGGATAAGGCAAAATTGATGGGGAAAATGAGGAAAGGGATAGAAACAACCAGGATTTTTGGTAATATCACTTAGCTACAAGATTGTACTTGTCTGAAGCCTTACCTCAGGGCATACATTTGCGTGAACATACAACTTGCCATCTTTTTTAGCCGGTTTAAATAAACTAATCTGTTATTTTCATCTAATGCAATTGAACTGATAGAAAACTGAAGTTATTTTTTCAATTTTGGCAAATAGTTATTTTATCTGATTAAAATATGAATGTATTGCTCACCTGAAAAACAAAATAGATAGTATGAACATATGTAAACAGGATTCCTATCAGATTTCCTCAGGCACAGTTCATATAAGTTTGGCAGTATTGTTAGGGACAACCAAATACTTACCAACTGAAAAGCTACCAAATAGTGAATCTTGACAGAAATATGATTTAAAAATAGATGGAGAAAAGTCCTTCCTTTCAAAGGGGCAATGCTGCAAAGTGAAGATAAATGTCATAAGATACATGAAGCTCTTGTTATGTAACAGATTTATGCTTCCAAAGCAATAACGTCCAGCAAAACCACTTAGGAAATGAGCAACAAGATGAAACAAATAGACTGCTGAACTTTGAGGTGCAGTAAACTTTTTCCCATTCACCTGGAGCATTCTCATCCAACTGGAATTAGAACTAGCTGCAAGATAAATCATCTAAAATCTAGAGCTCTGAGTAGTGAAGAGATAAACGTAAGATTAACTGTTCCATCTAAACTCATATCTCATCACAAGGCTCAAATAAATCCCAGTGTCTGTTGTATATCAAAGTCACACTGCCATAAGGAAACCATCAGACTTTATTCTGAGAATTCTTTGTCATCTCATAAAAAATGGGTTACTAACAAGGCAGTTATTGATAGCATCTATGAAATAGACTTTTATATGCACAGTCCTTACATATTTTTGCATAAATTAATATACATTTAGTACTAAACAGAATAAGTAGATTTTCTTCATAATTATTAATTGCACGTTAAAAATTTCATTGCAAATTATTAAAAAATTATAGCTGATGATGATGCTTTGGAGATAATTAAAAAATGGAGATACAGTATGTGATAAAGAAAAGCATCATAAGAATTGACCCACTGAGAAATGTATCCAAAGTTGAAGAGATTAAGACTATCTATTGTTTCCTTTGTGGGTCTTCCTTGACCCACTAGGAATGGTTAAATTTCTTCCTTTCCTGATGGTAACTTGCTGTCTTCCATAAATCACTCTTGAAAACGTCCTGAGAAGCAAGTAGGCAAAGGCATATAAAGATACATGTGAGTTGTGCTAAGCAGTGATAGAAAAAAGCCCAAAACCTCCCTAGTTCCCTATAATTGTAGTTATCTTATGTAAATAGAAATGATGCACTTACGACATTTCATTCCTTTATTACACTACATTTTCCACCACACACTGAGTGTATATTCACACTAATCAGTAGATCTTAACATTATTTTGAAAATGTAATTTGAAAAATGTCAAATTCCTAAAATATTCCCCATATTGTTAATAGATAAAAGTACTCATATGGTGTTACATGGAATAACAAATTTGGGGAATGAGACATTATGAGACAGCAAAATTAATCATATAACACTTTTGCTCAGGTTACATTAGGGAGTCCATACTATGGTGCCAGAAATAGCTATAGGAAAGCATTAATTGATATAACAAACAAGTATTTAATTTTTGTTATGTACCAGGTACTATTCTAGATGATGGGGATGAAACACTAATTAATATGTGATTGTTGACTTTGAAAGGCTTGTAGTATAATATAATAATATAATATGTATATTATATTATTATATTATACTATAATATAATAAGACAAAGTGAAATAGAAACCAAGATATACGGTCCCAATAATGCTTTACTGACAATGAAAGTATGCATTGGAAAGGGGACCGCAAACTGAGTCTTTAAAGTCAAATAGACATTTGCCAACAGCATGGAATTGGATGAGAGTCAGAGATGTGGAAAGTCATTCTAAGAGGAACAAGTACTTGGAGAAGCCACATCTAGTTAAAAGCCAAGAAGATACTATGTATTCACTCAGGTGACATTGGCAGTGTTTTTCACAGAGCTGGGAAATAAGAACCCAGCTGCATACCTGTATCTTAGTTGATAACTCTGTATTCGATTGGGGGATCATGAATTTCAGTTATTTTTTGTGCCACTGAGTTACAAGTTTCTAGGGTGGTGCTGTTGACATACAAATGCAAGAAATAATTGAGAGAACATGCAGTGAATATTTATGAGAATCAAAGGGGAGGCACCAACAGTCAGAAACAGTAGTGAAGCAGAGGCCAGAGAAAGAAATTTCAAGAGGAAGAGAGCAATAAGGTGTGAAGTGTTGCAGATAAGTCACATAAAATAGGGTGGAAAAAGAGCATTTGGTAATTAGGAAATCACTAAAGTGGTACCTGAGTGTAGTATCTTGAAGAGTACATGGAAGACAGATAAATGCAGCAACTGAGAAAATTCTCTCTTGAAACTTGTATTTTACAGAAAAGAGAAATATAAATTTGTAGGTAGAGCCAATGTAGGATTCTTTTTTAATTATTATTTTGCTTGCCCTTCCCCTCTTCATTCTTATATGGAAAATAACTGACCACTGACAGGCAGCTGTGAGAATGAAAAGATGAAAACTTTAAAAATATTTGAAATCAGATGATATGGAATAGTATTTGGGCTCTGCCTTGTTAGCTGCCCACCTTGCACAAATCAGTATCTATCTGAGTTTCAGTGTTTGCTTGAGAAAATAGGAACAGTAACATACGTCCCACCTTATTCATATGAATATTTAGATGATTATATATAGTAATATATGTCGGGAGGCTGAGGCAGGAGAATGGCATAAACCTGGGAGGCGGAGCTTGCAGTGAGCTGAGATTTGGCCACTGCACTCCAGCCCGGGTGGCAGAACAAGACTCTGTCTCCATATATATATATACACATACACACACACACACACACACACACACACATATATATATATATATATATATATATATATATATATATATATATGTATGGGAAAGTAGGTTATAAATCAAATTCATGATTAGCTTTCACTCAAATTAGACCTCTGTAAAATAAAAAGTAAATAATAGATACGTTGATTATCAGACTAAAAGAAAAATACATTTAGATAAAATAACTAAGTTGGAGAGTGAATGTTAACTTGTTTAGCCGTAATTTGTGACTCCACCAAATTGCAATTTTTGATCCACTTCCTATTTGAACTAGATTTATATTTCACAGGGTAGGCTGTACATAAGTGCTAGAAACTCATATTCATCTTTGAGCTGCTAAGTGTGATAAAAGAATGTTCCATGAAATTAATTCTCTATTTTGGCAAAGACTAAAACTGCAAATAAGCACAATGCAAATTTAATCTATTCTGTTTATAGTCTCATTGTCCCTTCAAGGTCCTTTTGGGATGCCATATGGGCTGGTTTATTGCTTAGATGAAGTTTACAAATATAAACAAATAAATAATTTTGGGGATCTCTACAGAGTCAAATTAAGTTGGATGCAATTTCAAATAAACAGCACATATATCATAACTTCACAAAGAAATATAATTTAGTACATTTCAGGAAACAAATTCCCAAATTATGTTTTACTGGATGTACAAAAATGCTTGCTTGCGTCTAATGTATTTCAAATCTGCTGCTTCTTTAAAGAGTCATGCTTTTTACACAGTAAATAATATAATTCAAAATGTATTCATATCCCAATGAGTCTGCCTGTTTTCTAATATGCTAACAGATCTTATTTATCCAATGGAATGTTCACGAACAAATTTAGCCAAGCTACATTTTTTCTTCTTTCCTAAAGTAAAATTCTGAGATGGAGAACAAAGTGATTGTTGACAGAACTAACACTTCGCTTCTTTAATAGTGAGATATTTAAGACAAGTCAGCTAAATGCTTTACAATAAATATGAAATTTGTGCACAGGAAAAAAAATGGTTGGCCACCAACGGATGTTGAATAATGCTTACAAATATTTGCTCATCCCAATATTTTTTAAAAAGCCAATGAACAAATACAAATCAGCAAGTCATATAAATATAGAAATTTTTTATTAAATTGAGAATGTAATTCAGAAAAACTATATAGTATTTGGTGGATATTAAAGCATAGATATCTGAACTGTGGATAATTTTAAGAGTGAATTTATCTCCATACTTCATCCATTAAGTGTTACTAAAGGACAAATGTGTGTAAGAATCTTCTGAATGACTTTTATTTATTTACATATCTTTATATCATAAAATACTTGTATTAAGAAATATTATCTTCTTCTGTATCAGAGAATTACCCTACATGGTGAACATCAGTCATTATGTCATTATCTTCAACATTATCATGAAGTATTATTGTAAAGTATTTCCAGGAAATGTTTCATTCTACAGTGTACTTTTAGAAATACTGCTGCATTGACTTAGCAAAAGTCCTGAAGTTGATGAAGAAATCATATCTTTTTTGTAACTTTTATTTTGAGTTCAGGGGTACATGTGCAGGTTTGTTATATAGGTAAACATGTGTCATGGAGTTTTGTTGTACGGATTATTTTGTCACCTAGGTATTAAGCCTGGTAACCATTAGTTATTTTTCCTGGTCCTCTCCCTCCCTCCACCCTCCACCCTCCACCCTCCAGTAGACCCCAGTGTCTGTTTTTCCCCTCTATGTGACCATATGTTCTCATCATTTAGCTACTACTTATAAGTGAGAACAATGCAGCACTTGGTTTTCTGTTCCTGCATGAGTCATATCTTCTTCTAAAGATTGGAAAGTTGGAAGTGAGAGAGGTAAAGTCATATAGCTTTAAGTCACAAAGTCAGAAGCCATAATTTAGTTTTCAAAATTTAGATGCTGTATTCTTCTCTAGACCACAATTTATAGTTTACATTTGCTAACAGTTTATAGTTAACAAAATACTTTTTCAAGCGTTATCTCAGTGAGCTCTTTGTATTGACCTAAGAAATAAACATCAATATATACTTTTTGCAATTGAATGTTCTAACATTGAGAGGAATTAAATGTCCTGTCCAATGTAACACAACTTGTTTGTGCAAATGCCTGTATTGAAACAAAATATATCTAACCTTTCAACTTTGTAATCAATTCAGGTTGTACATTGTGTCATATGTATAATTAGTGTATGTTTTGTATACTACTAATTATTTTATTTTCAATTAGCTGGTCTGTGATTGCAGAGATTTCTCAGTTTACAAAACTTCTAGGATTTAGATCCTTATAACCCAATCCATTCTGTCCTTCAAGTTTTTTTAAAGACTCCACCAAAGGTTTTTGGTAAGGAGATTTCAAGAAATTCCAAGGTAAGGGTCCTTGAATAAATGGGAGAGGAAAAATAGAATAGTGAAAATGATAGTGCCCTGGGCATTGAGGCTTGACATCTATCTATTTATTTGATCTTGGCTAGTCCATCACACTTACCAGACTTCTATTTAACCTATAAAAACCAAGGTTTTCCATTAGATGAGGATGAGACACAATGCAAATCTAAAAATTCCCGGTCAACAAAACTTAAAGGTGTATTACTATTTCTCTGATGAGTAGGCCCCAATAAATTAAACATGATGGAAATATGTCTATATAAAATAATGCAGTAGTTATAGCCTGATATTCAAATGTAAAATTCCCAATTATGATTAATTGTTTTGATTTACTTTATATCATGTGTGAAGACAAGATTTTTAAGGAAACAAGTCATAAATTATAACTGCCTTTGTGCTCACTCTAGGGATATCAATTCATACTATCATAAGATTGTAGTTGTGGAAAACAGGCAAACTCACATCAATTTTAAAACTCTATTAGACAGATACTTTGTAAGAAATATTAATCACAGTTGTGGTAAACACAAAGAATGCCCAGTGCAAAGCTATTTCATTACTGAGAAAATAGGAAATAGGCTATTCACTGCTGTGCACAGGGGCTATACTGTCTGATCTATGTCTTGTCTGCTGTAATGGACTGATAATCACCCCTAAATATATCAGTTCCCATTCCCTGGAACTTGTAATTGTTACCTTATTTAAAAAAAAAAAAAAAAAAAAAAATGCTCTTTGTAGATGTGATTAAGTTAATGCTTTTAAGATGGTGAGATTATCCTGAATTATCTGGACAGGCCCAAAATGTTATCACATGTGTCTTTATAAAAGAGAAGCAGAGGGACATCTGACATACACAGAAGAAAAGGCAATGTGAAAGGAGGCAGAGATTGAAGTGAAGTGGCCACAAAATAAGGAATGGGGGCAGCCTCCAGGAGCTGGAAGAAGTAAGGAACAAATTCTCCTCCAGAGCCTCTGGAGAGGGCACATCCCTGCTGACACTTTGGTTGACTGAGGTCCAATGATGCTAATTTCAGACCTCAGTCTTCCGGCATACACAGTTGTGAAAGGATAATTTTCTGTTTTTTTAAGCCACCGAAGTTGTAGTAATTTGTTGTAGCAGTCACGTTTCCATCCTGAGGCCTAGACAAATATTCAGCAATATATCTTTTTTTAAATTATTATTATTATTTGTATTGGCCTGGTAATAGTACAACTACTCTTTCTTGTACACCAAAATTCATATTTCATCTTTGGACATTGTATTAGTCCGTTTTCATGCTGCAAATAAAGACATACCCAAGACTGGGTAATTTATAAAGGAAAGAGGTTTAATTGATTCACTGTTTAGCGTGGCTGGCAGGCCTCAGGAAATTTACAGTAATGGTGGAAGACGAAGGGGAAGCAAGGCACTTCCTTCGCAGGGTGGCAGGAAGGAGAAGTGCAAGCAGGGGAAATGCCAGATGCTAAAAAATGATCAGATCTCATGATACTCACACACTATCATGAGAACAGTGTGAGGAAAACTGCCCCATGATTCAATTACCTCCCCCTGGTCCCGCCCTTGACATGAGGGGATTATGGGAATTACAATTCAAGGTGGGGTTTGGGTGGAGACACAGAACCAAACCATATCAGACATTAAGATGCAGGAGGTGGCATTGTACACTTTTTAAATAGCCATTCCCATAGCCTCTGTGGAAATAACCAGACTCCATAATTCTTGTTTGTAGAATACCTTATTTGTAATAGCAATAAAATGGATAGAGATTCTTCTTTTAAGATGTTACTTGGCCGGGCGCGGTGGCTCAAGCCTGTAATCCCAGCACTTTGGGAGGCCGAGAGGGTCGGATCACGAGGTCAGGAGATCGAGACCATCCTGGCTAACACGGTGAAACCCTGTCTCTACTAAAAAATACAAAAAACTAGCCGGGCGAGGTGGCGGGCGCCTGTAGTCCCAGCTACTGGGGAGGCTGAGGCAGGAGAATGGCGTAAACCCGGGAGGCGGAGCTTGCAGTGAGCTGAGATGGTGCCACTGCACTCCAGCCTGGGCGACAGAGCGAGACTCCGTCTCAAAAAAAAAAAAAAGATGTTACTTATAGATGAATGTATGAATCTATGATAAATTTGTATGGATAATTAAAAAGAGATTTGCTCTTATCTTTTAGTTCAATTAGGTTGATTCTAATCTTCTGGGTTATGGTTCTGATTCCACATTAGGAGACATTAGCTGGACATTTCTTGGTCATATGGAATTACTCATCAATTGGTCATGGGTCATTGTTTTAATTACATGATGATCAATTAAAATACTTCTTACATTTTATAAAAATGAGTTATTAGTGCCCTTTCTAAATCAGTTGCTAAATCTCACAGCTTTATAAGTGATCATTTGGCTTATGAATATGCATTTAATTAAGAATTGTTACTTGTAGATGATAAACTTTATATATACCCCTGACATGTTATTGTGGTTCAATGAGTATAAAAGATGAGACCTGATGGTGTTAGTTCTCTTACTTAATGTGTGACCTCACCTAAGTACTTAATGTTACCAGCCCTCACAAAAATAAAAGCACTGTGTAGGATAATGTTTTTAAGAACTGTAGGAAAGGTGAGATTTTCAGCATATAAAGGTTGGCTGTATTTTTCACTTAGGGAAAGGGACTTAAAAACCCATATAAATACACAGGGTCTGTCTGATTCTTCTTGGACTGTTCCATGTAAGATGAGGAAACTATTAATGTTGCCATTGTCCTGGAGCATGTGTTTGGGAGAATGTAATAGTGTTTACACTATTTGGGTTAAAAAAATAACAAACCGGAAGTTAACATAGTGCTATGTTAACAAATGGACTATTCACACTTGTTCTGGTGAATTCCTTTGTAGCCAATAATTAGGGATTTCAATCCAGGTTACCCCTTTAGAATAACAATGGATAACATGGATTATATGTGGCGATGATTCACGGAGGTTTTTCAAGAGTTTCCTATAGATTAATGTTCACAGTTTCATCAAAAATGACAATAAAATTTTATAAAACAGATTTTGGCCCCTTTTACTAACTTGGAATGACTTTACCAAGCTGATCTACCAATATACATGAGTTTTTAAATTCATTTTTTATTTTAATTTATTTTTATTTTTCAGATGGAATCTCTCTCTGTTGCCCAGGCTAGAGTGCAGTAGAGCAATCTCTGCTCCCTGCAACCTCTGCCTCCTGGGCTCAAGCAATTCTCCTCAACCTCCCGAGTAGCTGGGATTACAGGCATGTGCCACTACATCCAGCTAATTTTTGTATTTTTTTGTAGAGACAGAGTTTCACCATGTTGACCAGGCTGGTCTTGAACTCCTGCCCTCAAGTGCCCACCTCAGCCTCCCAGAGTTCTGGGATTATAGGCGTGAGCCACTGCACCCAGCCTATCCACATGATTTTTAAATAAATCAGTAAAGTAGTTCTGCTTCCATTTTGAATGTAGACATCCTCAGAAGAACTTACTCCTTAATAAAAAAGCTTGATAGTATGCAAGATTGCAAGTTTTGTTCAGCCGATTAAAAAAAAAAAAAAAAAATGAAATTGCTAGGTGACTATGTAAAATAAATCCCAAGGGTGATAGCTTTCCTAGGAGAAATAGGTTGCACAAGCTTTTTCTCCTTTGTCAGAACACAGCAGGAAGGAGCAGCTGCTATAAAATTGGAGAGGAAGGAAACAGCTGAAAATGTAAGGATTTCTTAAGGGCCATGTGTGGATTATCATGGAAATTTAGAATATCTGGGAGTTTCAGATAGAAAGGACAGTAATATTGAAAGAATAACAGGATATGTAAAATAGTCCCCCTTAGTAATACACAGGTGTGCAAACTTGCCTTGTTTGTATATCCTTCACTAAGAGAATGAAGGGTCACTGGGGTAAAGAATAAAATGTTTCCATCCCAGGGGTCTAAGCAAATATCCACAGGCTCTAGGGGAGGAGTAGAAGCAAAAGCTGTCTTCCTCATTAGGTAGAGTATCAAATCACCTTGCTCCTCCATGAGCCTCATACTTAGTAACAAGGAATAGCAGCCTACATTCTGTCCCTAGGAGGGACAGGAAACCTTTCTGTCACTGGTCCCGGGTAAAGGTACAATGCTGTTGAGGGAGAAATGGAAGCAAGTCTGTTCATATGTTTTCTAGAGTTTTTAGCTGTAATTAGTGGAAGAGGTAGGCTCTACTGGGTTTACATCATCATAGTGGGACTGGAATTATGCAAATGTTCACAGTAGTGAAGAAGAAGCATTTCAAATCAATTACCTAAGATTCAAACTTTAAATCTCTAGAGAGAAGAGAGAAAATAAAATCCAAAGAAAACAGGGATAAAATAGTAATAATAGCACAAATAAAAATTAAAATAGGGAAAAATTATTTATTATTATTAAGAAATATTCTCTTTTCCTGTATCAGGGAATTATATTACATGATGAATCATCAATCATGAGACAAATGTCAATAAACAAGAATAGAGGAAAAGGTTCTCAACTCAATAAAGGGCTTTTCAAAAAAATCCAACAGCGAATATCATATGCAATAGTAGTAAAGCAATGCTTTCACCATGAAATTTGAAAAAAAGTAAGAATTTCAACTCCAAGCTTCTATGCAATGATCTGAGAATCTACAAAGCACTTCTAGATAAAATAAGTGATTTAGTAAGACTGTAGAATATAACATCAAAATAGAAAAATAACTTTTCTTTCTCTAAACTACTAACAAATGATTGGAAATTGACATTTTAAAACAGCCACGAGAACGTTTATTATTGACAATTTATATCCCAAATCTATCTGATAATACTAAAAGTAATTGTTAAAAAAAATAAATTAAAACCTAAATAAGTGGAGAAATATAGATTTTTCAACTTTTGGAAGATGGGATATTATCAAATATCAGTTCTTCCCAAATTGATGTAGATTAAACACAATCTCAACAAAATTAAACATGGTATTTTTAGTATGATGAAATGGTGAATGACTTTTGTGAAAATTTGAAAAAGGGACCAGAGCACCAGTCCCAAGCCAGGAAAATTTGATGCTTATTTAATCCACGCTAAGCTATGCTCAAATCATTTATATGTACTTTTAAAAAAATTATGTCTGTGAGTATCTACTAAGACATGGGACATTTTTTTCCCTGGTTTCAGTGGTCCCACACATTGCAAGACATCAGCTATAGACAGCAGTGCCTTACCCAAATATTACATAAAAAAAACGAAAAATCAATCCAAAACGACCAAACAAATAAACAAAATAAAACAGAATACCATCACACTATTTTCCAAAATATCCCCTATGGGATGATACTGTCACAACTAAAAACTATTGAAGTTGGAGTCTGTAAGTTGTGATCATTTAATAAATGGATTGTGTGATCTTCAGAGTAATATTTGCTATTTGTATAAACCAGTTCCCTCATCTATATAATAAGAGTGATAACATACTCATGTTATAGGGACTTCATAGTATGGTTACTAATTACAACAAATAATATTTTGCACAATGACTAATACATTGTACACATTCAAATAAGTGTTGGTTATAATTTTTACAAATGGTCAAATTTTGTTTGTCTATGTGTTTGTTTATTGTAGTAAATTGTAGATGGGATTATCAGAAGCCTTTAAGAGATTTTTTATTAATATAATTCTTGATTATTATGCAAGACATGTAATCCTCATTATGTTTCCTGGTTCTTTCTGAACAATAGAAGAATGATGCATCTCTCTGCTAAGGTACTTACTCTGCCATAGAAAGTAGAGGATAGATATTTTGTTTAACAAGGAGTTTCTAAAACAGACCTCCTATTTTCTCTTTTCCTAAGCAGCATGGAGCAGGCTAAATGACCAAACAAATGAAGGGTGTGGAAACATGAGAGTGTTAAGAATATTGTCTTGAGAACTTATGAACTAAGCTCTAATGTGTCACTTCTCATTTACAGAACACCTATTCACAGTGATTGTATTTTGAAGCTGTTCAGAAGCATTGTAATAATGATTTATAACTGACTTTATTTTAAAAATGCATCCAGATAGAGCATTTCATCACAGCTCTTAAGTGCTTGATGATCTTTCTTACTTGATTTCATCTTATCCTGGATGGTTGAGTTGAAGTTGCCCTTAGTTTTCCTGTCTTGTCAGGAGTTTCAGCCACAGTTATGAAAGTTTTTGATCTTTGCCTTTTCTTTTCCACATGTTTAGGTGATGTACAGAATCTGGGTGTAGTCAGACCTCATTAGCTCTCTAAAAACCTGCATCCAATGGGCACTTCCATGAAAGTGAGACACTCAACGTTTTCAACTCCTTTATGTGTCTGAGCTGAAAGGAATTGTGAATGCATTTTATCTTCACGAAAGCAAGCAGGGAAAAATCTAAATACCATATCAAAATACCAATGGCATTGTTTACAGAAATAGAAAAAAAAAGTTCCCAAAATTTAAACGGAAGTACAAAAGACCTGGAATGGCCAAAGCTATCCTGAGTAAGAAGAACAAAACTGGGGGAATCACATTACCTAACTTCAAATCATACTACAGAACTATAGTAACCAAAACAGCATGGTACTGGCATGAAACAAACACAGACCAATGGAACAGAACAGAGCACCAGAATTAAATTCATACATCTACAATGAAAGTATTTGCAACAAAGTGCCAAGAGTATACAATGGGGAAACACTGTATGGACAGTCTCTTTTTGACAGTCTCTTCAATAAATGGTGCTTGGAAAACTGGATATCCATATGCAGAAGAATGAAACTAGACCCCTATCTCTTGCTATTTGCAAAAATCAAATCGAAATGAATTAAAGGTTTAAATTTAAGACCTTAAATTATGAAACTACTGAAGAAAACTTTGGGGAAATTCTCCAGGACATTGGACTTGGCAAAGGTTTCTTGAGTAATACCCTACAAACACAAGTGACCAAAGCAAAAATAGACAAATGGGATCACATGAAATTAAAAAGCTTCTTCAAGGCAAAGGAAACAACAAAGTGAAGAGACAACCTACTGAATGAGAGAAATATTTGCAAACTATTAATGTGACAATGGATTAGTAGAAGAATATATCAGGAGCTCAAACAACTCCATAATAAAAAACTCTAATAATGTAATTTAAAAATAGGGAAAACATCTGAATAAACATTTCACAAAAGAAGAGATACAAATGACAGGTATATGAAAAGGTGCTCAATATCATTGATCATCAGATACATGTGAATCAAAACTACAATGAGATATCATTTCACCACAGCTAAAATGGCTTATATCCAGAAGACTGGCAATAACAAATGCTGGCAAGGATGTGGTGAAAAGGGAACACTCGCACACTGTTGGTGGGAATGTAAATTAGTACAACCACTATGGAGAACAATTTGGAGGTTCCTCACATAACTCAAAATAGAGCTACCACATGGTCTTACAATCCCACTGCTAAGTATATACCCAAAAGAATGAAAACCAATATATTGAAGAGATATTGAACTCATATGTTTATCACAACACTGTTTACAATAGCCAAGATTTGGAAGAAACCTGTATCCATCAACAGATGAATGGAAAAATAAAACGTGGGCCAGGCATGGTGGCTCACGTTTGTAATCCCAGCTCTTTTGGAGGTGGAGATGGGAGAGTAGCTTGAGCTCAGGAGTTCAAGACCAGCCTGGGCCATGTGGTGAGACCCCATCACTACAAAAGTAAAAATATTAGTCAGGAGCAGAGGCATGTTCCTCTGGTCCTCGCAGTTTCAGAGGCTAACATGAGAGGGTTGTGGAAGCCTGGATTATTAAGGTTGCAATAAGCCATGATCACACCACTGAACTCTAGCCTGGGTGACAGATTGAGACCCTGTCTCTAAGACAAAAAGTACTATTCAGCCTTAAAAAGGAAAGAGAACCTGCCATTGCAACAACATGGATGAAACTGAAGATAATTAAGTTAAAGAAGCCACTGTCATATGAAGACAAACTTCACATGTTCTCACTTACTTGTGAGAGCTAAAAAAAATAAAATAAGAATAAAACAATTGAACTCATGGAGGTAGAGAGTAAACTGATGGTAACCAGAGGCTGGAAAGGGTACTGGTGTGGGGATGGAGGAGAAGTGGGGATAGCTAATAGGTACCAAATTAAAGTTGGAATGAATAAGATCTAGTAGTTTATTGCACAACAGGGTGACTACAGTCAACAATAATTTATCATACATTCTAAAATAACTAAAAGATTATGATTGTATAGTTTTTAACACAAAGAAAAGATAAATGCTTGAGGTGATGGATACCCCATTTACCATAATATGATTATTACGTATTATGTCTGTATCAAAATATCTCATGTACTCCATAAATATATACATCTACTATGTATCCACAAAAAATTTAAAAAAAATTAAATGGAAAATCTAAATTTAAAAATGACACAAAGGACTTATTACCTGCAAGAAATTTTCTAATTTTTCATTAATTTCCTTTTGTAGTCTGGCGTATAGTTTATTGACATTGATTGCATTTGGAGGAATATGGAAAGGAATTATGTTCTGTCACATGACTACACAAAGATAAAAATGTCCAAGATGCACAGACACTTCCTGCCCCCAACGCTTTGTGTCCAACAGGCAAAAACTTCACACATACACTCTCGTATAATGAGAATGTGAAAGATGGGTAAATTTTAATCTCAACTCCTTACTGCTGGAGGAAGGGAGGTAGGAGGAAGTACCTGCTGGATATACTATAATGGAAAGACACTATCTTTTTTAATTTGGAAAATTAAAAGGACAAAGGAATAATAAACATGTTTTGAATGCTCAGTGCTATTCTAGGTGATTTATATATGTTACTTCATTAATTCCATAAAAATCATGTTTCTTCATCTAGTTTAAATAAAATATAGCCAGATTTTGTGTGCCTGTTAAATAACCTAATTGTTCTAAATAATCATAAGGGAACTCACATTTATTGAAGGGTCTATGCATTGCCAAGGAGTTTTCTCACAGAAAACCCACATCAGCAGCATTATCACACTAACGCAGTAGATGAGAAAACTGGGGCTCCAAGAGATACCAGTGGTGCCCAACAAGACATTAAGTGAATTCCTGTGGAGTCCATGATGTGGGGAGGTAGTGTGCTACAATATTGCTGCCTGAGAAGCCTCTTTTCTTATCTGAACCAACTGAATTTGATAATCTCAGTGATTAGGATAATATTTTAATTATTTTTGAAATTTGGGTGAATCTTGTGGCATTGATTTATAATTGAATATGACAAATCTAGTAAACACTTGTTTCATTTTATTTTAATTTTGCTGTCAGTTTTGAGTTTTTTTTTTTCTTCTTTCAGGTATAGAGTAGACCAGTTTTATAAATTAATTGCATTACATAGGCAGTTTTCTCAATTTCGTTTTGACTGTCTCCATTTTCACTGATTGTAAGATGGCTAAGAAGTAAAGAAGACGAAAGAGATGGAAGAGGTTTTAAATAACTTGCATTTCACTAGATGAAAAGTCAACGTGTGCATTGCATCCCTGCTCTTCAAAATATTCTCATAGAGAAAACAGACAGCACGTTCACAGTTTTGACTGCTTCAGAAATTAGAAAGAGCAAAACAATGATTCTTTCTTTTTTAAAAAAAAATTATTGTGGTAAGAACTTTTAAAAATAAATCTACATTCTTACGAATTTTTTAAATGTACAGTACAGTATTGTTAATGTTAGGCATCATATTATTCAGTGGATATCTTGAACTTTTTCATCTTGCATAACTGAAACTTTATGCCCATTTATTGCAACTACCCACTTCTTCCTCCCCTCCAGCCACTGGCAACCAATATTGTACTTTCATCTCTATAAATCTGATTATTCTAGGTACCTCATATGAGTGCACTCATTTAGCATTTGTCCTTTCATGACTGGTTTGTTTCACTTAGCATAATTTCCTCAAGGTTCATTTATATTGTCCCATGTTATAAAATTTCCTTCTTTTTAAAGGTTGAATAATATTTTGTTATACATATATGTATACTATATACATATATATGTTTAATATTTCCTTTATCCAGTCATCCATTAATGGACATCTAAGTTGCTTCTAAATCATGGCTATTGTGAATAGTGCTGCAGTGAACATGAGAATGCTAACATCTTATCACAATTCAAATTTCATGATTTTTTTTGATAATTACCCAGAGATGGTTTTGCTGCTTACACTCTTTTTTTTTCTGTTAGACAGTCTTAAACTGTAAGACTATTTGTGCTACAAATACAGTAACTAATTTAATGTATGGATATTCATATGTACAAATGTTTACTTCCAGAATACATAATTTTTATATACACTTGAATAAAACACCTTATTAAAACATTCTTATGCTTTAAGTAAAACCCTCCCCAAAAATGGCATTTTTATTTTTTACAAATATGCAACACATGAAACTTAAAATATTATCTGAGAGATAAAAGCAGGCTTTTATTCCATTAAGACTTATGTTTAAACATATTCTCCTGTTAGTGTTCAAAATATTATGAGGTGATAGGTCATAACTTAATTTTATCATTTCACAAAGCCAAGCAGATACACAAGTCTTTTAGTCCACAAGCTTTTATGTACTTTCATACATCTTAACCAGCCAATTCAGAAGCAATACATTGTATATTCTAGCTCAGTACACCACAAATTTTCGTACGCACAAAAATCTCCTGGGGAATCTTGGTAAAATGTAGATATCCACTGATAGTAAGAGAGATGGTTAAGAAGTCAGTGAAGAAGGATAAGAGATGGAAGAGGTGTTAACTATTTAGATGGCTTCACAATTTCTCATTTTCATGTGTTCTATTTACTTTGTGTAAATGATAACTTAAAAATAGAAGCTAATTATTTACTTTAAAAATACTCTCTTTTTTTTTCTTGCCAGTTTGGTTCTTTTATACAATCTTCAGATATAAATGCACTAAGGATTTAAGAGGAGCAATTTATCATATTCCATCAATTCAAAGACATATGTTTTCATATTTTAACTTCTCCAAAATGATGCTGAATCTTACAATTGATGGCATTTTACAATGCAATTTATAACATATTTTCTTTTCCTTTTTTTTTCTTTTTAAACCTTCTTCTTTATTTTCATGATTTGGGCACCATGCTTCTCACAGTCCATGGGATCCTAGATTTCAAGAAAGATGGTTGCTGATGACTGCATCCTTCATGTCACTGATCAGCTACTCTGCAGGACAGCAGCTTGAGCTTTGATAGCTAAGTGTAGCAGATGATATTCTGGATTCTGCTACAAGAAGTTGCTGAACAGGACTAATACCATGCGGGGTATAAAATGTCAAAAGGACAAAGATCTCATTTAGCCTTCTGCGTAGACTATTTGCCTAGGGCCACAAGGAATGACCAAGGATCTGTAAAATCAAAAAAGCTTTTCTTCTTGATGTTCCTGCTTGAGACTCTGCTACAAATGCAACTTACACTCTGTGGAGAAGGGGATCAGTGGCCAACATTTCTCCTTGTCTAGGAATGGCTGGTGGTTATTCCTCTGCTGAACACCCATTTGAAAAACATTTGAAGACATTTTTGGACTTCCATAATAAATTCGTCTCTGTTACGTGGGGGAGAGGGAGCTGAAAGACAATGAAGAGTCTCTTTCTTTTCATCAACCAGTGTAGTTCAGGAGGAAGAATTTTGCAGATATTCATGTTTTTAAAAATTAAAACAAATAAAAAGCAAAGCAACTTAATAATCCTATGAGTAATATAAGACAAGTTTTTAAACTTAAAGTGAGCAATGTTAGAAAATTACTTCTTATTTTATTATTTATTATCACATTTGTCATTTTCAAGCTGTGTTTGTTGAGCATTTCTATATGCTATGAGTAATTAACCTTAGTCACTATCCTTCTGAAAAACCATTGGTGACATTTTAGACTTTGTATGTTTCTTACAAAAATAAAAGACAAAACTTGAAGGACAAATTACATTCTCCTTTACTCCCTAGAGCACATATAAATAGATGCTCTGAATTCTCTGAATTGGTTTGTTTCCTCAGAAAGGGCAAACTAGGCCTTTATTAAACTACTCTTTTTAAGATCATCTGTCATTATTGGTCATAACAATATTTCAGCTCACTCTAAATTAAGAAAAACGAATAGCCTAATGGTCTTGGCACCAAAAATGGCATTGTGGTTTAGGGAGATAAAGCAAAAATGTGTTAATGATAAGCTAGAACTGTATACTCCCATGCATAAAATAACTATGGCTTATATTTTAAAGTAACAATTCAATAATAGGGAAAAGTAATCAGTAATTAACAGTCAAATACAAGTAAAGCGCAGAAGCTATTTAAAATTTCCTTAAAATAATCTGAGCCTACAATTAAATTTAAGAAAGATTTAATTCCCAGACTTGTTTGTTCACTATTAGTGTTTCTTCAACATAATGCATAGTTTACTACATTAATCCTTTCTCTTACTCTGTTATTCATATCACAGTCTTTTAAATTTTAATGGCAGGACTTCTTTTTATGTAGAAGATGCACTCTTTATTTTCCTCTAGGTACAAAATGATTGTGCAAGACCAATCACTAAAACAAAAGGATATCCAGTGGCAATTCTGAAAGTCAATTTTCAGTTTTGCACAACTATGTAGTAATGTAAATAACAGATGCTTTTGTGGTTTTCTTTGCTCAACCCTATAATCAGCTTAGTTGAAACCCTGATATTACTAATTGAGAAACTATCGCTCACTTATTCAAACTTCCCTAACCGAGCCCTCTATTAATTTGTTAGTAAGAAAACTAGCATCTGGAGTAGTATCTCATAGCTGTTGCACTTAGAGAAGCATCTTATTTTTAAAATATTCGCGACTTTTATTCTAGGTTCAGGGAGTACATGTGCAGATTTGTTACATGGGTCAATTTTGTGTCACTAAAGTTTGGTGTACAAATGAAAGCATAGAACTGAATAGTTTTTCAACCAATGTTTCCCTCCCACCCTCCCATGTCAATCAGTCCACAGTGTCTACTGTTCCCATCTTTGTGTCCACATGTATTCGATGTTTAGCTCCTGATTATAAGTGAGAACATGGGGTTTCTGGTTTTCTCTTCCTGCATTAGTCTGCTTAGGATAATAGCCTCCAGCTACATCCACGTTGCTTGCAAAGGACATGATTTTGTTCCTTTGTGGGAGAATCTTTAAAGTTAAGAAAGTATTTACAATTTATTCAAGATTTCAAATTCTGCTGTTTCAAGATTAAAACATCTAAGCACTTTGAGTATGTGTGAATACATGTGCATATTTTGGTATTTCGTATTATTTTATATCCATATGTATTACAAGAGTCCAAATGTGATGGGAAACTAGTATTGTATTCCAAGATTTGTATGTATTCTGAGAGTCCAGTTGTGACAGGAGACTATTTTTTAATGTAACATTAAAAACATGCGTGTATCTTACTCTAGAAGTTACAGTAGGAAAATTTCCAGATTCATAAGGACCTCTGATTTATAAAAAGTGAGTGACAGTGAAAACTGCCTTTCTTCTTCACACCATGAGGATTTTCTAGGGTGCGATTGAGCTAAGGATACAGAATTTTTTCTGCTAAATGCTGGACAGAAAGAGCCTGCTTTGTATGCCTCCCTGTTGTCCATTCATCCTACAATGGAGGGAAATAAAATACTAGAATGATATATTAACCATTTGGACCATCTCTGATTGGTTAAAAAGACTGATCTTCATTGGTCTAATTGTTTTCAACATATTTTTATGCTTTGTTTTTCCTATATATTGTCAGGTTTTTCTTAAATAGATTTTATCTTTCATTTTGTCTAATAGATAGAAAGTAAGATTCAGGAAGCAAATCTAATTTGTCCTAAAATTATGCTTTTTGATGCTTTTACACGTCTTGAGGTTTACGTTCAAATATGTTAGGGTGTCTACCTCTTAGTCCTTCATGAATATGTTGGAATTTGGCAACACAGGAAAAGTAGCAGATTGCTTATTAAGTCATTTGTTACAATAAATGAATCAATTTTTTTCCAAATGTTGAAATATTACCCCAGGCATTCCCAAACTTCATAAACTACAACAAAGTGATTGAGAATAGCTGTGATACATTTGGAAAGCGTTTCATTAAAATAAGGCATGCACACACACACACACACACACACACACACACAGAGAGAGAGAGAGAGAGAGAAACAGAAAGAGAGAGAGAGCGCGAGAATTACCATGTGACAAATAGGACAATCTCAGGGAACATCAGAAAAAGAAAAACTTCTGGGGGTTTCCATCTGGGCTCACTTAAGTAAATTTTTGCCACCTCTCTTTTGGACATGTAAAGTGAGAAGGAGAGGAGGAGGTAGAGGAAGATGATCAAATAGAAGCTTCCATTAATTGTCCTCCCTATAGAAACACCAAATTTATATCTACACAAAAAAATATATTCTTAAGAATTACATATCAGGTAAGCAATAACAGTACCTGATTTTAACTTCATATCACTGAAAGAGGCACTAAAGAGAGTAGGAAAGAGCCTTGAACTGCCAACACCACTCCTCCCTCACCCAGCTCCCCTGCACCTGACAGTGGCCAGGTGGTACAGAGAAATAAGCCGTACACTCCAGGGAGGAAGAATGCAACAATCGTGGGCTTTACATTGGAACTTAGTGCTGCCAAAACTGAGCAGAACTCAGACAACATGTATGCAGGGACTATTTAGACTAATCCCAGCCAGAGGGCAATTGCCCATCCTAGCAGTCAGTCAGAACCTGAGTGTTGTCAAGTCTTGCCACTGTGGGCTACAGTGCTCTGGGGTGCTACATAAACTTGAAAGGCAGTCTAAGCAGCAAGGATTATAACTCCTAGGCAAGTCCTAGCGCTGTTCTGGGCACTGAGCCAGTGGACTTGAGGGTCACCCAACTTAGTGAGACACCAGCTGGGGTACTTGCATCACTCTTCCCCAATCCCAGGAAGTACAGTTCGCAGCTCCAGAGCAGACCCCTTCCGTCCACTTGAGACAGGAGAAGGAATAGTAAAGAGGACTTTGATTTGAAACTTGGATACCAACTCAATGGCAGAAGGACAGGGCCCAGGGCAGAGTCATGAGGCCCTTATTCCTGTCTCTAGGGCCTGGAAAATATATCTAGACACACCTTGGTCCAGAAGGGACCTACTGCTCTGAAGGAAAGGACCAAGTCCCAGCAGGATTCCCCACCTGATGACTCAGGAGCCCTTGGGCTCTGAATAATTAGCAGCAGTAACTAGGTAGCACACGCCATGTGCCTTGGATGAAACTCTGAGATGTGCTGGATTCCTGTGTGACCCAGCACATTCACAGCTGTGGTGGCTATGGGAAGAGATTCCTTTTGCTTATAAAAAGGAGAAGGAAGATAAAGAGGACTTTGTCTTGCAGCTTAGGTATCAGCTTGGCCAAAGTGAAGAAGAGCACTAAGCAGGTACTTGGGGACCCTGATTGTAGGCCTTGGTTCTTGAATGGCATTTCTGTGCTTACCCTGAACTGTAGGGGAGTCCACTGCCCTTATGGTGAGTTCTAGGCCTGGTAGCATTCACCACAAACTGACTGACGAGCCCCTGGGGCTTCAGTGAACATCAGTGGCAGCCTGGCTGTATTCACCATGGGCCTGTGGTGGTATGAATATGGAGAGAGACTCCTCTGCTTGGAGAAAACGAAGAGAAGAGTGGGAGGAAATGCATCTTGTGGTTTTGGCACCAGCACAGCTGCAGTAGAATAAAGAAACAGGTAGATATCTAAGGTTTCTCACCCTGGGCCCTAGCTCCTAGACAGGATCTCTGGACCCACCTGGGTGTGGGGGAACTTGCTGCCCTGAAGGAAAAGACACAAGTCAGGCTGGCACTGCCACCTGATGATTGTAGAGTCCTAGGACCTTCAGTGAACATAGGTAGTATCCAGGTAGTGGTTACAGTGTGCCTTGGGCAAGACCCAGTGCCGTGCAAACTTTAGGTCAGAACTAGTGCAGTCCCAGTAGTGGTGGACACAGGGGTACTTCTGTCACCCCTCTCCCAGCCCAAGACAGCACAACACAGAGAAAGAAAGAAAGATTTCATTTTTTTGGGAAAAAGTAAGGGAAGACAACAAATGTCTCTACCCGGTAATCCAGATAATTCTTCTGGATGTTACCATGCAGTACCTCTGTGATGCTGCAAGAACTACAGTGTTACTGGGGTTGGAGTGTTCTCTAAAGCAGATCCAGCTTCAGTGACTAAAACCTTAGCTCACAACATCCAAGTGCCTTTGAATACCTGAAAAACGATTCCAACAAGAATGGGTAAAGATGAGCCCAGTCTATGAGGAGTACAATAAATACCTAACTTTTAAATGCCTAGACACTGACAAACATACACAAACATCATGAACATGCAGGAAAACATGACCTTACCACATGAACTAGATAAGTCACTGGGAACAAATCCTGTAAAGACATGTGACCTGTTAGAGAAAAATGCGAAGTGGCTGCTTGAGAAAACTCAAAGAAATTCAAGGTACCACAGAGAAGAAATGAACAATTCTATCAAAAAAAAATTAACAAAGACATGGAAATATTTTACAAGAATCCAGAAAAAATTATGGAGTTGAAAAATGTAATTTCCATAATTAAGAATGCATCAGGATCTCTTAATAGCAGCAGTAATCAAGCAGAAAAAGAATTAGTGAGCTTGAAGAGAGGCGATTTGCAAATACTCAAGGGAAGCAGAAGAAAAAAGAATAAAAAAGAACAAAGTGTGCCTACTAGATCTAGAAAATAGCCCTTAAAAAGTTATTATCTAGCCTCAGATGAGTTAATGGCCTTCAAGAGGAGGTAGAGATTAAGATGGCACAGAAAGTCTATTTAAATGAATAATAGCAGAGAACTTCCCAGACCTAGAGAAAGATAACAATATCCAAGAACAAGCAGGTTATAGAACACCAAGAAGATTTAACCCACAGAAGCCTACCTCAAGCTATTTAATATTTAAACTCCCAAAGTTCAAGGGGGGAAAAAAGGGAGCCTAAAAGCAGCAAAAGAAAAGAAACAAATAACCTACAATGGAACTCCATTACATCTGACAGCAGACAACTTACTGGCCAGCGAAGAGTGGCATGTCACATTTAAAGTGCTGAAGAAATAAAATTTTTACCCTAAAATAGTACATCTGGTGAAAATATCCTTCAACCCTGAAGAAGAAATGAAGACTTTCTCAGACAAAGGAAAGCTGAGGGTTTTTATCAACACTAGATCTGTCCCACAAGGAATGCTGAAGAGAGTATTTTAATCAGAAAGAAAAGAATGTAAATGAACAATAAGAAACCGTCTGAAGGTACAAAACTCACTGGTAATAGTGCGTGCACAGAAAATCACAGAATATAATACTGGAATTGTGATGTGTAAACTCATATCTTAAGTACAAAGATGAAAGAAAGAATTGATCAAAAATAATAACTATAAGAACTTTTCAAGAAAGGAACTACAGCAAGATATAAACAGAAATAGCAAAGAGTTAAAAAATAGGGAGATGAAGTTAAAGTGTAGAGTTTTCTTTAGTTTTCTCTTGCTTGTCTATTGTTTTATTTGTTTGTTTATGTAATCAGTGTTAAGTTGCCCTCAGTTTAAAATAATGGGTTATCAGGTAGTATTTGCAAACCTCATAATAGCGTCTAATCTAAAAACATACGATGGATTTAAAAAAAGCAAGAAATTGAAACATACTACCAGAGAAAATCATCTTCACTAAAAGGAAGGCAGGAAGAAAGAAAAGAAAAAAAGAAGACTACCAATATCTAGGAAACAAATAACAGAATGGTAGGAGTAAGTCCTTTCTCATCAATAATAACATTGAATATGAATGGACTAAACAAACTCGCTAATTAAAATGTATATTGGCTGAATGGATTAAAAACTATAGCAAACAATCTGTTGCCTACAAGAAACAGAATTCCCTTATAAAGACCCAGATAGCCAGAATAAAAAAGGGAAGGAAAAGATACTTCATGCCAATGGAAACCAGAAAAAGAGCAGGAGTAGCTATACTTGTATAAGACAAAATAGATTTCAGACAAAAACAACAAAAAGAGACAAAAAAGGCCACTATGTAATGATAAAGAGGTCAAATCAGCAGGACAATTTAACAATTGTAAATATATATGCACCTACCACTGGAGCACCCAGATATATAAAACAAATGTTATTAGAGCTAAAGAGAGAGATAGACAAGAGGAATTTTTGAAACCATACAAACAAATGGAAATAAAACAAAATGCTCCTGAATGACCAGGGGGGTCAATGAAGAAAGTAAGAAGAAAATTGAAAGTTTTCGTTAAACAAATGGTAATGAAAGCACAACCTACCAAAATCCACTGGATACAGCAAAAGTAGTACAAAGAGGGAAGTGTATAGCTATAAGTGCCTACATCAAAAAAGAGTATAAACTTCAAATAAACAGCGTAATGATGTACCTTAAAAAAATTAGAAAATCAAGAGCAAACGAAACCCAAAATTAGTAGAAAAAAATAATAAAAATGAGAAAAGATATAAATGAAATTGAAGTGAAGAAAACAATACAAAAGATCAATAAGCAAAAAAAGTTATTTTGAAAAGATAAACAAACTCGACCAAACTTAGTCAGATTAACTAAGAAAAAGAGAGAATACCCAAATAAATAATATCAGAGATAAAAAACAAGACATTACAACCAATACTGCAGAAATTCAAAGAATCATTATAGACTACTATGAGCAACTATATACCAATAAATTAGACAATCTGGAAGAAATTAATGACTTCCTAGACACATACAACCTACCAAGAGAACCATGAAAAAATTCAAAACCTGATAACAAGTAACAAGATCCAAGTCATAATCAAATGTCTCCCGGCAAAGAATAGCACAGCACCTGATGACTTCACTAATACATTTTACCAAACATGTAAAGAACTACTACCAATCCTATTAAAACTAATCCTAAAATTAGAGACAAAAGAAAAACTTCCAAACTCATTGTATGGGACAATTCTGTTACCAAAAGCAAAGACACATGAAAAAGGAGAGAGAGAGAGAGAGAGAGAGAGAGAGAGAGAGAGAGAGAGAGAG
>NC_045438.1:120303496-120377244 GCF_002776525.5 Piliocolobus tephrosceles | reverse complement strand
GAGAGAGAGAGAGAGAGAGAGAGAGAGAGAGAGAGAGAGAGAGAGAGAGAGAGAGAGAAAACTACAGGCCAATTATCTCTGATGAACACTGATGCGAAAATCCTCAACCAAATATCAGCAAACTGAATACAACAATGCATTTAAAAGATCATTTTTCATGACCAACTGAGATTTACCCCAAGG
This sequence comes from Piliocolobus tephrosceles, assembly GCF_002776525.5. Lineage (NCBI taxonomy): Eukaryota > Metazoa > Chordata > Mammalia > Primates > Cercopithecidae > Piliocolobus > Piliocolobus tephrosceles. The sequence continues at coordinate 120,377,061 of NC_045438.1, read as the reverse complement.
ATGTTAGGATGGTTCACCATAAGTAAATTAATCAATGTGATACATTTTATCAACAGAATGAAGGACAAAAGTCATATGATCATTTCAATTAATGCTGTGAAAGCTTTTGATGAAATTCAACATTTTTTTCATGATAAAAACCCTCAAAATACTTGGTATACAAGGAACATACCTTAAGAGAATAAAAGCCATATACGACAGACCCACAGTTAGTATCACACTAAATGGGGAAAAAACTGAAAGCTTTTCCTCTAAAATGTGGAACACAAGGATAATCACTTTCTTTTTTTTTTTTTATTTTTTATTATACTTTAAGTTCTAGGGTACATGTGCATAACGTGCAGGTTACATATGTATACATGTGCCATGTTGGTGTGCTGCACCCATCAACTCGTCAGCACCCATCAATTCATCATTTATATCAGGTATAACTCCCCAATGCAATCCCTCCCCCCTCCCCCCTCCCCATGATAGGCCCCAGTGTGTGATGTTCCCCTTCCCGAGTCCAAGTGAGCTCATTGTTCAGTTCCCACCTATGAGTGAGAACATGCGGTGTTTGGTTTTCTCTTCTTGTGATAATTTGCTAAGAATGATGGTTTCCAGCTGCATCCATGTCTCTACAAAGGACGCAAACTCATCCTTTTTTATGGCTGCATAGTATTCCATGGTGTATATGTGCCACATTTTCTTAATCCAGTCTGTCACTGATGGACATTTGGGTTGATTCCAAGTCTTTGCTATTGTGAATAGTGCCGCAATAAACATACGTGTGCATGTGTCTTTGTAGTAGCATAATTTATAATCCTTTGGGTATATACCCAGTAGTGGGATGGCTGGGTCATATGGTACATCTAGTTCTAGATCCTTGAGGAATCGCCATACTGTTTTCCATAATGGTTGAACTAGTTTACAATCCCACCAACAGTGTAAAAGTGTTCCTATTTCTCCACATCCTCTCCAACACCTATTGTTTCCTGATTTTTTAATGATTGCCATTCTAACTGGAGTGAGATGGTATCTCATTGTGGTTTTGATTTGCATTTCTCTGATGGCCAGTGATGATGAGCATTTTTTCATGTGTCTGTTGGCTGTATGAATGTCTTCTTTTGAGAAATGTCTGTTCATATCCTTTCCCCACTTTTGGATGGGGTTGTTTGTTTTTTTCTTGTATATTTGCTTGAGTTCTTTGTAGATTCTGGAAATTAGCCCTTTGTCAGATGAGTATATTGCAAAAATTTTCTCCCATTCTGTAGGTTGCCTGTTCACTCTGATGGTAGTTTCTTTTGCTGTGCAGAAGCTCTTTAGTTTAATGAGATCCCATTTGTCAATTTTGGCTTTTGCTGCCGTTGCTTTTGGTGTTTTAGACATGAAGTCCTTGCCCGTGCCTATGTCCTGAATGGTACTACCTAGATTTTCTTCTAGGGTTTTTATGGTATTAGGTCTAACATTTAAGTCTCTAATCCATCTTGAATTAATCTTCGTATAAGGAGTAAGGAAAGGATCCAGTTTCAGCTTTCTACTTATGGCTAGCCAATTTTCCCAGCACCATTTATTAAATAGGGAATCCTTTCCCCATTTCTTGTTTTTCTCAGGTTTGTCAAATATCAGATGGTTGTAGATGTGTGGCATTATTTCTGAAGGCTCCGTTCTGTTCCATTGGTCTATATCTCTGTTTTGGTACCAGTACCATGCTGTTTTGGTTACTGTAGCCTTGTAGTATAGTTTGAAGTCAGGTAGCGTGACGCCTCCGGCTTTGTCCTTTTGACTTAGGATTGTCTTGGCAATACGGGCCCTTTTTTGGTTCCATATGAACTTTAAAGCAGTTTTTTCCAATTCGGTGAAGAAACTCATTGGTAGCTTGATGGGGATGGCATTGAATCTATAAATTACCTTGGGCAGTATGGCCATTTTCACAATATTGATTCTGCCTATCCATGAGCATGGTATGTTCTTCCATTTGTTTGTGTCCTCTTTGATTTCACTGAGCAGTGGTTTGTAGTTCTCCTTGAAGAGGTCATTTATATCCCTTGTAAGTTGGATTCCTAGGTATTTTATTCTCTTTGAAGCAATTGTGAATGGAAGTTCATTCCTGATTTGGCTCTCTGCTTGTCTGTTACTGGTGTAGAAGAATGCTTGTGATTTTTGCACATTAATTTTGTATCCTGAGACTTTGCTGAAGTTGCTTATCAGCTTAAGAAGATTTTGGGCTGAGACGATGGGGTTTTCTAAATACACAATCATGTCATCTGCAAACAGGGACAATTTGACTTCTTCTTTTCCTAACTGAATACCCTTGATTTCTTTCTCTTGCCTGATTGCCCTAGCCAGAACTTCCAACACTATGTTGAATAGGAGTGGTGAGAGAGGGCATCCCTGTCTTGTGCCAGTTTTCAAAGGGAATTTTTCCAGTTTTTGCCCATTCAGTATGATATTGGCTGTGGGTTTGTCATAAATAGCTCTTATTATTTTGAGATACGTTCCATCAATACCAAATTTGCTGAGCGTTTTTAGCATGAAGGGCTGTTGAATTTTGTCAAAAGCCTTTTCTGCATCTATTGAGATAATCATGTGGTTCTTGTCTTTGGTTCTGTTGATATGCTGGATTACGTTGATTGATTTGCGAATGTTGAACCAGCCTTGCATCCCAGGGATGAAGCCCACTTGATCATGGTGGATAAGCTTTTTGATGTGCTGCTGAATCCGGTTTGCCAGTATTTTATTGAGGATTTTTGCATCGATGTTCATCAGGGAGATTGGTCTAAAATTCTCTTTTTTTGTTGTGTCTCTGCCAGGCTTTGGTATCAGGATGATGCTGGCCTCATAAAATGAGTTAGGGAGGATTCCCTCTTTTTCTATTGATTGGAATAGTTTCAGAAGGAATGGTACCAGCTCCTCCTTGTACCTCTGGTAGAATTCAGCTGTGAATCCATCTGGTCCTGGGCTTTTTTTGGTGGGCAGGCTATTAATTGTTGCCTCAATTTCAGAGGCTGCTATTGGTCTATTCAGGGATTCAGCTTCTTCCTGGTTTAGTCTTGGAAGAGTGTACGTGTCCAGGAAATTATCCATTTCTTCTTGATTTTCTAGTTGATTTGCGTAGAGGTGTTTATAGTATTCTCTGATGGTAGTTTGTATTTCTGTGGGGTCGGTGGTGATATCCCCTTTATCATTTTTTATTGCGTCTATTTGATTCCTCTCTCTTTTCTTCTTTATTAATCTTGCTAGCAGTCTGTCAATTTTGTTGATCTTTTCAAAAAACCAACTCCTGGATTCATTGATTTTTTGGAGGGTTTTTTGTGTCTCTATCTCCTTCAGTTCTGCTCTGATCTTAGTTATTTCTTGCTTTCTGCTAGCTTTTGAATGTGTTTGCTCTTGCCTCTCTAGTTCTTTTAATTGTGATGTTAGAGTGTCAATTTTAGATCTTTCCTGCTTTCTCTTGTGGGCACTTAGTGCTATAAATTTCCCTCTACATACTGCTTTAAATGTGTCCCAGAGATTCTGGTATGTTGTATCTTTGTTCTCATTGGATTCAAAGAACATCTTTATTTCTGCTTTCATTTCGTTATGTACCCAGTAGTCATTCAGGAGCAGGTTGTTCAGTTTCCATGTAGTTGAGCGGTTTTGATTGAATTTCTTAGTCCTGAGTTCTAGTTTGATTGCACTGTGGTCAGAGAGACAGTTTGTTATAATTTCTGTTCTTTTACATTTGCTGAGGAGTGCTTTACTTCCAATTATGTGGTCAATGTTGGAATAAGTGTGATGTGGTGCTGAGAAGAATGTATATTCTGTTGACTTGGGGTGGAGAGTTCTATAGATGTCTATTAGGTCCGCTTGGTGCAGAGATGAGTTCAATTCCTGGATATCCTTGTTAACTTTCTGTCTCGTTGATCTGTCTAATGTTGACAGTGGAGTGTTGAAGTCTCCCATTATTATTGTATGGGAGTCTAAGTCTCTTTGTAAGACTCTAAGGACTTGCTTTATGAATCTGGGTGCTCCTGTATTAGGTGCATATATATTTAGGATAGTTAGCTCTTCCTGTTGGATTGATCCCTTTACCATTATGTAATGGCCTTCTTTGTCTCTTTTGATCTTTGATGGTTTAAAGTCTGTTTTATCAGAGACTAGGATTGCAACCCCTGCTTTTTTTTGTTCTCCATTTGCTTGGTAGATCTTCCTCCATCCTTTTATTTTGAGCCTATGTATGTCTCTGCATGTGAGATGGGTCTCCTGAAGACAGCAGACTGATGGGTCTTGACTCTTTATCCAGTTTGCCAGTCTGTGTCTTTTAATTGGAGCATTTAGTCCATTTACATTTAAGGTTAATATTGTTATGTGTGATCTTGATCCTGCCATTATGATATTAACTGGTTATTTTGCTCATTAGTTGATGCAGTTTCTTCCTAGGCTCGATGGTCTTTACATTTTGGCATGTTTTTGCAGTGGCTGGTACCGGTTGTTCCTTTCCATGTTTAGGGCTTCCTTCAGGGTCTCTTGTAAGGCAGGCCTGGTGGTGACAAAATCTCTAAGCATTTGCTTATCTGTAAAGAATTTTATTTCTCCTTCACTTATGAAACTTAGTTTGGCTGGATATGAAATACTGGGTTTAAAATTCTTTTCTTTAAGAACTTTGAATATTGGCCCCCACTCTCTTCTGGCTTGTAGAGTTTCTGCCGAGAGATCTGCTGTCAGTCTGATGGGCTTCCCTTTGTGGGTAACCCGACCTTTCTCTCTGGCTGCCCTTAAGATTTTTTCCTTCATTTCAACTTTGGTGAATCTGGCAATTATGTGTCTTGGAGTTGCTCTTCTGGAGGAGTATCTTTGTGGCGTTCTCTGTATTTCCTGAATTTGAATGTTGGCCTGCCCTGCTAGGTTGGGGAAGTTCTCCTGGATGATATCCTGTAGAGTGTTTTCCAATTTGGTTCCATTTTCCCCCTCACTTTCAGGCACCCCAATCAGACGTAGATTTGGTCTTTTGACATAATCCCATACTTCTTGCAGGCTTTGTTCATTTCTTTTTCTTCTTTTTTCTTTTGGTTTCTCTTCTCGCTTCATTTCATTCATTTGATCCTCCATCGCTGATACTCTTTCTTCCAGTTGATCGAGTCGGTTACTGAAGCTTGTGCATTTGTCACGTATTTCTCGTGTCATGGTTTTCATCTCTGTCATTTCGTTTATGACCTTCTCTGCATTAATTAGTCCAGCTGTCAATTCTTCCACTTTTTTTTCAAGATTTTTAGTTTCTTTGCGCTGGGTACGTAATTCCTCCTTTAGCTCTGAGAGGTTTGATGGACTGAAGCCTTCTTCTCTCATCTCATCAAAATCATTCTCTGACCAGCTTTGATCCGTTGCTGGCGATGGGCTGTGCTCCTTTGCAGGAGGAGATGCGCTCTTATTTTTTGAGTTTCCAGCTTTTCTGCCCTGCTTTTTCCCCATCTTTGTGGTTTTATCTGTCACTGGTCTTTGATGATGGTGACGTACTGATGGGGTTTTGATATAGGTGTCCTTCCTGTTTGATAGGTTTCCTTCTGACTGTCAGGACCCTCAGCATAGGTATGTTGGAGATTGCTTGAGGTCCACTCCAGACCCTGTTTGCCTGGGTATCAGCAGCAGATGTTGCAGAAGATAGAATATTGCTGAACAGCGAGTGCACCTGTCTGATTCTTGCTTTGGAAGCTTCCTCTCAGGGGTGTACTCCACCCTGTGAGGTGTGGGGTGTCAGACTGCCCCTAGTGGGGGATGTCTCCCAGTTAGGCTACTCAGGGGTCAGTGACCCACTTGAGCAGGCAGACTGCCCCTTCTCAGATCTCAACCTCCGTGTTGGGAGATCCACTGCTCTCTTCAAAGCTGTCAGACAGAGTCGTTCGCGTTTCACAGGCTTCTACTCCTTTAGCTGAGCCCTGTCCCCAGAGGCACAGTCTACAGAGACAGGCAGGTTTCCTTGAGCTGCTGTGAGCTCCACCCAGTTCGAGCTTCCCAGCGGCTTTATTTACCTACTTAAGCCTCAGCGATGGCGGGCGCCCCTCCCCCAGCCTCGCTGCTGCCTTGCGGTTAGATTGCCGCAGACTGCTGTGTTAGCAAGGAGAGAGGCTCCGTGGGCGTGGGACCCTCACGGCCAGGTGTGGGATACAATCTCCGGTGTGCCGGTGTTACAGCGCAGTATTGGGGTGGGAGTTACCCGATTTTCCAGGTGTTGTGTGTCTCAGTTCCCCTGGCTAGGAAAAGGGACTCCCTTCCCCCTCGCGCTTCCCAGGTGAGGGGATGCCTAGCCCTGCTTCAGCTCTCGCTGGTCGGGCTGCAGCAGCTGACCAGCACCGATTGTCCGGCACTCCCGAGTGAGATGACCCCAGTACCTCAGTTGAAAATGCAGAAATCGCCGGTCTTCTGTGTCGCTTGCGCTGGGAGATGGAAACTGAAGCTGTTCCTATTCGGCCATCTTGCTCCGCCCCCTCCGATAATCACTTTCAACACTGTTTTTTTTAACATAGTACTGTAAGTCCTAACTAAAGCAATTGGACAAGAGAGAGAAATAAAGTGAATTCAAATTGGAGAACAAGTCAAATTATCCTTGTTTACAAATTACATGATTTTATATTTGGAAAAACCTAAAGACTCCACCAAAAAACTATTCGAACTGATAAATTCAGAAATGTCACAGGATAGAAAATCAACATACAATAATCTGTAGCATTTCTATAGGCCAAAAGCAAACAATCTGAAAAAGATCAAGGAAATAATTCCATTTACAATAGTTACAAATAAAATTACGTACCTAAAAATTAATAGACTAAAGTAGTGAAAGTTCTCTACAGTGGAAACTATAAAACACTGATGAAAGAAATTAAAGAGGACACAAAAATATTGGCATTATACTCTATGTTCAAAGACCGGAAGAATCAATATTGTTAAAATGTCCATAGTACCCAAAGCAACCACAGATTCATTGTAATTTGTGTCAAAATACCAATGACATTCTTTATAGAAATAGAACAAAAAAATTCTAAAATTTAGATGAAACTACAAAAGCTCCAGAATAGCCAACGCTATGCTGAGCAAAAATAACAAAACTGGATGTATTGCATTACCTGACTTCAAATTATACTACAGAGGTATACTAACCAAATCATCGTGCTGCTGGCATAAACACAGACACATAGACCAACGGAACAGGTGAGATTAGTCAATAATAACTCAATTGTACATTTTAAAATAATCTTAAGAGTATAATTCAGTCAGGCAAGGTGGTTTACACCTGTAATCCTAGCACTGTGGGAGACCGAGGCAGGCACATCACTTGAGCCCAGGAGTTTGAAACCACTCTGGGCAACCTGGTAAAACCCTCTCTCTACAACAAATACAAAAACAATTAGCTGGGAATATTGGCACATATCTGTAGTCTCATCTAATCAGGAGGCTGTGTGGTATGTGAATCACCTAAGCCCAGGAGGTCGAGACTGCAGTGAGCCATCATTGAGCCACTGTACTCCAGCCTGGGTAACAGAGTGAAACCCCAACTCAAAAAAAAAAAAAAAAAAAGTGTAATGGGATTGCTTTTAACTCAAAGGATAAATGCTTGAGGAGATAGCTACCCTATTCTCAATGATGTGCTAATTTCACATTGCATGCCTCTATCAAAATATCTCATGTATTTCATAAATATATGTACCTCCTATGTACCCACAAATTTTTTTTAAAAGTCCATACACCTAAACAGTAAGCTCATTTTCTACAATGGTGCCAAGAGCATACATTGGGGACAGGACAATCTCTTCAATAAACGATGCTGGGAAAACTGGATATTCATATGCAGAAGAATGAAACTAGATCCCTATGTTTTGCCACATAGAAAAAGAAAATCAAAAACGGATAAAAGACTTACATCTGAGACCTCAAATTATGAAAGAAAAACGGATGAAAGACTTACATCTAAGACCTCAGACTCCTCTTCAGGACTGGGCAAAGGGAACTAAGGCAAAAATGGACAAATGAGATCACATGAGGTTAAAAAGCTTCTGCATGGCAAAGGGAACAATCAACAAAGAGATAATCCACAGAATGGGAGAAAACGTTTTCAAACTATCTATCTGACAAGGGATTAATAAGCAGAATATATAAGGAGCTCAAACAATTCTATAGGGAAAACTTTAATAATTCAATTAAAAAATGGGAAAAAGATCTGAATACACATTTATCAGAAGAAGACATAAAAATGGCAAACAAGTATATGAAAAAGTGCTCATTGACCATCAGAGAAATGCAACTCAAAACTACAATGAGATATTATCTCACCCCGGTTAAAATGGTGCTTATCAATGAGACAGGCAATAAGGAATGTGAGAATGTGGAGAAAAGGGAACCCTTGTATACTTTGGTGGGAATGTAAATTGTTACAAACACTAGAGAAAACAGTTTGGAGGTTCCTCACATAACTAAAAATAGAAATACCATATGATCTCATAATCCCACTTTTAGGTATTCACTCAAAAGCAGTAGTCCCCAGCCTTTTTGGCACCAGGGACTGGTTTTGTGGAAGACAATTTTTCCATGGATGGGGGTGGAGGTGGGAGATGGTATGGTTTTGGGATGACTTTGTTCCACCTCGGGCATTAGCATTAGATTCTCACACAGATGGCACAACCCTCCATACTCAGTTCACAAGTGGGTTTCAGCTCCTATGAGAATCTAATGCCACCACTGATCTGACAGGAGGTGGAGTTCAGGCCGTAAGGCTAGCTTGCCAGCCACTCACCTCCTGCTGTGCGGCCTGGTTCCTAACAGGCAACAGACTGGTACCTGTCTGCAGCCCGGGTGTTGGGGACCCCAGCCTTAAAGGAAAGATATCAAGATATTATTGAAGAGATATCTACACACCTATATTTATTGCAGTACTGTTCACAATAGCCAAGATTTGGAAGTAATCTAAGTGTCCATCAACAAAGCGATGGATTAAAAAATGTGGTACATATACACAATGGAATACTATTCAGCCTTAAAAAATAACGAGATGTTGTCATTTTCAACAACATGAATGGAGCTGGAGGTCATTAATTTAAATGAAATAAGCCAGGCATGGACAGAAAAACTGCATGTTCTCACTTATTTTGTGAAAGCTAAATATTAAAACAATTGAACTCATGGAGATAGAAAAACGACGGTTACCAGAGACTGGGAAGTGTAGTGGGGATTAGAGGAGAAGTGGGGATGTTTAATGGGTAAAAATAATAGTTAAAATAATGAATAAGATTCAGTATTTGATAGCACAATAGTGTGACTATAGTCAATAATAATTTAATCCTGCATTTAAAAATAATTTAAAGTGTATAACTGGATTGTTTGTAACACAAAGGAGAAATGACAAATGTTCAAAATGATGGATACCCTATTTATTCTCATGTGATTATTACACATTATATACCTGAATCAAAATAAGTAATGTACCCATAACATATACACACCTAGTATGTACCCAGAAAAATAAAAAATAAAAAAAAAAGTAGTAGGAGAATAAAGTCACCATACCCTTAATATTCGATTCCCAGTACTATTCCTTGTGTGGTGTAAGTTTTAATTTTGCTTAAATATTTCCATACATTAATTATAACATTCTCATCTTTCTCTTTTTTCCACAGCATTCTTCTTATGAGGTAATATGTATACTGTAGCACAGCACACTTGGCATCAGTTCACACATATATTTAATCCTATATGAGAAACTATTATTACAAATTATTAATTGCTGAATAAGCATAAAAATCATGCATGCATATATCCTCATGCATTTCACATTTAAATACGTTTTTACATCATTCATCTGATTCACTGTTTTTTTTTCCTTTATTATTTTATATCTACCCATTCCGAAGCTGCACCCTAACACCTTTTTTTTCCATTTATCCCTTTCTCTGTCTCTGTCTCTCTCTGTCTCTCTCTCTCTTTCTCTCACACACGCACACACACACACTCTCTCTCTCCTTATTTCCTGGAAAAAAATAGGTGTTTTCCTATGTATTTCCATGTTTACTTATGACTGACTTCTTTTATAAGATAATTAAAATTTAACTACAGGGAAGTAGAACATTTCTTTAATCAATCATCAGAGAAGGAATGAATTTGTAATATGATATCAAAGGGACAAGTGGTCATGACTTTTTGTCTTTAGGGGAATATAGTGAGAATTTTGAGGCTTCTTTTATAGATAAGATAAAAATTAAAAATGGCTCATAAAGAAAGGAATCGAACTTAAAAAAGTATAATCAGTGTGAGGTATTTTATAAAAAGTCATTCTGGTGGTAAGTAGGTAACAGGGTGAGAGAAAAATAAAATGAATACACTACAAAATTTGTTTTTAACACTAAGTGAAATTGTCATATGTGATATTTCCCCATATTCAGAAGAAGCAATCCTCTTCTTCTTGGCAGTTGGTCAAAACCCAGAAAGACTATTGAGACCTTACTGGTCACTTCTTACCCAAACTCTCTCATAGCAGAATGATTTTCAGTAAAGTAAAAGTCTAAAGAGAATTTTAATTCTTATATTCAGACTCTAGGAGATTCTTTTATGAACAACGTCTATCTGTAAAAATCAATGGAAAATATGGTCTACAGGTCTAGAGCAGAATTGCCCTTGTTATTATTAGAGTCACATAGATATAAAAATGCAACCACATTAAGACAATAACATTAACTCAAATAGAGAAGAAATTACAATAAGCAAATCTTATTAACTTCAAGATGGTGACCCAATGCAACTTCTCACATGCATTTTGCTCCTAGAGTCATATAGAAGCTCTTTTGAAAATCATAACACTAAAATCATCTGAGGTTTCATCACAATTCAAAGTCAAAGGTTTTAATATGATTTACAAATTAATTAAATAAATCTTGGCAGCATAACAAAATATTATAATGGAAACCATTAAAGTCCATTTTATAGGCCAATTTATTCCCTTTAATGGAGTTATTCAAACCAGCTTAAAATGTATCTATTTCTTTCCAAAATATAAATGATTTATCTTTGGGAAGTAAGTCTAGGTCAGGTTGCAAACTACCACCCACTACATCTACTATACAACTTCAGATTTTATGCTGTAACATTCTGGCTAAAAATAATTTTTAAATAACTGAGCCTTTCAAAACTAAATATTTTCTTTACACTTTACTTTGAAATTTGATATTGTTATAAAACATTGCAAATGCACATAAAATGAACCTTAACCATATCTAACATGGAAATAAATTAATTTCCAACCATTGGATCATGTTAAAGTGATGCTTTACATGCTTTTAATAGAAAATTCTCATTGAAAAACTTTTTTTCCCTACATTTTTAGAAAGAAAATTATTTTTCTCCCTCAAGGTATGTAAGGTAAACAGGTTTACCTTTGGTGAGGGCGAAAATGTCAGTTGAGCCTTCAGAGAAATTGTTTTTTAAGGTTATATACTTCTTTCTTATCTTTTCTCCCACTCTCTGGCCCACTCTTGCCTCTAGCTCCCAAGAGTCCAATATTTCCACATTAACTTCCAGCTGTACAGCCCAGAATTCTCTGCCACAGTTCAATACCTGGTTTCACAAACACCCCAAAATGCCACTTTTTCAATGTATCCTTGTGTGGGTTTATTCTGACTAGACATTATAAATGAATCTCCTCATGTTCACACAAACATAGCATTTTTTGGCTTTTGAAGTCAATTATTCCATTTCATCTTCATGAAAGTTCCATGAGCTAAGAACACAGGCAGTATAATCTGTATTTCACAGGTTAGGAAATTGAGTCTCTAAAAATCAAATGTTTATGGTCATTTAGATAGGTTAATAAATGTTGTGAAGCTAGAATTAAAACACAGTTATTTCTCTCTCCTCATCAATAGCTTTCCACATAATATACAATTTTGAATGCTTAATACTTAACATAAAAGTGGATTAAGAGTAACTGCTAAGATATTAATCTCTTTTTTGTATGAAAGTTCATTAATTTTTCCACTAATTCAAATACATAAACATTCATTTACTGAAAATCAACTTCATTCTACAAAAAGTAAGCATTCCACTTAGGTATTTGAAATCCAAAGAAGTATTTAAAAAATTAAAAAGGCTTCCTCCTTTGAGGAGCCTTCAATTTGGTAGGAGCTATATGTATGTAATACAGTGGAAGGGGTTTTATGATGAAATGATGTACACGGTGCTATAAGGGCATGAGAAGAGAGAAACTATAAAAAGGAGGCAAGTTAGATGAAGCTTTACAATACATTTATATTATGTATACCACCCAACATAAGTGTTTAATAGACAGAGAAGATTAAAGCTATTTCAAATATAGAAATAGAATTTTAAAGGCTTGGTAAGTTGAAAGTGTTAGTTGCGTTTATATAATAGCAAGTTAGGACAATTTCTTTGTGGGTGAAAAATAATAAGAAAGGAGAAAGGAGGATGTGGGAACAGTTTTTGGAGCTGTATTTGTCATGTTAGAGGAATTATAAAGCATCAATTAGAAAACATTTTAAAGAAGAGGAGGCATGCGATTCAATTTGGTAGGAAAGTCACCTTTGAGGCAGAGTGTATAAATGGTTGAAGCAGGACAGACTGGATGTGGGAAAAGGAAGCCAGGAGAAAAGTGACATGGAAGGTATGGAAGAGAGTCCTTTCTATGGGAGCCTACTCCCGGTTGTTAATACTGGGTTGCCATTCTGTGTTCCTGTTTGTGAGTTATGGCATCAACTTCTGAAAAGTTTTCATATATAAGATACTTTTTTCAGGGTGATTAACTTTCTACCCAATATTTTCTATTTATAACAGTTTCCCTTACATAGTCATCTCAGACTTTAAGAATTAGTGCTTTAATACAATTTTTACTGGTTATCTAAAAAATGATTTTAAGCAAGTAAATACTGTGTCTACAAAGAAGCTTAGGTCTTACTGTGGAACCCTTTTTCCCACTGCAGAGATAATTTTCTTAATTTAATGAGAGAGTTTAGAAATGATGTCACCAAGATGGCAGAACAGAAAATCCCCTTGCATCACTCTTCCAACAAAAGTACTACCAGAGCCACTTAAAGACTAGAACATCCCCCTGAATTCACCAGGATACAAAAGAAGAGTAGTGAATATCCTGGGCCCACAGAATTTAACGAAGTCATAACTGGTAAAAGGGATATTCATTTTAGACTGTGCCACCTCCTCTTCCAAGCCAACATAATGCTACCCACATAGAATTTCCCTTGACCCACAGTTTCCAAGGATGCAGGAGGGAATTGGAGGTAGATGTTTGATCTCCCTATTGGTCTGAGAATCTTCAAGGAAGCCCACCCTAGTCCCATCCCACAGATACATTAAGACTGCCAAGAGGGCCGAACCACCTGGGATGAACTGGGGACAAGGAGCAGGCATTTGATCACAGCTAATGGTGTGCACTACAAACCATGAGGATGCCATGATAAGACTAGCTGATGCCACTGGGCGACAGGGGGCCTGATTCATGGGAATGCCAGAGATCCTGGTCATATTTCCCACAAAACTAAGAGGTTTACATGGAGCTTTTCCCTGTCCAAGAAAAAACTAAAAGACTGCCCAATAATTTTGAAAGCTCACTTCCCTAGAATGTGAAACAATGGCAAGGCAGCAGTTTAATTCTAGTGTAGTGTTTAAGTTCCAATTTATTTTCAATATATGTCCTCCCTAGAATGGGCAGAAACAGTAGGCCAGTGATTAAGTTCCTTATGTAAGTAATAAAAGTTTAACACCACTAAACAACACTAGAAAAAGATCTAAGAGGTTCTCAAATGTGTATATATCAATGTAAAGATGCAGTGATTGTGAAAACTCAGGGAAATATGAAACCACCGAAAGAAACCAATAAAGGACTTAGAAGAACTGAACACCTATAAAATGTCTGACAAAAAACTCAAAATAATTTTCTTAGTTCAAGGAATCACAAGAAAATTCAGGTAAAAAAGAAAAACTAAACAAAATTTAATAAACAGTCAGGAACAATATGAGACTTTTGACAAAGAAATAGGAACAACTTAAGTTTAAATAAAAAACCTAGAAATACAGAATACAATAACTAAAATGAAAAGGTCTACCAGAAATTTTCAAAGGCAGACGTAATCAAACAGAGGGAAAAAATGAGGAAGCTTAAAGATGGGACCTATAAAACTATCCAATCAAAGGAGCAAAACGATTTAAAAAAATTAAAAGATTAAAAAAAGATTTAAAAAATTATGAGACATTCTTAGGCAAACTGACCTCACATAATAGCAGTTACTGAAAGAGATCAGAGAGGAAAAGCCCTGTAAAGTATATTTAATAAATTAATAGCTAAAAATTTCCCAAATACGGAGAAAGATGACAACATTCAGGTACAGAAAGCTCAGAGGTCACCAACCAAATTCAACTTAAAGGGGAATTCCCCAAGGCACGTCATAATCGAATTATTAAAAAATCAAAGGCAAAGAAAGAAAACTTAAAGCAATAAGAAAAAAGAACAATATCAGATTTAACTGAGTCTCAGTACAACTTTTAGCAGATTTCTGAGCAGAAACCCTGCAGGCCAGGAGAGAGAGGGATGATATATTCAAAGTGTTAAAGAAAAACAAAATCACCAGACAAGACTAACATACCCAGCAAGGTTATCATTCAAACATGAAGGAGGGTGGAGGGGAACCTCTTCCAGGCAAAAGATGAGGGAAGGAATCAACACCAGACGTGTCTTACAAGAAACGTTTCAGTCTTAAAGACAAAATGCTAACATATAATAAGAAAATATTTGAAGATATGTTAAAAGTAAGAATACAGACAAAATCAGAATACTATAACACTGTAACTGTGGTATGTAAACCACTTATATGTTAAGTGTAAAGACTAAATGACAAAACTATTAAAGACATTAGTAACTACAATGATTAGTTAAGAAATAGGAAGTATAAAAAGAGGTGAACTAAAATATTGATAAGTCAAAATGGGGAGGTGGACAATGGTATTGTTCGGTTTTTTTTTTTTTTGCAGCCAAAGTTAAGTTGTAATAAATTTAAAACAATTTGTTATAAGTTATCTTTTAAGCCCTGTGGTAGCTACAAAGCAAAAGTCTATAATAGATACACTAAAAATAAATAGTATGAAATCAAAACACATTACAGAGAGAATCACGTAACCACAAATGAAGACAGTGAAAGAGGAAAAAAGAAATAAATGACCAAGGAAACAAGTAACAAAATGGCAGTAGTAAACTTTAGCTTTCAACCATAACCTTAAATGTAAATGGATTAAATTCTCCAAAAAGACAAAAAAAAAAAACGTTGGTGAAGATACAGAGAAAAGGGAATGCTTATACACTGTTGATGGGAATGTAGATCAGTAGAGCTGTTACGGAAAATAACATGGACCTCCCTTTATAAATTTAAAAAATAACTACCATAAGATTCAGCATTCCCACTACTTGGTATACATACAATAATTGAAATCAGTATGTCGCAATGATATCCACACTCCCAGGTTTATTGCAGCATTATTCACTATTGTCAAGATATGGAAACAACCTAAGTGTCCATCAATGGATGAATGGATAAAGAAAATATGATATATATACATGATTAAATACTATTCAGCTATACAAAAAAGAACGAAATGCTTTATTTGTGGCAACATGGGTGAAACTGGGGAACATATTGTTAAATGAATTAAGCACAGAAAGACAAAAACTGCATACCTTACTCATACGTGGAATCTACAAAAGCTAATCTCATCAAAGTAGAATTTAGAATAGTGGTAGCCAGAGGCGGCAGAAATAACGATGGAAGAAAAGATTGGAAGACTTTGGTTGCTGGGTAGAAAGTTACAGTTAGGAATAATAAGTTCTAGTATTTTGTTACATAGTAGGATGACTATAACTAATAACAACGTGTTTATATTTTTGCTAGAAAAGAGGATTTTCAAAGCTATCATCACAAAGAAATGATGAAGGTTTGTAGTGATAGACAGTCTAAGTAAGCTGATTTGACCATTATACGATGCATACATGTATTGAAAAATCACACTGTAGCCCATAAACATGTGTGATCATTATGTGTCGATTATGAACAAAATTAAGAATCTACCAAGTAAACAAAAAATCTGTGTGGAAGAATATTGTTGAATCAGACTGCCTGATTTGGAATCCTCTGACGAGCTGCACACCCAGGGAAGGTTACTTAACCTCTGTATGCCTCCATTTCCTCATCTTAAAAATGAAGTTAACAGTTTCTCTCTTAAAGTTTTTTGAGGACTAAATGAACATTATCTAAAAAATGATTAGAGCTCTGGCAGATTGGATATGCTTAAAATATGTTAACCACCATAATCACACCACCACCACCACCATCAATATCATTATCATCATCTTGCCAAAACAAAAAAGCTCGTTTCTAAAGCAAATTCAGAAGACAGGCGTTTAAGTCCAAAAAGAAATGTGTTCCATCAAGCTTCTCATTCATTTTGCAAGAGAATTTTCAAACCACAGAGCCTCATTCTAATATAATAATCATGCTACATGTTATATACTTCTATGGCTAAATATATTAGTTATAAAATTTATTTGAAAATATATAATATTAGCTCAACCTGTAACTACATAGGTCACCCTAGATACTTCTAACCACTTATCATATAAATGTCTGCTATATGTTTTCTCACATAAAATTGTGTGTTTAAAATAATATTTGACTTTTTATTTCTAAGTATGTCAAGTATTTATATAAAAATGGAGCCACTATTCTCTTTTAAATCAATGAAAAGTTAATTAATAGACTGAGTAGACTTTCTACATTTATTATTTTCTTTGACGTTTCAACAATAAGTCTCCCCTGTCTCTGCCAGTATTTTGCTTTCTTTATGCTTCTTTATGCTATCCTAGTTCTCACTTCATCTATTGACCCTCTGTCCTTTCTCCGTATGTTCTCTGCACTGGAGATCTCAATCACTCTTATGGCTTCAGTGAAAACCTCTTTTTAATAAGATTTCTAGATACCCATCTGCAGCCAAGAACTCTGGCTCTTGGCTCTATCAAACTCTAATATTATCACTAATTGTCTACTTGATTGATGTGCGGTCACCTCAGTGTCAGCATGTCTAAACCGAAAGTCATATTTCTCCACAAACTCTCAGATCCTTCTATTATTATCTTAATACTCTGAATCCTATAGGTTCAAAACTGTAGGGGCAATGTGATAGCCCTTAAGAGAAGGCCTTTGGAAACAGACACAACATAGCTTGCTTTGCCTCTATCATTAGTAGCTTTATGCCCTTTAATGACCTACCTTCTCTAAGCTTTAGTAACCTATCTAGTAAAAGGAATTTTATAGGGGAATTAAGTTAAGATGCTTAGCTCAGTGCTTGGCAAAAGTAAGATCTCAATGAATTTTAGCTGTCATTATTAATGCTACCCACCTAGAGTGCCTCTGAATAATAGACACATATAATTATCTCTGTGCCTTTAATGAATCTTCCTCAATTCTTCCATCATCTTTGTCCTGGTGACATCAATTCACAATGCATATGTCAACCATGACCTCTTTAACTTGCCGTTGTTTTCTCCAGTTCCCCGAAGCTGCTTCTTTAAGAGACCACACAGAGAGAAAATGCAGAATCAGCTCCACTTATGTTGCTGAGATGAAATAATAGATCAGTGGGTTCATTTGCAATCTCACCATACCCTGAGCTTGCTTTACCCTAGGAATGCCATATCTTAAATCTCCTTTGTCTTTGCCATGGCCACACTCTTAGCATGAACCTCAGTGTTCCCACTCTCACATGTCCAGTCAGCTCCCTCTTTCTGCTACTCCTACTGGCTCAGTCTCAGAATTCTTTGTGCCCAGGCAACCAGTAAATAGAACCATCGATGCCCATAAATCCCTTTACAGTCCAGGTCTACATTGTCCAAACTTCAGTGTCTCCCCTCAGTGATAAAAATTATTATTCATCTTTCAAAAACATTGCCACCCCTCACTATTACCATCACCATTAAATTCAGTGCCACCACAACTATCAGGTTCTACATTTTCTACTGTTTTGTTTCCTGATTTATCTGATTTAGCTAGATTGATGTTTCCTCATTGTTCTCTGTCCTATTTGTTACTTTTCTATACCCTTGATCAAACTGCAACCATGACCTGGAACATTCACCTCGTTCTCTTTATCTATTTATATAGTTTCCCATCTCCACTGTCTAACTTAAGCCCCAATGAGACTTCACTAATAATCACAGCTATGGGGTTGTTTCCTATCTCAATTTATGTGCTGGTTTTACCCTTGTTTCTTTGTGTTTTCAGACATTTTGCTATATTCCTTTTAAGCACATGGATTATGTATTATGATTCAATACTGGCTAAACTTATGAATTCATATGAATTGGACAGAGTATGCAAGCATCATATCAAAATCAAGACAATCAATTAGACAAAAAGTTTAAAAGTTCAAAATTGACACTGGTTCAGAAACTTTTTAAATTTCAAATGTTTTCAGTATAAAATCAATATTCAAATATAGATATATTTTGAGAAATATATATATATGTCTGTGTTGGAAAATTTTATGCTACACTATATTACATATTTATAGCATCACATAGATTTCTACAACATAACAGGCATCTACTGCCATTGTGATAACAATAAAGAAGATAATGATGCTGCTGCTGCTGATGATGATGATGGGGTGAAAATAACTGGCTGTAAAGAAATTTATCTTTTAATTTTTTAAGGGTGCCTATACTGTTGAAGTAGATATATAATTCATATTCCATGTTGAATACATGTGATTTATAGTATTTGCTAGGCAAATTATTGGTCTTCACATAACCTTACTAACCTAACTAACTTTGCATAACCTTCACAGAGTTTGCCCCCGTTCAGAATTTGCTTTGATGTTACTATTTTCAAAGTATCAAAATTAACATTTCTTTTATTTTTTTAAAAGTGGTATTGTTCTACAACAATCCCTTCTGATTTTGCTAATTTTACTGAGATGTAGTACATACAGCAAGAAATATCCCCGTATATCTGAATGTTTGAAAATGGTTAAGTTTTCAGGGAGTCTGTCAGGATCATGCACTGTGCTTTTAATCCTAAGTTCCTTGAGATCAAAGTCATCCTTTTCATATGCTGAAAAAAGGAGAATATTGAGAAACTTTTAGTGTTTCCTAGATAAGTTCAGGGGTTATTAACATTTCATATGTTGAGAAGATATCACTCTTTAGTAAAAGCCCAACCTTTGGCTTGAGACAGTGTGAGAGAAATTCAACCAGTGAAGTGGTGAACAATGTTCCTCATGAGTTTCAAGTGAGAGATTCATAGCTACCCTGTAGGAATGTATCATTTCACAAGCATTTTATGTATTATTTTTCATGAATAGTCACACATTTGTATTCTTTTGAAATTAGATTGTTACCTTTATCTCTGTTTAAAATAAAGACTGCTTTTCTCAAAGAATTCAAGGCACTCATTAATTATATTAATTTATTCACAAGTAGTAAGTGCATTTACAAGTTATATGAGAAGAAATGAATCATTATCGGTACCATTACTGACAGATTTATTCATAATAAATCTTCATTGTTTAAAACTGACCACCTTTTTCTTTTTAATTAGGTTTACCCAATGGAAACAACAGACCTAATTCAAGTGAGTAGTTCAACCTTTTGGATTTAGGTTGGAAATATCAGAAGTGAATTAGAAGTGAGAAGATATTAATGGAGAGGTGATATGTGAATAACTAACCAAGTGAAATTTTGTCATGTGATCACATTCTCTACCCCACCACATAGCTTTGAGAGTGGCTTGTCCAGGTGCTATGGATATCTCTTCCATGCTATCTTGCTCCTCTTTGGTACAAATATCCTTAAGGGTATATGAACTTTTGCTTATTCTAATATGTGTGTGAGCTTCAATGCCTTTATGAAGTCCTAATAAAAGGACTGATGTCTAACTTTCATGTTCCTTGAATTAGGTATCTTTTGGTAAACTGTCTCTGTAACTTGGA
This sequence comes from Piliocolobus tephrosceles, assembly GCF_002776525.5. Lineage (NCBI taxonomy): Eukaryota > Metazoa > Chordata > Mammalia > Primates > Cercopithecidae > Piliocolobus > Piliocolobus tephrosceles. Next base: position 120,357,063 of record NC_045438.1, on the reverse strand, counting down.
CATTTATTTCTTGTTTAATTATATGTGGGCTATGTTTGCTATGGGTTGGCTGCAGGTTGTCTCAGCTCTGGTAAGTTCATCTGGGGTTGGTTTCATGTGTCTTACTGGTATTCTTATCCCAAGCTGAAGGAAAATTCACCATTTGGGACATGTTTTCTCCAGGGTGTGGAGCAGGAGAAGAGGATCCTCAGTCAATCTATAGAACTGCATGGAAAGCTTTGGCCAAAGCCTGTCACATGATCACAGCCATAGTCAATGAAGCGAGCATGAATGCTTCTCCTATAGGCGAGATTCACGCAACGGGAAGGATGCATACTCAATCCTATTATAGTGAGGAATGAGAATCTGGGAACAATCATCTGTCTGTCTGTCTCCCTTTTAACTTCCAGCAGTAGCAGAAGCTAACACTAAGGGTGTGAAGCAAGCTCGCATGCACTAGGATCAAGAAAGCCACTGAGGCACCCTGGTGTGATTCCCTCCTCTTGCCCCACCTCACCTGCTTCTGCTCTCATGAAGTCATCACTGGAAAGTGCACACTGGCAGCAGGAGGGGATAGCCTAAGATCTGGCATGCAGGCTGACAATACAGTTTTGGCACATTATAGTGTAAAATATTTCTAGTAGTACTCCACATTCATTATGGCTACTGGTGGTAGCCAATTTCGAGGGCCAAGAGGAACTTCCCTGTTGAGTAAACACCATGGGATACAGAGGAACAGGTGAGCACAGCAAGAAATGGGGCCAATTGTTGACCTCTCAAGGGATGATAATTTGCAGAAAATTTTGTATCTACTTTGGCTCCTCCTAAGGAAAAATAATATTAATAATGAGAATTTCCACAAGGAAAAGAGGAAAAGGAAAAGTGAAAAATTGAAAAAAAAAATGTAATAATGTATGTGACAAAGTTCTCTAGCTAGTACAAGGGAAAAAAAAATCCTAAAATGTTAGAGTTGGACTAAACCCTAGGGCTCTTGGTGAAAATTTACTTTCCAACTTTATTTTGGTATAAAACCTATCGTGACATTTTCTGAAGTATTTTCTTTAGATTGCTATTCAGTTATATGAAGGAAAAAGTCTTGGGAATTCTGGTGAAATCAAGGTTAATGGGTTTCCTTCATCTATATACTTTTTACATGATGATTTTAAATAAATACAATACATATGTTTTCATGCCTTTTGGGCCACTTATTTATTCTAGCACCCTTTTTTATTTTTTTATTTTTAAAAAAGAGAATTTTACGTAACTATTGTTATACAGGTTATACTTAGGGAAAATATTGTCAATTCCAATAATGGGTTATGGACAACTTGAGATGGAAAGGGACTTCTACATTTCAGTAAACATGCCATATCATTTCTTCTATATTATCCTGGAACTCCAATGGACTATGTACCAACTGATATTATCTCCAACATAACCCTCCTATGTGTGCTGAAGTAACTTAAACTAAACATTTAGCTTTCTGTTGTTTCCTCCTATTTTATCCACATTTCCTTATGTAAATATTCTTTGTGTCTAAAAGCATTAAGGTTCTATAATGCCATACAAATATTTGTGTAGCGTGTTGTATTGTAACACACAATGAACCACACTTTCTAGTATTCATGCCCTGCAGTTTCCTCACTTTGAATCACTACTGGCCCTGTGATATGCTTTCACAATGAAACGTGAATGAAAAGATGCCATTCAGTTCCAGCCCTAAACATTAATAAGACTGGGTAATTTCTGTGTTTTGTTTGTTTGTTTGTTTTGTTTTTTACTTTTAAAAGCCTACCCTATAGACCCAGGAATCATACTATAAGGATGCCAAGACTATCCTGATAGAGATGGGATGTGTGGATAGTCCCTGGTGGATGAGATAACATTGGGGAAGAGACCATGAGCAAGAGAAATGAGTTGCTCCAGCTGATAACAGCAAGGCCCCAGACATGAGAGAGGCCTCCTGGACCTCAGTCTAGGCCATCCTTGCACTGAATCCATTCTCATGGAGGCTATGTTAGGTATTTCTATCCAATTAAAACCGTCAAAATTAATCAAACAAACAAAAAAACATTGCGGGTAGCTCAGCTGAAATTCCTGACCCACAGAAATGTAGACAACTAAAAGAGTCATTGTTTCATGTCACTAAATTTTAAGATGGTTTGTTATACAGCCAAAAGTATCAAAACAAAAGTTGTTCCTGTTTTCTAGCTGATGATATGGTGGGAAGTGGCATAATCTTATCATATAAATCAATGCAAAACAATATAATTAAGAGTCACTATGATGTAGGGGAGATAAAATATTAGAAGGTCAATGTTTATAATTAATATCATAAAATTAAGATAGGATTTGTGATTTTTTGAACCTCTAAGTCAGAGAAAATTCATGCACACACACACACAGATACATACATATACATATCCTATCCCAAATATGTAGAATATGTATTTATGCATATACAAATATATACACATATACATACAAACATATATGTATATATCCCAACTATATAGAATATCTCTATAAAATTTGTGTAAATATATGTACATACATGCATATATATTCTAACTATATAAGATTTGTATATAGGAGATATATGTGTGTGTACACATACACACACACACACACATATATATATATATACACAAAACTATGTAACAAATAAGTGTAACTATATAGGATACAAACATACCAACAGGAAACCCAAATATGCTTTTGGATGCATACCAATAAATTTTTCATCATTTATCTAAATTTTCACCCAATCCCACAAAATAGGCATTATGCTCCCTGAATTATAAAAATGGCAATTGAAGTGAAAAATGCTTACATACCTTACTCAAGTCATAAAATATTTGATTCTGAGCTAAATAGCTCGTATACCTTTTTTTTTTTTTTCCCTGAGACAACGTCTTGCTCTGTTGCCCATGCTAGAGTGCTGTGGCGCCATCTCGGCTCGCTGCAGCTTCCACCTCTCAGGTTCAAGCGATGCTTCTGCCTCAGCCTCCCAAGTAGCTGGGGCTATAGGTGTGCGCCACCATGCCCGGCTAATTTTTGTATTTTAGTAGAGACAGGGTTTCACCATATTGGCCAGGCTGGCCTCAAGCTCCTAACCTTGTGATCCACCAGCCTCCCCCTCCTAAAGTGCTGGGATTACAGGAGTGAGCCACTGCACCAGGCCTGTTCCCATGTTTTTATGCTAATCTGCCTCCCTTTTCAGTCAAAATGACTGCAAAAATTATCTAATTGATGTTATTCAGCACGAATTGCAAATGGCAGCAAATCTGTAAATTTCTGTCTGTGCTGCTCATGCCACTGTTCATGAGCTGTGGCCAATCATCCCATCAAAATAATTTCACTGTATTAGAATTTGCACACCATGGAAAGTCAAAACTCATTATTCAAATGCAATAGAGCCAGGCTAGCTCTGGATCGAATTGTTATGTAGATCAGCATTTTCAGACATTAATGTTCCTGAGAATTTGAGATCCTGTTAAAATGCAGATTAGATTTCAGTAAATCTTGTGTGAGGCCTGTTGTTTTGCATTTCTAACAAGTCTGTAGATGACAGTAGCCAAGGGTCGGTCTCTGAGTATCAAGATCTAAGTAAGGTGATTTTCATATCCTCCATCCTCACCACTGTATCTACCCATAGATACTTCCCAAGCACTGATGACAAGTACCCCTGGTTCAATTGGAATTCAAATATTTTTCTGTTTTCCAATCTCTATTAAATTTTAGTTGTGAGCTTTATCTAGTCTCAAATTTTTTTAATTGAAAAATTACCTAGTAAAGTAATTCCACCCAATGAAAACAGTTTTGAAATCAACCTGTCTGAAAAAAAGAAAAAAAAAGTTTGCTATAAAAGAAATTTTCTTTACATTTAGCCAAACAATCCAAATAATAGTGAAATATTTGTGCCTGAAATGTGTGGCATTATTTCTGAGGCCTCTCTTCTGTTCCTTTGGCCTATATGTCTGTTTTGGTACCAGTACCATGCTGTTTTGGTTACTATAGGCTTGTAGTATAGTTTGAAGTCAGGTAGCATGATGCCTTCAGCTTTGTTCTTTTTGCTTAGGACTGTCTTTGCTATACAGGCTCTTTTTTGGTATGAAATTTAAAGTAGTTTTTTTTCTAATTCTGTGAAGAAAATCAACGGTAGCTTGAAGGGAAAGCATTGACTCTGTAAATTACTTTAGGCAGTATGGCCATGTTCACAATGTTGATTCTTCATATCTATGAGCACAGAATGCTTTTCCATTTGTTTGTGTCCTCTCTTATTTCCTTGAGCAGTGGTTTGTAGTTCTCCTTAAAAAGATCATTCACATCCCTTGTAAGTTGTATTCTTAGGTATTTTATTCTCTTTGTAGCGATTGTGAATGGGAGTACACTCATGATTTGGCTCTCTGTTTGTCTATTATTGGTGTATAGGAATGCTTGTGACTTTTGCACACATTGATTTTGTATCCTGAGACTTTGCTGAAGTTGCTTATCAGCTTAGAGAGATTTTGGGCTGAGATGATAGGATTTTCTAAATATACAATCATGCCATCTGCAAACAGAGATAATTTGACTTCCTCTCTTCCTACTTGAATAGCATTTGTTTCTTTCTCTTGCCTGATTGCCCAAATCAGAACTTCCAATACTATGTTGAATAGGAATCGTGAGAGAGGACAACCATCTGATCTTTGACAAACCCGACAAAAACAAGCAATAGGTAAATAATTCCCCGTCTAATAAATGATGTTTGGAAAACTGGCTAGCCATGTGCAGAAAACTGAAACTGGACCCCTTCCTTACACCTCATACAAAAATTAACTCAAGATGGATTAGAGATTTAAATGTAAGACCTAAAACCATAAAAACCCTGAAAGAAAACCTCAGCAATAGCATTCAGGATTAGGTATGGGCAAAGACTTCATGACTAAAACACCAAAAGCAATGGCAACAAAAGCTAAAATTCACAAATGGGATCTAATTAAATTAAAGAGCTTCCAAACAGCAAAAGAAACTGTTATCAGAGTGAACTGGCAACTTACAGAATGGGAGAAAATTTTTGCAATCTATCCATCTGACAAAGGGCTAATATCCAGAATCTACAAAATACTTCAACAAATTTAGAAGAATAAAACAACCTCTTCAAAAAGTGGGCAAAGGATATGAGCAGACACTTCTCAAAAGAAGACATTTATACAAATATATGAAAAAAATCTCATCATCATTGGTCATTAGAGAAATGCAAATCAAAACCACAATGAGATACCATCTCATGTCAGTTAGAATGGCAGTCATTAAAAAGTCAGGAAACAACAGATGCTGGAGAGGATATGGAGAAATAGGAACACTTTTACACTGTTGGTGGGACTGTAAACTAGTTCAACCATTGTAGGAGACAGTTTGGCAGTTCCTCAAGGATCTGGAAACAGAAATACCATTTGACCCAGCAATCCCACTACTGGTTATTTACCCAAAGGATATAAATCATTCTACTATAAAGACACATGTACATGTATGTTTATTGCAGCACTGTCCACAATAGCAACGACTTGGAACCAACCCAAATGCCTATCAATGATAGACTGGATAAAGAAAATGTGGCACATCTAGGCCGGGTGCGGTGGCTCAAACCTGTAATCCCAGCACTTTGGGAGGCCGAGACGGGCGGATCACGAGGTCAGGAGATCGAGACCATCCTGGCTTACACGGTGAAACCCCGTCTCTACTAAAAAATACAAAAAAGCTAGCCGGGTGAGGTGGCGAGTGCCTGTAGTCCCAGCTACTCGGGAGGCTGAGGCAGGAGAATGGCCTGAACCCGGGAGGCGGAGCTTGCAGTGAGCTGAGATCCGGCCACTGCACTCCAGCCTGGGCGACAGAGCAAGACTCCGTCTCAAAAAAAAAAAAAAAGAAAGAAAGAAAATGTGGCACATCTATACCATGGAATACTATGCAACCATAAAAAAGGATGAGTTCATGTCCTTTGCAGGGACATGGATGAAGCTGGAAACCATAATTCTCAGCAAACTAACACAGGAACAGAAAACCAAACGCTGCGTGTTCTCACTCATATGTGGGAGTTGAACAAAGAGAACACATGGACACAGGGAGAGGAACAACACACACCAGGGCCTGCTGGGGTTTGGGGGGATAGGGGAAGGGCAGCATTCGAAGAAATACCTAATGTAGATGACAGGTTAATGGGTGTAGCAAACCATGGCATGTGTATACCTATGTAACAAACATGCACATTCTGCACATGTATCCCAGAATTTGAAGTATTTTTTAAAAAAGGCAAAAAAAAAGAAACATTTGTGCCTGAAGTAGTCTATCTGAAAACAGTTTTTGTTGCTTTTGTTATTGTTGTTTAGCAGGAGAATATTTTTGATAAATGTCTAATAACAGATATTAGGTATTATAGTATTGACTTCTTTTATTATATATAGGACTAGTCTGGGACCCACTAATTAAATGAGAGGCAGTGGAGATAATGCAAACTATATTCAAAATTCATAACTTTTTCAATCTCTTCCTCAGCTCATAGGGTCTAAAAGAGATATAAATTAATCTTCTATGTGTTATATCTACCAACGTGTTGCATGGTAGGATTGGGAGGTTTAAACTGATTAGATTCTTTAATTTTTGGCTAAACTTGAACTGGTCTCATTTTAACTATGACAAAATTACAGAAATCTATTCAAAGAGAGATAAGATTGAATCCTATTTCCAAAACAATGTCTATCTCTTTTGCTTGGTAGACACTTGCATAATAGTAAATACCTATAATCTGTTCAAAGACTGTGAACTGTCTTGATTAGATTGTTTCTTTAATAAAAGTTGCCTGCCACTCAGGAAAAAGGAATAGCATGCACTTTTAAGCAAGTTTATAAAGTGTTAACGCTATAAGAATATATCACTGTGTAAGTCCTGAGAACATGAACCAGGCATCCAATTTCAGTTTATGAAGATCCTAGCAAAACAAAATAAGTTCTGCTTTTTGATACAGTCATGTATGACTTAATTGCTTATTTGACACTTACTTCTCAGTTGCATGCTCTTTAGAAGTGACACCTGTTTCAGCTTGTGCCTTGACTAATTGCAAAATGATTATCAAGCACCTAAATCCAAATCTATACCCAACATGGCTGATTAAAGAAATAACTCTCCTAGTCACTGGTTCAGGAAAAAAAATCGATAATTGGTTGTATGAAATTCAAGAAACAAAAAAGTAAATGTCAATTACCATATATATGCTTTCATTATGGAGGGAGTTGAGTAGATTGGTTATGATGATGAGAAAGGATTAGGGTTGGGAGACTTACATGGGCAGTTCTTCAAATATCTGTTTCCTAAAAATATTAATATTTTTCTACATACTCAAGTTTAATTAAAAATATATCCCCAAATGTTAATTCACTATTTGTTTTTGTGGCAATGTCTAGGCATTTATGTGTATTTCATGAAGACTATTGGGTCACTAAGAATCACAGCAAATACCTTTTACAATCAATAACCACAATATTCACACCAAAAATTGAGACCTATGGGCAGTGTTCTAAAAAGACTGTAATAGCATCAGAAAGCAGAAGAAATGGCACTTGAGGGCGATCGGTTCCATTCACAAACTGTGATGAGCACCAGAAGCACATGAGAATATCAAAAGCAAAAGATACATCTGAGCTCGCCAGGCTTCCTAACTGTCTTCTTTTGCATGGAGCAAGGGAGATCAATTCAAGGTAGAGGCAAAGGTCAGGGGGCCCTGAGTGCTGAGGAATCCAAATTAATCAAAGGAAGTTTGAAACAAGGAGTTTCAGCATTGTTATGGTTTATTCTCCTTCAAAGACCATGTCAGAAACAGTTTAATACCAGATGTAATACTACAATTCAGCTTTTCCGCAGGAAAAATTAACCCTATCTAAGTCTGGATTATTTGTCACAAAAATATTACTGTGCCCATTAGGCCACTTCTTACTCTCTATTCTGCACTTGAGTCATTGGTGTTGTCTCACTCTATATCTGCTTCTGGAAATTTTCTTCTTTTCACTAAGGGGCTAATATGAGCAGGCTTGGCCATATGTAACATACTCTTACTGTGATGGCTAACTTTATGGGTCAAATTGGCTGGGCCACTATGTTCAGATATTTGGTCAAACATTATTCTAGTTATTTCTGTGAAAGTATTTTTTGGAATGGGATTAACATTTAAATTGGTATTCATTGAATAAAGCAGATTACCCTCCAGATTACCCTCCATAATATGTATAAGCCTCATGCAATCATTGAAGACTTCAATAGAACAAAGACAGACTTCTCCTGAGCAAGAGAGAATTTGGCCAACATACTGCCTTTGGATAGTGCTGCAGCTCTTCCCTGGGTCCTCAGTCTTCTGGAAAGTTTTCTGTTCATTGAATCTTCTCAGTTACATGAGCCAGTTCCTTAAAATAAATATGTGCATTGTGTGTACTATGTCTATCTATATCATCTACATCTATATTATCTATATGTACTACTCTATAGATAGATTTATAGGTCTATCTTTTGTTGGTCTGTTTCTCTGGAGAACACTGAATAATACACTCACAGTAGATTATTCTTTTACAAGTCTGTATTTATTGGAAAGAAAAAGTTGGAAAGCTCTATTTAGTTATAGATGGGGTTATTCTTTACTATCAGTGTATTAGTCGGGGTTCTCTAAAGAGACAGAATAGGATAGATAGATACATGAAGGGGAGTTTATTAGGAGAACAGACTCACGTGATTACAAGGTGATGTCTCACAATAGGGCGTCTGCAAGCTGAGGAGCCAGGAATCCAGTCCCAGCCCCCAAATCTAAAAAGCAGAGAAGCCGATAGTGCAGTCTTCAGTCTGTGGCCAAAGGCTTGAGACCCCCAACAAATCACTAGTGTAAGTCCAAGAGTCCAAAAGCTGAAGAACTTGGAGTCTGATGTTCAAGGGCAGGAACAAACCAGCACAGGAGAAAGATGGAGTCCAGAAGACTCAGTGAGTCCACTCTTCTCATGCCTGCTTTTATGCTGGCAGCTGATTAGATGGTGCCCACCCAGATGGAGGGTGGGTTTGCCTCTCCCAGCCAACTGACTCAAATGTTAATCTCATTTGGCAACACCCTCACAGACACATCCAGGAACAATACTTTACATCCTTCAATTCAATCAAGTTGACACTCAATATTTACCATCACAGTCAGTAAAATTCAGAGCCGCGCTTAATTATGTAGCAGCAAATGAGTCCCTGCTGTGGGAGAGCCCCTCATTCTTTTTTCTCAATCCATAATTGTATCTTTATCAAAATCTCGTAATGGTCAAGCCTGCTCATAATTTTATCCAATGCAACTGTGTTGACTCCCATTATGACCCTAGCCACTTGCCTTCATGTGGCCTGTATGTATGCATCAAGAGAATGTGGAAAGCCCAGTCTCTGTTCATTTGGTTTATGTCTTGATTTGGACTGGCAATTCTACAAACATCTGTGTGAACGCAGATAGATTGTTTCCCAGAATATTTTTGGTGTCTAGCTGAGAAATTCAATTTCTTCTTCAGATAAGAAAGAAATAATGATAAATCCATATGTATTTAACTAGAAAAAAGTCCACCTTCTCCTGTCCCACAGCCTTTAATGTGTGAGTCCCTAGTGGAAAGACATGATCTAACTGGCAAACATCTTTCTGCAAAATGACTGTGCTTGATGTGGACGCATCACTCCAAGGCTCTGGTTATGCTGATTAAATTAGAACTTTCTCTGTAATATAATGAACTTAATGACAAATGCTTGTGCTAATTGTTTGATTTTAATTAAGTCTAATTAGTGGCTTATGTCTTTTTTTCTTGAAATCATATTGAATATTTTAATTTAGGCATGAAATGTCTTTCAAGGAATGAAAAGGATTCATATTGTAGTCATAATTAAAGTTTCAAGCTCTTAATCATAAATTTTATTAACACATTTTTATTACCTTATCATTCAACTACTCTAATATTTAAAATTAGAAAGTAAACCAAATTAATTACAAAAATACTGAATATTCTATATCTATAGAGTAATATAGATATCTAAATTATAATAACAATCCTAAAAGCTTCTAATCTCTATTGCTATCTAAATTGTAACCTAAATAAGTACTTGTAATAAATTCCTATCTCCAGTAGTATATCTCAACAAGAAGATAGTAACTAGGGACAGTTCTATATAAAAACATTGTTGATCAGCAAGTAATTTTTTTTGTCTATTTGTCTTTTATTACTCATGTTGAATATTTTGATTCAAGATCAGAATTCAGGAGTCTTTAACTTTTTATTACATATTTTAACTCAATAATAATATTCTGTAATTAAGTGCCATACCCAAGACTTTCAGGCCTAGAAAGCAGGCTTTCCTAAAATAGTAGGAAATTGGGAGACAATTTTATATAGATTTTCTTTCTATATTTGAAAATGCACATATAAAGTGTAATAAATACAAATATTTTTACTATTACTATTGTTTTGCATGATATATTTAAAAATTAAGTAATAATACTCCCATACAACTAGATACTTTGCTAAATAATATTTAAGAATCAATTCCTATTTATTTAGCATATTATCTTCAGGATTTGGTAGAGATTAATTTTTTTCCATTAACTCTGTATCTCTTTGTGGCAGCAACTCTTTTAGCAGGTGTACAGATATTTCTACATCTAGTTTGAGATGTCTGTGAGGAATGACTCATTCGTTGTTAATAAGCTTGGTGCTTCCAAGCTTACTCCTTCCGCCCACCCCCAAATTTCCTATGCCTATCTTAATCCAGACAATGAAAATGATCCACCTCCAATATTAAAAATACATGGCTGAATATCCACGTATTTTTGAAGGCTCAGTCATTTAATTATCCTCCTTTACTTACTCTACTCCTTTGACTATTTTTTCTCTGTTATAGCTATCTGCTCTTCACTTACTTTCACCTAGCCCTTCCATTCTGACCTCACAGTATGATATGTCTCATCTTTTGACTCTGAAATCGTTTTTAAGGTAGTAACATCATTGATCTGCATTGACTTCGAAGGGCCCATTATTTGCTTAGCCCTCATCTCCTTGTGGAAAAGGTAGAAGGTTCTCTCAAGCCCCACAGTATGGCTGTAGATTGAGATCTTAAGCCAAACCAATCCAGAGTGATGCCAGGCTGCTATTTCCACTATTGTGCCTGCTGGGAGAGTCTCCCTGTGGTACACCTCTTACTAGAAGAGCCCTACTTACTTGGAAATAAAGGACAAGCAAACAGAGTTTCCCCCAGCCTTATCCTTAAATCCTTAAACACATTAATTTAAGCTGCTGAATTTTTTTTTTCTACCAGAGTTTTCCCTTTTCATACAGCAGAGGCAGACAACGCAACTTTAACATCCTGGGAGTACCCCTTCCTGGCTTCAATCTCTTCCCACCACCTAGACCTGATCTGCCTTTCAGCCTCAGTCCCCACATGTCAGATGAGTAATTCTGCATTTGCTTAATCACTTCTGGTAACAAAGAATTCACTTCTTTATGTTCGATTCTTGAACAGTTCCACAGCTAAGTCCGCTATCATGCCTATAGCTTTTCTCCTGTGGTTTTCCTGGTTTTTATTTTACCAGACTAAAGAGCATAAATGTAAGCAGCATAAATGTAGAAAATTCTGGGATCCAGAAGATTATGTGGAATTTTCTTACCCAAAATGCTCTACTTTGTTATTAACTTTTGCAAAATATAACATCAATAGAAGAGCATAACTTCTCAGATGTGACAATATAAGTGCTTATGATTAAGACTTAAATTTTTATTACATTGGCTTACTTTAAAAAAAATAAAAATACATAATTAGCAGGTGCCTTGCTGATCATTTTCAAGCCAAGAAAATATTTCCAAAAACATGCATTATAGCATCATAGTTAATACTGAGTTTTGAGCCCAGATATTTGGAAATGAAACCTTTATTTGGAACAGCACACTTTACATTTATTGCTTTTAGTTAATATAATTATATATTTTATATAATAAGGTGATCTAAGATTATATTTGACTTTTTAATGAGGTCTCATACTTTAAGTAATGGTGTGTTTAAAGTTAAATAAAACACCTCAGTTTATTTACTCAAGATATTCTTATATTTGGCAAGATTTATTTATTTTATTGCTTTTCAGTTATTTTATTTAAATAGTTACAGGACTATAATTTTATAATTGTGGAAATGTATTGGGTTTTAATTCAATATATTAGTTAACATACTTGTTTTTATTTTTTACATGTAAAATTAATAAGCTTGCTTTTTCTGCTATTATATGTCATAACACAACAGTTCCAAGTTCCAAGTGAGAACCCTGAGATAAGAGCCCTTAAGTTAGGTAAAGGTGATATATTTGTCTGCTTTCTGTAAATCACATAAATTAACTCATTTCAGCCACATCTATTTGTTTTCCCACAAGGGTACCACAAGAGGTGCTAATAAAGCTGTTCATCTTACCACTTCTCATGTTCACAGCTATATCTTCTCCCTACATCTCAACTATGTCATTACTGGTCTTGTTTACTGGTCTCCCTGCTTCCCCACCCTCACCCCTGAATTCTCTTCTCATTATGGAAGACATTGTTTAAAACCTAAGTCCAATCACATCACTCCTCTGCCCACAGCCCTCTAGTGACTCCTTGTTCCTCTCGGAGGAAGAGCCAGGATGCTCACTATTTTTCACAATGTCCTACCTGATCTGACTCACAATTGCTTTCCGACCTCATCTGTTATTTTCCCCTGTGCTTATTCTGCTCAAGGCTTATCTGCCAACCCCCCACCTTCTCACTGTTCCTAAACTTGCACCTTCACCATCAAAGCATGCAAAGGCTCTCCCCTCTGCCTGGAGCACTTCCCAGTATCTCTAGGTCTCACTCCAATACTTTATCCTTGTTTGTGCTCAAATGGCCCCTTTGTAGAAAATCTGACTTTGGTAAGTGAATGCTAGATTGCCATAGCATGATTTTTAAAGTAATATTATGCTTTCTTGTTATATTTTTTCTCCTGATGAGAAAAAATGTCTATCATAAATAATTGGATATATTATATCCAGAGTATTAGGGTGGTTTGGTGGCAGACAAGCATATCATAAACGTTCTACCTTGTTTCTGTGTGTTTGAAAATCTTCCTCTGATTCATATCAAGGACACTTTCCAGGTAGTGCTGGCTTCTCCTTTTTTTAGGAGAAAGAAAACAAAAAGTTTAAGTTTAGGGTAAAATTATAAGATGGAGTTTCTCATTAGAATTAATTGTCAAAGTCATTTCTATTAGCTTGGATAGTTATATTTTATGCAGATTAAAATGGTCAGAATTAACTCAATAATTAGCCAATGTATTGTGAGAACATCAGGCACAGAAAGGCCTGCTATGTTATTAGATCTTTAGAAAACACATTTTGTAAATTATAATGATAGTCATATTGATCCAAAAACTAGAAGCAGAGATTGACTTGAAATTAATTTCTACCAACCAAAATGCAATTATAGACAATGTGACTAGATTAGTCCTGAGCATTGCTTCTTTTCTGCTATTTTGGCTAAAACACATCTATGTTGAGAAAGCCAACTGGAGAGTTTTGCTCCTGTGGTCTAAAATATTAGGGCTTTCTGTATATGCTTTTATGATTATCTGAATGAAATATGATAGTGCCGTTTTTGGCTTACCATTATCTCTGATGAATGTCATCCTAACACAATTGCTTGTACAGCATATGTCAGAAATAAGTCACGCTTGTCTAAAACAGCTACTTCACCAGGCAAATCCGTCTCTTGGTTATATTCCAAATGTGAGTCTGAAAATGCTTTAAAAATAGAACTAAAATAATGTAAAGAACTTTGATTAGGAAACAATACAGGTAGATATATTACTCTTCGTGTCATTTAGCACAAAATATAACAAAAGTAGTCATCCACATTTACTTCAGCATAATAAAAGGATCAGAAACACTTTTTTTCTGTTTTGCTTTGTTAGTTTTGTTGTGCTTTTTATTCCAAGGGGTTTTTATGTATCTTAAAAGTCATTTTCTAATTATTCACTTGCAATTCAGGAGAACCTTGATATATGTAGTTGTATTCCTTTATCAGGAGACAGATACTGTTTAAAACTGTCCAAAATCAAACTATTTCTTTCATTCAATGCAGTTAGTGATATTCTTGTGCTATAAATAGGCTTACTTAAAAATTTAAACTGTAATTTGAGTTTGGAGAGCATTTGTTTTTTAATAAGTTTTCAAGCTTTTTCCTATTCTTCTCTTTCCTGTTCTGAAATTTGTGGGAACATAAGGTTTTTGTAGCTCCATAGCACCTTTATCTAGCATTTACTGTGTGATACAGCCTTTATAGCTATTGAGTAGTTGACCGAAGTCATAGGTAAATATATTATATTTTCCAAAATATTTCATATGCAGCAGTTCTGGCAATCTTAAAATGTTAAAGGAAAAATGACATTCTCTTAAGACCTTTCTGTAGCATCCTATTATACATAAAATAAAACAAAAATTTGTCCTTTGCAAAGCTTAAGAGAGCTACTTGAACTATGAGATCCTGTTTCCTTCTTGCACCTCATTTGGTTCATCACTAAGCTCTATAACCAGTAGTGGCCTTTCAATTATTTGCCCAGTCAAATTCTTTCCCAGCACAGAGATTTTATAAATGCCATTCTCTCTATCTAGAATACCACTTTCTCATTAAAAAAAAAAAAAAAAAAAAAAAAGTCTAAAGTCTTTTCGTTTCAGCCTAAAAGAGTGCTGTAAGTTCTGTAAGATTGCTAATCTTATCCCACATGGCTGCCATCTTTACTTTTTCTTTTTTTTTTTTTTTAAGATGGTACTCCTCATTAGTCTCTATTTCAGCATCCTATTTCCTTCATGGCACAAATAGTTTTTTGCAATATTTTATTAACTGGTTTTTGGTCTTTCTCCTAAAGTACAATGTAAATTCTATGTCTGTATAGCCTGTGTCTGGATAATCAGCATTGCATTCCCAGGTCTGGCACAAATCTGACGCTAAATAAATATCTGTTGAAGAAAATAACTGAAATTTATCTTTGTATATTTAATGTTTTAAATTTCTTTTTTACTCTCAGAAAGAATAATGCAATACACATTCTCCAGATTTAAAACCTGTCAAACTTTTGCCATATTTGCTCCCACTCGTACTCTTTTATTCTTCTTGCCATTTTCCTTTGATAAAATAGTTTAAAGTAAATTTTAGACACCATGCCATTTTCACATTCATAAACATACCCGTAATTACTAAACATACTAAACATACCCATAATCACTCAAATATATTAAAACACACCCATAATTACTCACATACTCAAACATATTCATAATTCATAATTACTCAAATTCTCCTCCTAGGGAATGAGCACTGTATTCAAATTCTTAGGAGATAGTTTTGCCAAATAAGATTTTTTATTTGTGGAATTTGATTTGTAGTTCAATTGCATCTGAATTGTGGTTGTTTGTATGGTTCAGGTGTCAGAAAATACTCTGAAACATGCGTTATTTTTTACATAATCACAATGCCATTATCACAACTAATACAAATGAAAACAGTCTTTTGGTAGTATATAATACCTGGTCCAATGCCGTATTTCCTCACTTGTCTTTTAAATACTGTTTTATGGTGTCTTTGTTTAAATATGTATTAAAACAAAGCCTAGGCTTTACATTTATTTCATATGTCTATCTTGTTCTATCTATCTATCTATCATTTATCTATCTATCTATCTTGTCTATCTATCTATCTATATCTATCATCTATCAGTCTTTTTTTGACATCATTTAGCTTGTTTTACCCCTTCTACATCCCAAGAATGGATATAATTTCTGAAAGTTGGTTTAAAATCAGGTTCCAATTTTGACAAGACTGCTCTATATAATACTGCATGGTTCAAATTACATTGCAGCAAGAGGCACAAAATTATCCTGATGCTAATGTGACTAAAGTGAAAGTTAGATTCAGTTGTGGACAGCTTGGTTACTCTTCTTAGGTTTTCTCACCCAAGTTTCTCTAATAATTTACTTACTGATGATTGTTACCACAATTAATAGCTTCATTAGGGTGTCAAAATGGAGATTTTTCTAATTCTGTCTTTCCTGCACATTTATAATTTGACCTTGCTTGGAATGTTATAGGATGGTTAGTGGGACTTACTGTTATCTAGATATATTGATGATATTATTCATGTATTTGTTGCCCCTGTTTGTTTTTTCTTTCTTCCTTTCTTTGTCCAAATTCTGATTAGGTTTGTTTTTCAGGAGGAATTTTGAAGAGATTAAAAAACAAAACAAAAAAAACCCTACATTGCTGCAGTGATAACCTTTATGCCACCCTCTTGTTTCAAAGTCTTGTTTTACTGTGTCTTTCCATGTATGTCCCCAGCCTCCACTTTCGGTTTTCTTTTTTCCCTTTCTATACATTTCGTGTCCAAGTAGCAATTTTGTTTTTCAGTATTAAAGTAGAAGAGCAGAGCTGATTTTGCATATATAAACTGCAGTTAATTACACAGCTGTGTGCCAGAGTTATACAGGCTCTCCTTTGTGAAAAACCAAGGCTTACTCCTCCAGTTTAAAAATTGTCCAAATGTCATCTTAATTTATGAAGGCACCCAGAATAAGTTCTAGTTTCATACTGCCCCAAGATATTTATTGAAGCCAATTCTCTATTTTATTATTTTTTTACTGAAAATAGCACTTTGTTCTCCCCCGCTGATAGTCCTCAGTAATGTTAGAATGTCCTCTAAAATTCTTTGAGCCCTATTTAAATTCTCAAGATTTTTTTTTAAATTTACCAATACCATGTGTTATTTGAGGAATTAGATCTTAGTTCAGTTGTACATGGATTATATCAGTTTATATCATTCATGTATCAGTTTTCCATCTTATTATATTGTGTATGTCTCCACTCTGCTCCCTGTGCTACTAACCTTGGAAAAGAATGCTAGTGACTTATGGCCACAGAGTGCTACCTCAGTAATATCAATTTCTCTACCTAGGGAATGAGCACGGCACTCTGGGCCGCTTGTGTCTAAATCAACCAAAGCCCCCTATGTGTGAGGCCTAAAACTAGACATAGTGAAAAGAGAATGATTTTATATTTATTTCTACAAGCTGCCTCATTTATAAGGAAATAACTAAAGGTTATTAAAAGAGGCCTTTAGGATAAAGGAAATTCAGCCATTTACTTTGAGTCTCAGGACCTTGCCATAACAACCAGAACCACATTTGTGCCCCTTCCTTCCTACCTGTCAGATGCAAGTTGATCTGTGTATTTGAATTTGCAAGGTGTAGATCAATTTTGCCAAATTATGCTAAATGGTTCTACACAAAGTCATGAAAATCATCACAGAATAAGCTGAAATGATAGGTTATATTGTCTGTAGAAAATACTGCCATTAGAAGATAACCAAAAGCCAAACAGGCCTTCTCTAGCAAAATGTGATTTTAAATTTATATCAAGCTATCTTTTTCTCAGCCTACCACTTATTCTTTCCCTAACTGAAATGTTTATCATCAGGCTTTATTAGGATCTGCCTTTCTCTCAATGCTCATCTGTAGTTACTGAGACTCTTTATCTCAACTTTGGCCAATCCATGTACCTTAGTCATTTTTGTTCAATTATCAAAATTATATTAGGTTAACATGCCAACCAACTGATTGGGCATGGTGCCGTTTAATCTAGGGGAGTTACTATAATACGTATGTGTGTGTGTTTGTATATTCAGTAGCTTAACCACTGAATATACAAAAGAAAATTACTTCTAATAAATTTTAAACGAAGTAATTTCACTATCGCTTCCTGTTGCATCTAAAGACAAAAATAACTGCAATGACATTTTTAACAATATTTACTAACAATATTTACATTGTCCATATTGGTAATGCTGTTATGAAACTATTATATATACATTGTAGGAGGAGGCAAATGAGTAACTATGTTATTGGTATGTAGAACCAAGGAAAGCAATAAAGCATACAAGAAAATACAAGCATACAAGATAATAATAAAATATACTTTTAAGCAAAAGTTAATCAAAACCTCTCTAGTTTTAAATGTAAATTGGAAATATCAGTGTCAATCTATAAAACATTTTATCTTCAAAAAAAGATTTACCTGTCTTGATGACTGAAAAGGACCAATATTCCAGCCCAATAGTAATCATCACTCATCATCCGATGAGGACTTTTCATTCCATTTTTCACAGAAAGCAAGCAGAGGTTCTCAGAGAAATGGTTGATTATTTGATTATAGATTTGGCTGGGGCAGAAAATACACAAGATATTATAATACTATAAGACAAAGGATATATCGAATACTCCTGGTTTTGTACTAAAATAAAATAAAAGCCAAGTTGAAAGGGTGCCTCTGATAAGATGGGACAATTTGAGTATCACAAACAATGATGACTGCAGTGAATTGAAACTCATCAAATATGTTCAAATCCATAATTTCAAAAATGAGAATAAAATATCTAAATTAGCCATTTTAGAATTTTACTAGCACATCATTTTCTTATCATTCTAAAAACTGGTAAATAAGGGCAGATGCAAGTTGATCTGTGTATTTGCCCTGCTTTTCAGGGCTATCAAATTGTTGATCAATAGTTTCTCCTAGAAAAGAATTTTTATTGAAGAATTCAGGTTTACCCTAAAATATTCCAACAGTAACCAAGTGGGTGAAGGACATACATGAAGTGAATTTTGGCCATCACTGAGAATTTAGTTGAAATTGGGAGATGGGTATATGGGAGTCTACATGACAGTATTTTCTATTTTTTATGTCTGCTTGGACATTTCTATAAATAAATTTTTAAAATGTCAAAAGAACTAATAAGCAAAAGAAAGAGTGAAGGATTTGAGGAAAATATACTGATTTTGCCTATCTGGATGGACATAGTATAGACACCACTGCATTCTCTGAGCAGCCAAGATAGTACAAAACCACTTGGAGAGACAGAGTAAACAGAAACATCAAGAGGGCTCACCATTGTGCCTGTCACATTGGGTAGCTCCAAGTCACTTGTGATTTGAGTAGATTAAAGATAGAGTAGGGACAGATATCTTTAGGGGCTTTGAGTTTGTTTATACATTTAGTCCATGGAATTTTTTTGAGAAATTAATTTAAATATTTCTATCTGTGTTTTAGAAATATATTTCTGCTGGCAAAGTGAAAAATCTGAATTAAGAGATAAAATGTAGCTGACAGAGAAATTAGTATATTAGAATATTATGCCAGATAACACAATATGAGTAAATGAATTTATATAAAGTGAGAGTACAGAAGACAACTGGTATGAGAGAAACTGGAGATTTAGAATCATCAAAATGGCATAACTGAATGTGGGAGAGGAGTCAGATGAATTGAGGTATGTTTATTAAAAGTCTTTAAGATAAAAGGTATAATTAGCTAGAATTATTAAGAGAGAACTTTTTTTATGAATTTAACCAGGAATGTGTGTGTGTGTGTGTCTGTGGGTAATTTTTATTTTTATTTTTTATTTACCCTTCTCATCCACTGTTATGCTAAAAATAGATGGAGAATGAGGTCAACTCAACATTTGCTTTTGCTCAAGGCTACATCCAACAAATTACTTCTTGCTTCAATTTAGAAGAGAAAAAAATCAATTACCCTTGTTGAAGGGTGGCTATCTTGAATGATTTTAGGAAAAATTCAGGTCATTCTAATGAGGTGTCTGAAATGACTGCAAAGAGTTAAGAGTAAGATAAGCACTAATTTACTATCTCCTTCATCCCTGTAATGATGTGCTTAACAGAGGACAAATTTCATTGCCAGGTATCATCAGGGTCAAACTGCTATTTTAGTGTTTCTATTAATAAAAGTATTATAGGGATGCTGCACTGTCTCTGATGAAGGATGTTTTTCTAAGAGGTTTAGGACTAAACCTTACCAGTAGCATTAGAGGGAAAGCAATCTTCATATTAACCCTGAGAAAAACTCCTTGCATCCTAAATCTTCCTGACATCCTTACTCCCAAATTTGTTAACATATGTTATCCTTAGGTGAGAAGCTAAAAAACAGGTGGACAGTGGATGACGAGCTGATTAAAACAGAAATATGTTTTATTTATTTCAGTAACCTAGGCATCTACTAGCGATTGGTAAGTGTCCAAGGAAGAAAAGATGGAAACAAGCAGTTAAGTTAGTTGATATGTAGAAAAAGGTAAACGGAGCAAAGAACACAGACGTGAGAGAAGACATAAATTAAATATACATTAAACATACATCATTCTCCTACGGTAGGAGAAAAATACAGTTTTTAACATGTACTTGAATGGAGGGTGTATTGGATACAGGTGATTTATGTCTGGACAAGGAAAACTGTAGTCTTAATTATGTGAAAGCTTGAATGTCTGGCTTCAACTCCTGGAAAAGCTAAGAGCAGTGGGATTTATGATGTGCATTTAAAATCTGGAACTCCTCTGGTAACTCCCAAGGCCAGTTTGTATATGAATATTTTTAGCTGGCATAACCCATTAAATAGTATGGCGTAACCCGTTAAATAGTCTGTCTTGACAAAGTAACATTAGAAGCATAAAAAGTCCACTGAGAATTTCTACTTTAAACTCTCCCGAAGCCAAGATGTATCACACACATCTTGGTGGTTCAACCTGGAGAAAGAACAGGTCTCTGTGAGAATAAGGACCCTTTATTAAACCTGCAGTTCAGGTCCAAACTTTCTTTCTCTTGTCACATCATATTTTTTGTCTTTAAATAAAAGCTTTATGTGAGTATGTCTATGAAGTGTCACGAGTGCTTTGAAAAAATGGAACTTGTTAAAATGTTTGCAAACTGTATTCTTGAAAAGAGGAATGTGAGGCAAGGAGTCAAAAGAGAAAAACTGGGAGAATGGTAAAAAAAATATAAAAAGGTGGGGATTTGAGAAAAGATGGCTGCGGTTTAGCTATTGTGGCCTCTGTTTTTCATGGTCTGTCAATTCATGTTTGGTAAATTCATACCAGATTAAGAGCCATCACTGAAGTCACTAGAAAATGCTTATTTACATCTCCTATTTAAAATGGTTTCTTCTTCATTTTGTGCTACACGAAGATAACCAATTCTTACATATTACTGAAGTGTGTGGCTGATAATTGCTCCAGAAAAGGCATAACATCAAGGATTTTTGGAAAAACAAACAAACAAAAACAAGAATGGTGTAGTTCAGGCTGGCATGGAGTCTCATGCTTGTAATCCTAGCAATTTAGGAGGTCGAGGTGGGCAAATCACTTGGGTCTAGGAGTTCGAGACCAGCCTGGGGCAACATGGTCAAACCCTGTCTCTACAAAAAATACAGAAATTAGCTGAGCATAGTGGCACACACCTATAATACCAGCTTCTTGGATGGATGAGGTGGGAGAATCGTTTGAGCTCAGGAGGCAGAGGTTACAGCGAGCCAAGATTGTGCCACTGCACGCCAGTCTAGATGACACAACAAGACCTTGCCTCAAAATAAATAAATAAATGAAAATAAAAAATTTAGGCAGGGCACAGTGGCTCACGCCTGTAATCCCAGCACTTTGGGAAGCCAAGGCAGATGGATTGTGAGGTCAAGAGATAGAGACCATCCTGGCCAACATGGTGAAACGCTGTCTGTACTAAAAATACAAAAATTAGCTGGGCGTGATAGTGTATGTCTATAGTCTTAACTACTCGGGAGGCTGAGGCAGGAGAATCACTTGAACCTGGGAGGCGGAGGTTGCAGTGAGCCGAGATCATGCCACTGTACTCCAGCCTGGTGACAGAATGAGACTCCGTCTCAAAAAAAAAAAGTAAAAAAAAAGGTGTAGCTCATGGTTAATGAAGGGGATGTGTGTGCTGCTTTTATGACTTCTCATTACTTTTCTTTTTCTGCAACCAGTGCATGAGTTGCAAAAGCAATCTCATTGTCTCTAAAAACAAAGAAGAATTAGACCTGCATCATTTGAACCAATAAGCAGAGGGAATCCTGGTTTGAGAAATTCTTATAATGTTGTAATTTGGGTTTAGGTCTAAAATTATGAGTGTTTTCTGTTTCTCTATTCTGGAAAAAAAAAAGAAGTTAAGTATAAAAAAAAAAAAAACTACATGATTTATGTAGGCTAACCTGTCTTGAAAAATCAGACTTGATACCACATTATTAATGTTTAAAGTCAGATTAACAGGTATTTCCTTGTTACGTGTTTAGTGATACCTACTCTTTAATTACAGCCATAGTTCAGGGCTCTCTACTATTTCATTATGGGCCATAGTTCAGTGCTCTCTACTATTTCATTATGTCTTGGGATGCACATGATTAGACACTGGTCATCACAAATTTGTAACTGAGATGTCACTTTTGTCACACTTTAAATTAAATCAAAATAAAGTCCACTGTTTCCAAATGATCAACTGACAGTCCATTAAAAAGCATAATTAGAATTCTTCTTTTCATCCCTTGAAGTTAACATTTAATCAGACAAATATTGAAAATAATGGCAAAAATCACAATTACTTTTCATCAACTTATAGACGATGAAGAGAGAACAAATGGCAATACCACTAAGGTTAAACTACACAGAGGCAGAAGGTATGAAAATAATGTTTTACTGATTTACATTTCAAGACAGTGAGCAGAAGCATACAAACATACAAGCTCTAGGCTAGGAATGAAGACACCATTACTTCTACTGCATTCAGTTGGCCAAACCAAGTTACAGGGCCAAGCCAGACTTGTGTTTGGGGGGTAGGAGAGGGTGCACTGCAGTTGAAGACACCATACTTTTCCTCTTGGTGTGAAAAGCTATAAAGTC
The DNA here is from genome assembly GCF_002776525.5 of Piliocolobus tephrosceles. NCBI lineage: Eukaryota > Metazoa > Chordata > Mammalia > Primates > Cercopithecidae > Piliocolobus > Piliocolobus tephrosceles. The sequence continues at coordinate 120,334,266 of NC_045438.1, read as the reverse complement.
ACATTGCAAAAGAGACTAGGAGCGGGAATGAGTGAAAGATTGTGGTCATTTTTGTCATTTACCAAACCAGGGAAAATTCAAGTAAAAATTCAACGACGTGGGTATTATATTAAATTAACAGTAGAGGATTCAGTCCCACTTTCCATTTTCTACATTGAACAAAATTTCTCTTTCCTACTTTTTCTAAACAGGTAAAAAATGTTCAATTTGCAAAACAACGTATCATCTGAAGGAAATTTGTTAGTATATTGGTTAACATATTTTGATATAAACTCAATGCTTACAGCTTCATAGAGAGCTTTAAAATATAATTATACATATTTATTTACCTAACATTCATCATAAAGGGTATTGTTATGATCAACATTTGTTCTGATCTTTCTATTATAATCCTACAGTGTTTAAAGTGTTTTATTATTTCCTAAGTTCTATTCCATGTACTTCAATGTAGTTCACTTTTGAAAGGTCATCTATTCTCATTTTTTCACCCACAAAATGCCATCCTTGTATGAATAACTTGAAATATGTGTTATGTTTATGAATATTAATTGGACTTAACCAACTGAGTAAGAAGGGTGGAGAGGAAGCTGGAATGAAGATTAAGCCATATTTATAAGGTAAGAAGTTTCTAAGTTCAGACCATTGGAGAATGCAAAAAAATGGACAGGTTAAGAGATACTCATTAGATTAATCAATGGTTGTAGAGTAGATGTAACTGTTGGGGAATATTTATCAGTGACTAGCAACACGTCACCATTCCCAAGAGAGCTCTGGCAGGCAGAGCAGGCAGTACCTTAGGAGTTACTGGGAGTGCAGTCATCATAGCAGAGCCAATGACGTAAAGCAGTACCTTGAAGACACAGAGGTATCAGAGATTGCAATCAAGGAAAGAAAGAACTGAAGACACTGGGAACTGAGTGTGGGCAAAGTGATATAGATCACAACATTGCTGTTCGAATCAGTCTCTCTTCTTGCAACAACAATAAAGCTTCACTGCAGACTAAAATTTTGGGCTGAAAGCCTGCATGTGGAAATGTAAGTGAGAGGTAAGAAAGTTTCATCATCACAGCCTAGCTGGGGGAAATGATTCATATTTATTCTTTTTTAAAAAATAGATCTTTAGCAATTAGAGACTATGAATGTTGGGCATTTATATTTACTAATGTATTTACTACACACATTCACTAATTATATGACATTTGAAAAGTTACTTAACATTATTCCTTATGTAAAATACGAGTACTAATATGGTACTAGTGAGTATTCAGCTCAAATGTACTTTGTGAGAAGTGAGCTTGTATAGGTATTCGTTTTTGTTATTGATCACAGGGTAACAAATTACCCCCAACATTTATGGCTTAAAATGAGGACATTTATTTTTTCATAAATCTGCCATTTGTGCAGGGATAGATCCTCTCCAGCCCACTCAGCATCAGCTGAGTGACTGTGAGGCAGAGACAAGAACACTTTGATTTCTCTCTCTTTCATACTTCTGTAAGTGAATGCAAGGTGTCAGTTGAGACTTTAGCCAAAAGATCCACATGTGGCCTTTCCATGTGGCCTGAGCTTCCTGAAAACATGAAGAATGAGATCTAAGGATAAGTGTCCCAAAAGCAAGAACAATCCAGGTAGAAGTGATATCACTTTTTTTCACAGTTCAGAAGTCACAGCATTACACTCACTGCATTCTATTCATTGAGGCAGTCATAAAGGCCATTCCAATTTCAAAGAGAGTAGAAAGAGTCTCTACTCTTGATGGAAAGATGGCAAGTTTCTGGAAGAGCATGTGACAACTGGAATACTGGTGTGGCCATTTTTTGAAAATGCTATCTGCCACAATTATATATACAGTACTTTTCTAGGCAATAACAAGTATATAAAGATTTGTAAGTTCCTAAGAGTAAAGAGTTTCTACCAGCTAATAAATAAATGCTAGTTTTTTCAAACATTTTTATTATTTTCATTTTCACATAGAAAACTTTATTGTTGATTAACAAGTATATTCCCTGTCTGCTCATAGACTTTAAAATAACAGTAACAAATGAAATCAGCTTATAGTCATGTACAACTTTACAGCTAAGGTTAAAAACCTCTTTGCATATAAAGTTAAAGGCCTTTGATGTTTTTGTATAGAATTTTTTAATGGATTCAATAAAAGTAGACTGATACCCTACTATACAGATAACTATACCATTGAGGTTTACCTATATTTATAAGATCTTAAATCTGTCCTCTCAAACATATACATTTATTTAAATCTCCCAGTATTCCCACATAAATATTGTTAGGAAATAGAAACTACATGAAGCAACTTAATATCTGCCATTAGAATGTGTATTTTAGTAAGAAAAAAACTATATGATGTGCCCACTATCTTAACACCAAAACTCAGCACTTAGAGGATAACAGACATTTCATAACTACTTGTTTTTGTTGATGCCTCACCTCCAGTTAGTAGTAGGCTTAGAGATGTGGTTCTGGAGGTTAATGGATTTATAAACTTGATCCTGTGCTAGCTTAATATCAGAGTCATACAGATAAAAGAAGTCAAAGGATGGCTTAGTAAGTGTGGCTTCAAGAATGCCTGGGGCATAGTACTGGACAAACACCTGAACAATAAATGACTGAAAATTGGCTTTTAATGTATGTGTCTTTGAAGTCATATTAACTCATTTCTACATATTTTTCCTGACTAACTGGTGGGCATCCAGCTATAGCTGGAAGTTAAGAAATCATACAAATAAAACAAAATATCTGAAAAAACAAAAGAGAATTGTATGTGTGTGTCACATCCTACAGTACATTCAATCTATGTAGGCCTTGTCTTTGGCATGTAAATCTGCATCTCCAACCTAGATTATGATGCAGTTAATATATATCTTGCCATTTCAGGTACTATGTCCTATTGTGAGTCTCATTTATGCCCAGTTCAGATTGAACCTTCAAATCAAGCTCTTTCTACTGCCTCTGCAGGAGACACAGATAGAATGCTTCCTTTCTTGTTCTTCTCCAGTCACTTTTAAGTCTAAAGCTAGAAATCAATTCATGATGCTTCATTTATCCCTTTATTCATTCTAGGAAGCAGTTCAGAAATAATAGTAAGAAATGGTTTACAGTTGAATATTGCTATATAACAGAATCTTGCTGTAAGCTTAGAAAGTCTTAAAATAATATCTTGAGTGAGAAAAAATGTCAGTTTCAAATTACCAAAATCTCCCATGTAACAAAAACTTTATCCCTATTCTCTAACTTGGCTTTCTCAGAAGAGTACAAAAATCTTTCTACTCTATAGACGATATGTCTGGTACCTTCCAGCAATATATCCATTCAGTATTCACTGTCATGGTCTTTATTTACCTCTTTGTCTAGTCAAAGTGTAAAACTGATTGAATTAGGAAACTGTCATTTACTCAGATACAGTGCCTCTCTTTAAACTCACCAGTAGAGCCCAATTCTCAGAGACTAGAGATCCTCCCTCTCACTCCCCAAAAAAGATTCCTGATAATTCACCAGCGTTTGCTCTAGATCCTGAACTCCAACATAAAGTATAATATAACTCTCCCAAGCTTTTTATTCCAAGTTTATCCTGACTAGACATCGCCATTTTGAATTTCTATATAAATTCTAGAATGTTGTCAATTTTGATAAAAAGCATATACTGGGATTCTGATTCTGATTCCTTTGAGTTTATTGCAAAATGTTATAATTTTAAATATAGAATTATGAAACATAATTGAAAGAAACATTAGAATAAACATATTATAGAATATATTTATTTTATTAAATTTGTTTCCAGACATTCTTAGAAGCTATAGTAAATGCTATCACTTAAAATCTTTGCTTTCCTGGTGATTGTTGCTAGACAATTTCTATGAAAATAAAATTGATTTCCACAGTGGTCTTGTACTCAGTGAGTGGGCTAAATTCATTTATTATTTTTAATACTTTGTGATTTTTTTAGCATACTGTACATACACAATAATGTCAACTACATATAATTACAGTTTGACTTTTTTCTCAAACCTTATAACTTACGGGGTTTTTTTCTTCTTGCAGTATGAAGTGAAATGGGAGTCATGATAGCAGACATCCTTGCCTCATTTCTGATATTTGAGGGAATTATGTCAATGTTTCTGCATTAACTGTGATGTTTACTTAGGTATTTTGCAGATACTCTGAATTAAGCAAGTTTCCTTCCATTCGTTGCTAGTTTAAAGTTTTGATTATGAATTTAGGTTGAATTTTATCAAGTTTTGTTTTTTCATCTATAAAGATTATAATATTATATTTTTTCTTTACTCCAAATATGGATGTAATACTTTGCTTAATTTTCAATGCTAATCCAAACTGACCTTTCTGGAACAAATTTAAATATGCTTTCTATTATTCTTTTACATCACATATGATACCTTTATTATCTTTCTGTTTAGAATTTTTGCATGTATGTTTTTAAAAGAGTGTCCAGTAACTTCCCTTTTTACAACTATCTTTGAAAAGACTTATTTTTTTTTTAATTTAAATAAAAGTTACTTTCATACAATATGTTGAGAAACATTCTTACTTTTTCTATCTTCTGGAAACATTTTTCAATGATTACCCTTATTTCTACTAAAACTATTTAAAATAATTCATTGATAAAGCCACCTGGGTTTGGAGTTATTAATCTTTCTATAGATATTGGTTATATAGATCTTCTGTTTCTTCTTAAGTTATGTTTTTCAAGATTCATGCCAATTGAAAAAAATTAATTTTTTGACACAAAGATTTTAGACTATCTTTTTTTTTCTTTTTAATTCTGTGAGATCTGTAGTATGTTATCTTTTATTTTTACAATATTTTCCTTCTTCACTCTTTCTGTTTCTTTCCTCTCTCCCACCCATCTTGTCAAGGTTGTATTCATCTTATTAAGCTCTTTAATATTAATATTTGTTATTATTGATTATGGTGTGTATTTGATTTCTAACACTGATTTCTGTTTTGGATTTATTGTTTTCACATTTCTATTTGGTATGTTTAATTTCTTAAAGGTTTTCTAGTTCTTAAATGTTTACTTAGATCATTGATTTTTCACCTTTATTATTTTCTTAGGCAGGTATTTAAGGATATACATTATCTTGTAAACACCACTTCGGTTACATTCTACATGTATAGAGATGTTATATTTTCACAATATGTCACTTCAAATATTTTCTAATTTCCACTGTGACATCTTATTTTACTCATGAAGTATGAGTTATTCATAAGCACATTTTGAAAATATCCTTACATATGGGAATTTTTAAAATTTAAATAATTATTATAATTTTGTTGCTTAATTAAACTGTTGTCAGAAACCATTCTCTAAATAATTATCACTTTCAGTTTGTGATACATTTGCACTTTTAAAATGAGCATTCTATAGTTGTTGAATGCATTGCTCTATATATGTCATTAGAATAAATGTTTTCTAATTTTACTTAGATCTTCTGCATTGCTTTTGTTTACTGTTCTATATACTATTGAAAATTTTGTGCTAAAGTTTTTATGATTTAGGATTTGTCTATTTCTCTTTAAATGGCCATTTTTCTTTGTATATTTTGAAATAACATTATAAAATAGGATATAAAATTTCGAATTTTAAAAAAGTTTACTTACATTGGATAGGAAATTGCTTATGTTGTCTCTTATAATTCTTCTTGTTTATAGCCAGCTTGTTTGGATATTATATAATTACTTTTGCTTTCTTTGGTTAACTTTTGTATTTATATTTTTTCATCAATTTACTATCAACCATTCTACAACCTTATATTTAAGTTTTGTGCCTGTTAAGTTACTTATCATTTCTTTTGGTTTTGTAATGCATCCTTTACATTTAATTAGGGTATTTAGTACAATTTACTATCACTACTATTACTATTACCAAAACATTAAATATACCTATGTTACTATTTGTTTTTATTGATTGTACTTGTTTCATCTTCAGTTGTGTAAATGTTTTATTATTTTCCTTCTAGTACTTCAATAGTTTTACATTATTTACTAGCTTTTAGTGGATATCCTGGATTTGACAACATGTATTTTTCACTCATTAAATTCTAATATAAATTAATTCATTTATCATTATCTAGACAAAGCTTTGACCTTAATATACTTTTGTGTTATTGTTTTGTGTTATTGTTTATTTGTATTTTAATAATTCATATAATTTACCCACCATGAAGCATTTTTATTGTTTTATAAAGTCTACAGTAATTTTCCTGATTTTATTTTGGGCTATGTATTAGTTCCTAAATTTCTTTGTTTCTGCCTACAAATTACTTCTTCCTGGAGAACTTCTTAACTAATGTTCTTAATATAATTATTCTGCCAATCAAAACTCTTAGCTTTTGTCTGCCATATATTATGTTTATATTGCCTTTATTGTGGAGGAAGCTCTGTGAGAATATAATCAAAAGTTAGCAGTTATTTTGGAAATTTAAAAATCATATTTCATTGTTTTTAGCTTCCATACTTTTCTATTGTCAGTTGTTTTCCTTATTTTTTTCTTTTATGATTAAAAAGCCTTTTTTTGCTAGTCACTTTCAAGATTTTGTTTTTATATTTTACTTTCTGAAGTTTTACTATGTGTTGTGCCTAGTTTTTCTTTGCAGTGACTCATGACTAAGTGCATAAGCTTTTCCTCATTTTCAGAAAATACTTTTCACCCCCTTTTAAACATTGCTTTTACTCTCTCTTTCCTTCCCTTTGGGACTTCAAACACACACACACACACACACACACACACACACACACACAACACTCTTTACCTCTACCCTTTCCAACTAGACATTTTCAATTGTCCTGTAATTTAGTTCCAATTTCTTCTTCTTCTACATCCATTCTGTGTTTAATTCTATTTCATTTAAAATATTTTCAATTCTTTTTTTTAGCAATGAGTAGGCAAAAATTCAGATTCAGACCACAAAATTTTTCCAACTCCACAGAGAAAACATTCTGCCATAGTTATATTCAATTTACAATACTGAACAGAATATTTACTATTTCACTCTAATGAATATTCATTTGGCTTTTTTCCCATGGTATTAGAATACTGATCAAAAACATAAGCTAATGAACTAAGTGAATAACTAAATAAATGTGCTTAAAAATTAGATCTTTCCAGAACAAAATAAAGTATGCTTTGATGTCTAAATTTATTTTTCACCCAGGAAAGTAGGAACTTTCAAAATGTTCATTCTGATCTAGCATTAAAATCTTACCCTTTAATAACAGACACCTTGTCTCTTTAGATTATGATGATATTTCTGTGACCTTTTCTGTCATATTTCTTCAAATAATTGAAATGGAAGGTTTCCTAGAGGAGCTGAGACTGCATTTCAGGAGTTATATATTGTAGCAGCTTGTTAAAAGTTTCCATTAGTGTTTTAAATTAATCTTTTATAAGATGTCAAGACAAATAGAAAATAAATTTAAATAGAGAAATATTTTATTTTCTCCTGAACGTAGAAAAGTCTATATACTCTAAATGTGAATATATACTCCCTGTCACTTCATTATGCTTTATGTACCTTCATAAAGAGAAGAATCTGTCAGTCACCTCTATTTTTTCTTAATTTTAGAATTACATTTTAGAAAATAAATATGAGAAAGAGGCTGCAGCCTTAAAGATACAAACAAAAGATATCCTAAAGCAAATAAAGCATCTTACAACTTGACTAAACATGGAAAGAAAGACGTTGAAAAATATTAAATCCTAAGAAGATAAAAATCAGACTTTATGAATTAATATTTATTTTGGTAAACTAGAACCAATTGAGTTGAACATTTTAATTTTGAATATTTAAAAAAATGAATTGAGAGGTGATCACAATAATCCTCAAGATAACACAAACTTGAAGTAATTTTTTTAAACAAATGCAGTTGTATAACATATAGTACTCAATTTCAACTGCTGGGACATCCTATGTCTTGGGTAGTGCTTTCATCTAAGGGTAATGGATGGAGAGATTTCTCCTGCTACTAGGGAACTGGTGAGGTAGCTGTGGGCAAGTTCAGGTAGAGTTAAGTTGAGGTACTGAGAATCACTAACAGAAAACTGGTTAGACTTGACATCAATGCTAAATACAGGTTTATTCATTTAAACATATTTATTTAATGTCTACTGTGCACCAACATTTTTGTTTATAAATAATGCCGTGTATCAGAATTACAGAAATAACTCAGGGAGTGTTTTGGGGGTTGTGGTAGTAATAGTTTTGGTTGTGTTTTTTGTTTGATTGCTTTTAAATACGTGTGAAGTTTCTGTCCTCCAGAGATCAGACCTAAGATTGTTCTCTTGCCTACAAATTAGAAAAAGTTCTACAAATTATTTCAATGTCTACACTTGGTTTGACACCATTGCATCAGTAAATTAGGTATAATAGGGCATACTAGGAAATATGACAATAACAGAAACAACATAAAATCAGATTATTCTAAATATTCCAAATGTATCAGGTCTTGCAAGGCTTGTGTTAAACAAGTAAAAGTATCAAGAATGTTGTTTAAATAATAAGTTTAATCTAATATTCAAATAAGAATGCTGTGTGAAGTGTTATATAATATATGCTTCAGAAAACTAAGCCTATTGGAGCAAGTCTAATGGTGTAGCCACAATTGCCCTTTGGTAAGTGCTTTTCTTTTACATGTTTTAGAGTCTAGAGGAAAAAAAAGTCTCAGGTTATTTGGGCAAGAACGTCAGTAACTGCAAATGCGGGCAATAGTGGACCAACTGAAATTTTCAAAAGTTATTAATTTTAAAAAATATTTGTTGCCAATTATCACTAGATGAGGAAAAAATATGGTTCTCTTTTGGTCTACTTTGGCCATCAGGATTCAAGGTCAAAATGCAGAAACAGTCTGTGTGCTTTAACTTGTCATAATGGCACAGATAAACCAAATTAATCATTGTCTTTTCTCTTTTGAGCTTGCAAGTGTCTGAAAACTTACTTAAAAGATGGTTCTTGGAAGCAAAAGATATACATTTTGATGGAATTATTTATTTTCTACCACTTCCAAGCTTTACCACACAATACGAGTCGCTCAAACTACTGACATTGAGTGTTTTGATTTACAAAACAAAGGTAATAACATTTGTCTTACATAAATCACAGAGAGTGTATAGAACCAAACACATATTATAAATAAAAGTTATTTTTAAACTGCAATTGTATTAACACAAATACACAATTTTAAGAAAATTCTGTTATGCCAATGTTATTGCATTACAAAGTCAAAAGGAATTTCAAAATTCACCTGGTATACAGAGTTCTGTGCCCAGATCAGAACAGTTGTCCCCATATGAGAAGACAATTTCAATTTAACAAAAGTAGATACTTTATTTCACATGATTTAATCATTTCCACATTTTCCCCAGTTTTTATTACTTTGAGCAGTAGTCTTCTTCCATTCTCTATATTTTAGAGCAGTGGAAAAGTATAGACAAAGATTGGTCAAATGACATTTTGGAAATAAACTTAATTAGAATGAGAGACAAGAGTTTGCAACCACAGTTGCTATCTCATAATCCAGATATTTGGGTTGGATTTATTTCACTTTGGGAAAAGAAAACTAAGAAAAAACACAATTGATGATAGCTGGCCTAATTCCAAAACTATAAGGACTACCTCTTCTAGACAAAAGATTTTCTATTTATTAACATATTAACATTTTTTGAGATTTTTAATTTGAATGCAAGCTGTATTTTTTTTTTTATCAATCAAGATTAAGTCAAGGAAGCAGATTCAGTAGGATTATTGATGGGATTAAGAGATTTATTATAGTAAATAGACATTACATGGTTCTGGGAAGAGGTGAGGATGTAAAATCCCCAGAATTCCAGAGAGCTGGAAAATCAAAGAGAAGGTCACATTAACCAGCCTGACTAAAGCACTGGTTTGGGTAGGCAATTGAAGCTTTCAGGGAAATGCTGTGAAGCTAATGACTTTCAGCCTCCAAAGTCAGCCCATGACTGGGAAACTTGTGGAGAGGTCTACGGGAAGCTATTACCTCTATGTAGCTACAGCTTCTGTGGGTCAGTTGCCAAGCCTTAGCAGGAGGCTGCAATTTGTCAATCACACACAAGAAAAAAATAAAGCCAAGAACAAAGTCAGACTGGTTTGGCCAGTAAAAATACAAGGAACTCTTTCATAACCTCTCTTATTACTTACATACACTGTGAAAGGAAGAGTAATCCAAATCCCTTGTCCTTAGACACCTACAAGGATGGCACCAAAACCAAGAAGCCAGCTGACTGCAATGGACGTTGTGGGATATATTATTATTAAGTAGCCAATTCTAGACTGCAGCTAAGAGGTTTTAGTCTACAGCTCTGTTCTGAGAGGTTAGGGCAAAAATTCCATTCCTCAACCCAGGAGGCAATGAGAAACTGTCTCATGACAGCCTCCCAGAGGGAACAAGGGGGTGGTTGGGAGGTTGAACTCTGAATTGCTTCTAAGTTACCATCCTTTTATGTTCTAGCAGGATCACAAAGTGTTCTGTCAAAATTCAGGAAAGCTGTGGGTCAAGCCTTTCCTTGATGTTTTTTTATAACTTCATAGAGTGTGCTACTCAAATTGCTTACCCGTTCCAACTCTCCTGGGTCCTAAGTAGAGGGATCTTCAGTAAAAGACTGAAAGCCCTGCTATCTCTGAAATCTCTATAAGAAGTGAGAGGTAAAGGAAACCTTACCTACCTGGTGAAACTTTGAAAAAATAGAGAAGGATGGTATTCCAGAAAGCCAACCTGAAGAGATGAAGGGGGAGAGTGGTGAATGTTAGGGGCAGTGGAGCGTATGTGTTTGCCTTAAACTTAGTCCCTGGAGACTTTCTGAACTAGTTTGGAGGAACGTTAACACTTAAAAAGCCCCCTTAATTGTGATTATTGAAATAAGAAGAGTAATAGTGATTTATTGCTATTATTTTGTGTCTTCTGTATCCTCAGATTCATATAATTTGGGAATTATGCATGCAGTTCTTTTTCTAAAAGAATAAATTAGGATTTAGAAGTATTAAACATGGAAGGCGGCACTTGAAAGCTTAAGTAGAATTTTTTATTCAATGTTTACATTATCCATGTAAATTTATGATTATTAATGAGAAGATAAAAGTAAAGAGCATAGTCATGTGTGCCAAAGTTGGGCATACACGGGTACCACATTTAAATGTGTGTTTGTAATGTAAGTAGGTCTAACATATCGATTTACTTTGAAAAACAGGCTGTGAAGATTAAACAAGCATAAAATTTAGTGTCCAAACCAAATAATTGCCTCAAAGTTAATTAACTTGAGTTTTAACACAGCTCAACTTTGAAAGAATTTTGAGCATTAGCAAATGGATTTTTTAGTAATAGCTTTAGAGCCTCCTAAGCAGATGTACAACCACTTCTATTTTATACTGGTCTTATTTACTAAAATCATCAGCATTCCTTATACTGAATATACAAAGGACAATGCCCAGACCATACACAGATGTTCCTCAACTTACAAAAGTTTAAGATTTTTTGACTTTACAATAGTGTAAAGCAGTAGGCAGTAAGTAGAACAATTATTCTGTTTTTCACTCTCGGTATAGAATTCAATAAATTACATAAGATAGTCAACCTTTTGTTTTAATAACCTTTGTGTTCGATGATTTTGTCCAACTGTAGGATAATATAAGTGTTCTGAGCATATTTAATGTAGGCTAGGCTAAGCTATGATGTTTTGTGCATTAGGTATATTAAATGTATTTCAATTTACAATATTGTCAATTTACAATAGGTTTATCAGGATGTAGTGTCACAGTAAGTCAAGGAGCATCTGTACTAAAATAGAACTCTGACCTGCAACCCCCAGCAACCAGCTAGGGAAGCTAAATCACAATGAGGACAGGAGCTAAACCATAATCTGCAGCAACCAGTTCAGGAAGCCAAACCACAATCTGCAGAGCAAATGGCCAGAACTTAATCAGTAACTGACAGCTTCCCTAATTCCCATGTCCTAAACCCTTAACCACCTTTACTTTCCCATTTAGGAGCAACGAAAGAAAGCCAATTATCCTAGACTAACCAATCACCTAGGATGTCCCGGTTCTAGTTAGCCTGTCTCTAGCTTCCCCATGCCAACAGTCTCCAATCAGGGAATACCTGAAGCTTTCCCTTTCAATAACTATAAAGCTTTCACATTCCTTTGCCTGCCTTTAAGTCCCTGCTAAACCGAGTGATAATGACTGACTCCCTGGCTATAGCAAGCTCTGAATAAACAGCCATTACTTATTGTCATTTGGTTGGTCTTCATTTATTTCCACAGTGCTTAAATATACTTCTTTAGTATGGACAGTTTGAGTAAGTCAAGACTATTGAATGACTTTGAAACAAACAAACAAACAAACAAAAAATAGCAGGCTTAAAACCCTTATTTAGAAGTGAGTTGATTTAGAGAAATAAAAAAAGAATCTTCTGAAACATCTGATGATAATAATTATCAGCTACCATTGATCAAGAGGTAGGCATATTTTAAGCCCTGTGCTAGATGCGTCCTATGGTTCACCTCATTTGATCACATCAACAGTTCTAAAGAATAGGTATTAAAGATGAAGAAATCAAATAACATAGAGTTTAATTTTTCTGTCCAAAGCTAGCTAGAAGCTCATATGGCAGGTGAAGGAGGGGTTAAAATGAAACAAAATATATCACAAATATACTCGTTGGAAGAATTTGTTTATTAAATCAATAAGTTCTGGACTTTATAGTTAAGCTTGTAAGTTTTGGCAATAGTAGTGGTAAAAGAACAACATTAATGCAGAGCCTTAGATGATAAACATGGAATAAGGGAAGAACAGTTCTGACATGTATAGTCATCACAAAATTACAATCATTACAAGTGTAATCATCAATAATTTAGCAAGTAAATTTAATGGGATGTTCTTTTCTCCCCGGGCACTCAGTTTACCAGTCTCTGGCAATGGTTTCCCAAATATACAAGTCTTCACACCAATGTTGGCCTGTAAAATCCCCAATCCAGGAGCCTCTTTGCTAATTATAGAGAGGGCATTAAAGAGACCAAGCTTCTAGTCCAGTGGTTCTCAACTTCTGTTGCCTAGGTTAAACTCTATATCCATTAAATAAGGATCTTTGAAAAAAAGATGGAAAGAGCAATAATGTTAAAGCTTCCGAGGTAACTAAAATGTGTACTTAAGTTGAAAGCCACTCTTGTTGAGGATTTCTTCAACTGTGAACTATAGACGTTTTAGGACAGTTAATTCTTTGTTGGGTGTTGGGTGCTGTCTTATACATTGCAGAATGTTTAGCAATATTCTTGACCTCTACACATTAGTTGTCAGTATCACCCACACCTTCCCACTGTTAATAACCAAAAATGTGTTCAGATATTACCATGTCTCCTCTAGTTGAGAACTACTGTTCTAGACCAAAGTCTGCTATAGAATCTCAAACATCATACTATTGGGTGGTTCTCATACTCAGCATGTATCAACATCACCTGGAAGGTTTGCTCAAACTCAGATTGCTAGAATCTACCCTGAAAGCATATTTAATGTGCCTGGGGAAAGGCTCAATGCTTTGATAGTATATTAAATTAGTTGTCATATTTAAAACCTATGTTTATCTGCTTTGTTCTCAACCTCAAAATTCCAATATAACTAAGTTTCACACCCTAACCTAATTATTTCAGAAGCTCTCCAAGTCATGTTTAAGTGTCACAGAAGTTATTTCTTCTCTTCCTACCTTGGTGGCTGAGGTGATATCCCATGTCACCTTGTCCTTTGTATATGATGTCCTCCTCTGCTTCACTTTTACTATAGATGACTACTTGTATGGCATTAATAGTTATTGTAAGAATAGAGAACCTTTCACTCACACCAGCCACACTACGAGTTACATAGGCCGACAGTTGCAAATACCTTGTGAGCACTTAGTTTTGCTACCTTATTTTCCTATGGCTGTAACAGGGCTCCCTGAAAAATAGAGTAGGACAGAGAACATTATAATCATTGCATACTACATAGAATTTTGTCCTGAAGCTCACTCACGCTTTTTGGATAAAGCCGATATCCCAAATTCTTTCCCTTTCTGTAATGTACATACAGTCATTCTTGTGAGACTCCTCATTTCTCAGAAACATGGAAGATCATCTCTATAACCCTCTGAATTTCATTTAATATGTGAAATTTGGTTCTCAAGTTGATCAAGACAGCAGGGAAAGAGAAAAGTAGGAAGGTAAAGCCAACTTTTTTACCACTTGCTGTGGTTTAGCTGTGTCCTCATCCAAATCTCACCTTAAATTCCCATGTGTTGTGGGAGGGACCTGGTGGGAGGTAATTGAATCATGGGGATGCACAATGCTAAGGTTAAGACTTAGCCCTTTAAGTTAAGACAATCCTTTCTTGATTCCCACTACTGGATTTTCACATGGGAAGAAAGAAGCCAGATACTTCCCTAGCAGAAAAGCATTCTGTGTTTTCACCCCATCAAAAATGAGTACAGTCTTACCCATGCTTAACACAGTGCCAATGTTTCTTTACAGATAAGGATTTCTCTAGGGAGAATTTGCACCACTCTGCAAAGACACTAATGAGGCAGACCAGGAGCTGACAGACTTGTGCCAGGTAAGGTACTTTCTTCCCAGGTGGAGGCTGACTTTTTAGTTTCAGTGTATTATCTTCTCTTTTTTCTGTTTATTGTTAGCCATGGAGGTGTTCACAGAGTTATTCCATTTAAACCTACTTTAAATTTTGAATAGGATTATTTAGAGCTAACTACCAAAATTTCTCTTTTTCTTAATCTTGTTTTTAAGAAGACCTTTTATCTCCCCCTCTAATTTTCTACTGAACTGACTTCTTGGTTCACACAGTGGATAGTAAGCCTTTGGGAGTATAGAAATTGAAAAACCTGCTCCTGGCTGACCTAGTGAAGCAAACATTTAATAATTATCACCTGGATAATAGGGACATGTACTTGAAAGAGAAACTGACATTTGTCTTCTCCTTGAAACTAAACAGCTTGTCGTTAGCATATATGAAAGTGTCCCCTTTGGGGAGCTTATTTTTCTCCACAGTCAACATAGTGGGAAGGGAAAGTATATAAAATCTTAATAAATAACATTCTTTCGGCACTTAAAGGCCATAGCACACTGTGCTAACTTCCTTACATGTGTTATTTTATTTAATTCTTACCTCAATGCATGGAATTATGAGTTACTATTGCTCTTCTCACATTTTACATCTGAGAAACTGAGGCTCATGTAACTTACTCAGCTTTACAATATACATACTTGGAAGAATCGTATCAATCAGGTGTGCAGAGGTTCTTAAACTTGGGCTTATTGACTTCCATTGAATAGAATAATGGTTCAATCAATGACTTTCATTCGTAATCCTATATCTATAATTGAATGCATTTATAAGCATTTATACTAGTTGAATTAGGTGACCACAGGCTTCATCAGACTGCCACAGTGGTCCATGGCACCCAAGTTAAGAATTGTTGATGGTGATCTAATTTCCATCAGTCTCTCTCCTAAGAGATATCATCTTCTCATCTTGTGAAATCCTTTGTCTTCTTCAGCATCTCTGTGTTATTTCTTCAGGTTGGGGACAATGGTCTTCTCTAAAGTGGGATTTCTGTATCATTTTTAAGACAGGTAATATTTACAAATCAGTATGATTTTTATGTGTGATATCAACAGCCTCTTGAAGTCCTCATTCACTACACATAGCAACATATGTTCAATTGCAAATAACATTGATTCCATTTTATGTTGAAGTATACAAATTTAAAACATTTCATATCCTTTTATTATTCAGGCTTCCAAGAACAGGAAACTTACAGCTATTATCTTTTTAGTATCTTATCATTGATTACAGGAAGATGATACTATGTTGCAATGGATCAAAAAGCTTTTGAATGTTTTTATTCAAAGCCAGGTGCAGTGGCTTATGCCTGTAATCTTAGCACTTTGGGAGGCCCACGTGGGAGGATTGTCTGAGCTCAGGAGTTTGAGACCAACCTGGGCAACATGGTGAAACCCCATCAATACTAAAACACACACAAAAAAATAGCCGGGCATGGTGGCGTGCACCTGTAGTCCCAGCTACTCAGAAGGCTGAGGCAGGAGAACTGCTTGAACCCAGGAGGTGGAGGGTGCCGTAAGCCAAGATCACACCACTGTACTCTAGCCAGGTGACAAACCGAGACTGTCAAAAAAAAAAAAAAGAAAGAAAGAAAGAAAGAAAGAAAGAAAGAAAGAAAGAAAGAAAGAAAGAAAGAAAGAAAGAAAGAAAGAAAGAAAGTTATTTATATGTGAAACAAAAATACTTCAGTCAGAAAAGAAAAGCACCTCTATTTCTCTATATAGAAATTTGCTCATCCTTCCATTAACTTTATAACTACTTATCTGCATTTTGTTCAGCAGTTTATTTCTTACTAACTTGTACTATAGTTACTTGGGTAAACCTTATTTCCTCTGAGGATCTGGTTATCATTATGTCTTCTAGTTCCTAGGGTAGAGTCTGGCACACTGTAAAAATCCAGGGAATTTCTGTTCATAAATGACAAGTATTTCTCTACACCTAGTAGACACTAACAGCCATAACAACTCTGTTTAGCACAGATTGATTCCAAAGAGAGATGGAGAGAGAGAGACAGAGACAGACAGACAGACAGACAGACAGAGATAGAGAGGACTTATTCAAATGAAAAGTAGTCATGTAAAGGAAACTTCAGGAAATGAATGAAGTAAGTAACTGCCTCATTGGTAATTCTAATTATATTTGGTTTCTTATTAAGCCTTTTTTCCTAAGATTCTTATAATTCCAAGATGCCATTTTAATCTATTTAAACAAACAAATTTGTTGAATTTCTACTGAGGAAAATATATTATACCAAGCTTCATAAAGGGTAAAAAAAATTCAAGGAGCTTAAAGCCTAAAACCAAAGGTATACATTGACAACTGTGCCACAGATTGGTAATCACTTATCCAGTAAATAATCCAATCAACTCATACAGGTTCTTAGTAGGGTTACTAAAGATGTTATTTATAGTTTTGCAGGTTGTCTACTGTGAAATTTTAAGACAATTCAAGTCATTGTAGACTTATATATTTACTATGATGATTTTCTAGCAGATAGCTAAAAAATGATTTTTGAGCAAGAAGCACATTTAACAATCTTGCTCACAAATCTTTTAAATTAACAGTTGGAAATACAAAGCAGATCTAATCTCTGCTGTTATGCATCTTACATTCTAAGTGAGATGAGTCAGATGATAAACAAACAAACAAAACCCAAGAAAGTACAGGCATACCTCAGAGCAAGTTCAGTTCTAAACCAGGACAATAAAGTGAGTCACAGGAATTTTGCTTTCCCAGTGCATATACAAATTATGTTTACACTATACCATAGTCTATTAAGTGTTCAATAGTATTACACTTTTTAAAAAATACATAGCTTAATTAAACATACTTTATTACTATAAAATGCTAACAATCAGCTGGGGCTTCAGTAAGTTATAATGTTTTTGCTGGTGGAGGGTCTTGCCTCAATGTTGGTGGCTACTGACTGATCAGGGTGGTTGTCATTGAAGGCTGGGATGGCTGTGGGAATTTCTTAAAATAAGATGCCAGTAAATTTTGCTGCCTTGATTGATTCTTCCATTTACACAATATTTTTCTGTGGAGCTAAGCATGGTGGCTCATGCTTGCATTCCCATGTACTTAAGAGGCTAAAGCAGGATGACTCTTTGAGGCCAGGAGTTAGAGACAAACTTGCACAACATAGCAGGCCCTATCTCTAAAAATATGTTTTTAATTAGCCTGGGTTTGTGGCAAGTGCCTATATTTCCAAATACTCAAAAGGCTGAGGCAAGAGGATCCCTGGAGTCTAGGAGTTCTAGGCTGCAATGAGCTGTGATGACACCACTGCACTCCAGCCTGGGCCATAGAGTGAGACTTTCTTTCCAAAAATAAAAATAAAAAAGAAAGAAAAGTTTTATTTGAAGCATGTGGTGCTGTGTGATAGCATTTAATTCACAGTAGAACATCTTTTAATTTTTTAGAGACAGGGTTTTATTCTGCTTCTGCTCCAGCCTGGGGTTATAGGCATGAGCCACTGAGTCTAGCCTATCAATTAAGTTTATGTAATATCCTAAATTTTTTGTTATCTTTTCAACAATGTTCATAGTACCTTTACCAGGAGTAGATTCTATCTTAAAAACTACTTTTTTGCTGATTCATAAGAAGCAGTTCTTCATTTGTTCAAGTTTCATTGTAAGATTGCAGCAATTTCATCAAATATAATCTTAAGTATCCATTTCTAATTCTAGTTCTTTTTCTATTTCTACCACATCTTCAGTGACTTTCTCCATTGAACTCTTGAACCCCTTAAAGTCACCCATGAGAGTTAAAATCAAGTTCTTTCAAATTCCTGTTTATATTCATATATTGACTTCTTCCCATGAATCATGAATGTTCTTAATGGCACCCAGAACTGGAAATCCTCTCCAGAAAGTTTTTAATATACTTTTCCCAGATCCATGAGAAGAATCACTATCTATGACAATTATAGCCTTATAAAAGATATTT
Source organism: Piliocolobus tephrosceles (assembly GCF_002776525.5). Classification (NCBI taxonomy): domain Eukaryota; kingdom Metazoa; phylum Chordata; class Mammalia; order Primates; family Cercopithecidae; genus Piliocolobus; species Piliocolobus tephrosceles. The sequence goes on along the minus strand of NC_045438.1, from coordinate 120,315,673 downwards.
CTTAAATAATACAACTTGAAAGTCAAAATTTCTCCTTGACACATGAGCAACAGAATGACTGTTGTGTTAGCAGTCATGAAAACAACATTCACCTCCTTGTACATCTTCATCAGAGCTCTTGGGTGAACAGGTATATTGCTAATAAGCAGTGACATTTTTAAAAGACTGTTTTATCCTCAGCAGTAGGTCTCAACAGTGGGCTTAAAATATTCAGTAAACCATGCTGTAAACAGATGTGCTGTTGTCAAGGCTTTGTTCTTCAATTTATATGGCACAGGCATAATAGATTTAGCATCAGTGTTAAAAGCCATATAAATTTTGGAATGGTCAATAAGCATTGGCTTCAACTTAAAGTCACCAATTACATTAGTTCCTAATAAAAGTAAGCTTTGAAGCCAGGTATTGACTTTTCCTGTCTAGTTAAAAAAGCTATAGGTGGCACCTTTTTCCAAAAAACAGGGTGTTTTATCTCCATTGTATATCTATTGTGTAGTGTAACTACCTCCATCCATTGTCTTAGTCTAATCTTCTGGATAACTTGCTGTAGCTTCTACATCAACACTTGCTTCATTTTGCACTTTCATGTTATACAGATGGCTTCTTTCCTTAAACCTCACAAACAAGCCTCTGATAGCCTCAAACTTTTCTTCTACAGCTTCCTCAACCATCTCAGTCTTTGTGTAACTGAAGAGAGTTAGGGTCTTGCTCTAGATTAGGCTTTGGCTTAAGGAAATGTTGTGGCTGGCTTGATCTTCTATGCAGACCACTCAAACTTCCTGTAAATCAGCAATAAGTCTTCGTGTGTGTGTGTGTGTGTGTGTGTGTGTGTGTGTGTGTTCACTGGAATGGCATTTTTAATTTCCCTCAAGAATGTTCCCTTTGCTTTCAATACTTAACTAACCATTTGGTGTAAGAGGCCTAGCTTTCAGTATATCTTGGATTGGGACATTCCTTCCTCACTAACCTTAGTTATCTCTAGCTTTTGATTTAAAGTGAGAGGCCAATAACCCTTGCATTCACATGAATACCTCAAGTCCATTATAAGGTTATTAATTGGTCTAATTTCAATATTGATGTGTCTCAAGGACTAGGGAAGCCCAAGGAGAAGGAAAGAAACAGAATAATGACTGGTCAGTGCAGCAGTCAGAACACATACAGCATTCGTCAATTAAATTCACTGTCATATGGGTATAGTTTTTGGTGCCCCAAATTAATTATAATAGTAATTGTAATTCGTCAAAAACCCTGACCACAGATAACCATAACCAGATATGACAATAATGAAAAAGTTTGAAACATTGCAAGAGTTACCAAAATGTAACACAGAGACTCAAAGTGAGCACCAGCTGTGGAAAAATGGTGCTGAGAGACTTGCTCTACACATGGCTGCCACAAATCATCAATTTTTTTAAAAACACAGTCTCTGTGAAATGCAATAAAACAAAATGCAATAAAACAGCGTTTGTATGTATGTCAGATGGTGATAAGTATTAGGGAGTAAAATAAACAGTGTCAAAGGATAGAGAGTAATGGAGGAGAATATCTTACTTTATTAAGTTCAATGATGAGGAAGGGCCTCTCTGATAGGAATGGATGGTGCCCCTTTAGCATAGATTTGGTTGGAGAGAAGGACAATGCAGGCAGATATCTGAAAGGAGACAGTCCCATTTAGAGAGCAGAATATGAAACAACTCAGAGGTTTGCATTTGCAATGCCTAGTAATTGGAATATAAAAATGATAACAGAACACAAAGAAGGAGGAAGAAATCAATTCCATCACTTGTTTGTAGCATTTTTTCACCCCTCAATTTTCCTAGTCATCCTCAGTTTTCACTGTTGGATAATATTTTTAACAAGATAATAGCTTCCGACTAGCTTCTATGGAGTTAAATCTCATAAAGTATCATATATTAAACTATTCATTATTAATTAAACATTTTATATTTTAGCAAATATTTATTAAGCCCATCTTAAAACCAAAACGTTATTTTGAAAATTTTAGGTTTTATTTCAGTGACAGACCTGAAACACAAATACTGATTTTCAGCTATTTGTCAAATAGAAGTACTGTATTCAGCTGGACATGGCACAAGCCTATGAGTGGTCAAGGGACCTTGTATTCCTGGAAGAAACAGCCATAATGAAATTCCTAGAAGGCTGGCTATGTACATGGTAGACAAGCCCCAAGGCAAAAGACAGAATTTCTGAATCCTGACCTAGACTTTATTTCCTATGCCCCAAATAAATTATGACTTCATTACTGATTCTGAAAAGTGAAAGTATTGTGCCATTTAACTCTTCAAATCAGTCAAAACCAGATCCTTATGAGTCCATTTATGGATATAGTCATATGCAATAGGTTATCTTACTAAGTGAAAATTTTTAATAGAGTACCAATTGGTAATAACCATTTGGATTATAGAAATCATGATTCATCTAACTAATGATACTCTGAGAGGTTGGAAAATGATGGTGTGAACTTGCTTTGTAGTTAATTGAAACACATTCAAACTTAGCATTTTGTATTTTATAGTCTCTGTAGGGGTGGATGATTTGTATTTGTTATGTATTGCTACATAATATAACTATGAATTTTAGCAGGTTAAAACAAAACATGCTAATTGTTTCACAGTTAATATTGGTCAGTAATCTGGGTACAATTAACTGGGGCCTCTACTTCAGGGTTTCCCATACGCTATAGTCAAGCTGCCATCTGGGCTGTAGTCATCTTTAATCTTAAAAAGGAAGAGATCTACTTTCAAGCCTAAGTGGCTCTTGGTGGAATTCAGTTCCTCATGAGTTGTTGGACTGACGGCTTCAGTTCCTTGCTGTCTGTTGAACACGCTGCAAGAAGCAATCTGACACTTTCCCAAGTGAAATGTTTTAAAAAGTTCTTAATAAGCAGATACTCCAAAATCATAGCATTCTTTTATTTCTTCAGGTGAAAATAAAGCAATGATTCATTTTAAGGTTGAGAATAGAAGCCTGAATTTCTCTTCTTTAAGAGTGTTGGTCATTCATCAGAATTGAAGACCTGAGTTTTTATTTATTTGGAGAGTGTTACCAGGTAACAGGCCTGAAGTACTAGTATTTATTCATTATGGCTGTTTCTTCCGGGAATACAAGGTCCCTTGACCACTCATAGGCTTGTGCCATGTCCAGCTGAATACAGTACTTCTATTTGACAAATAGCTGAAAATCAGTATTTGTGTTTCAGGTCTGTCACTGAAATAAAACATAAAATTGTCAAAATAACTTTTTAAAAAAACAATTACCCAGACCCAGTTATTCTGTTCTAGCAACACAAAATGGACTAACACAGATGCCATCAACAATAAAAGCACAAAAGCCTAATGAGACCTAGTAACTTACAATTCTGATGACATGAATTTTGCAAATACATCTGATCTTAAGTCTACATTCACATTAAATTCACATTTGAATACTCATGAACTATCCTTCATGGTTGACTCATTGCTTCAAACCCATTTGTTTCTCAAAAGTAGAACTGGAGAGTTCCTTAGAGAAATGTGACAAATGGAAAATACGGAAACATCAACTGTTGTATCCAGAGTCAGATCCTGTGGATTCAGTAAAGTTTCCATAAGAAAAAAGGCATATTACCCTACTTCCAGGTTCTCCATTCTCAAATTTATGGTGAGCAAAGACGCTTTGTTGAGTACTTATGCTTATGGCTGGTAAGTGACTTGAGGTTCTAAAATACAAAATGCTAAGTTTGAATGTGTTTCAATTAACTACAAAGCAAGTTCACACCATCATTTTCCAATCTCTCAGAGTATCTATAACATTAGTTAGATGAATCATGATTTCTATAATCCAAATGGTTATTACCAATTGGTACTCTATTAAAAATTTTCACTTAGTAAGATAACCTATTGCATATGACTATATCCATAAATGGACTCTTAAGGATCTGGTTTTGACTGTTTTGAAGAGTTAAATGGCACAATACTTTCACTTTTCAGAATCAGTAATGAAGTCATAATTTATTTGGGGCATAGGAAATAAAGTCTAGGTCAGGATTCAGAAATTCTGACTTTTGCCTTGGGGCTTGTCTACCATGTATGTAGCCAGCCTTCTAGGAATTTCAATCCATTCAGAAAGTCATTACCTTATTTATGAAAGAAACTTTAGTAAAAAAGAATTATATAAGTTTTTATGACTTTTTTTTTTTAAGTAAAGCTATCTTAAGGAAAACACTATACTGTATAGTTAGGAGAGACAGTATTTGATTTAAAATAATCTAAACTACCATAGCACAGATCGCCGTAAATATGCAGAGGCAAAATAAAGTTAAAGTTGCAATGCTGGGAATTAACAAAATATACAATTTACTTTTTTGTTTGAGGCTCTCTGCTAACTTGGTGTTGGGGGCAGGTGAGAAATCATCTCCCCTGAGAATCTGTAACCGTAAGCTGGCACATATGTTTCTGGAGTGATTTAATGTTACCCATGAAATACAAAATGATGTCAAATAGAGAATTTCATTTGGTCTGCATTCATACTGCCCTCAAAATCCAAAATAGGTCTTGAACATAGGGTTTGACTTAACACTATCTCAGATTACTTTTGATTGTTGGTAACCAGGACAGACAATACAAGAAAAAAAAAGCTTAAAAACATAATCAAGGAATGAGAGTCTAAAGAATCAATGTACAACATTAAACATATCAGTCACGAGCTATAGAACCAAAATAAATCTGTAGTGCAATGGTAACGGGACAGTTTTTTCAATAAATGTTGCTGGAACAATCGACTATCCATCTAGAAAAAATATATGCCTGGATTCCTCCAGACATTATAACAAAACCCATCTTCAGGTGTTTAGTAGATCTAAATGTAAAAGGCAGAACAATAAAACTTCAACCAAGGAGAATATATAAATTGTATTAAGATCGTAAAAGACTTTGAAACAGGATACAAAAGCTTTGTATTTTATTTTAAAAGTCTTGTATCGATAATGAAAAAAGATTGATAAATTACATTAAAATTAAAAAGTTTTATTCTCAAAAGATGCTATTTTAAAGAGTGAAGAGGCAAGCTGGGGGAGAAGATTTACACGACACATGTATTCAGCAAAGGACCTGTATACAAACTATTTGAAGAATTCCTATAAACCAAAAAGGAAAATGCAAGTACTAAACCAATTTTTAAAATGAGTTAAAAATTCTAGCAGGCATTTTAAAGTAGAGTATATCCAAATAGTTTCCCAGTATGGGAAGATATTCAATGTTATTTGTCATTAAGGAAATATAAATTAAATCTATAATGAGATTCTATTATAGATTCATTATGATAGCTAAGCTTATAAAGACTTATCAAACCAGTGTGTAAGGGTGTGGAAGATATTAAAATCTCATACACAGTGACTGGACATGTGAATTTGTATTTCTGAAAAGTGTTTGGCAGTACCTTCTAGAGCTGAATATGCACATACAACATGATCCAGAAATTTATCCAACATAAATTTGTACATGTGTATATCAAATATCACAAATATCAAATGTCGTGCACAGATATGTTTGCAGGAGCAATATGAGTAATAATAATTAAAAATAAGAAAAACTGGAAAGAACCCAAATGTTCTTTCATAGTAAAATTAATAAATTAATTGTGGCACATTATCCAATGAACTAAATTGAATATTGAGAAATAGTGAGTTACTACTATGTATAAAAACATAGATAGAACTCAAAAATACAATATATGACAGGCTAAGCTAAGCCCACTGAGTACATACAACATGGTTTCAGTCATATAACTTACAAAAAAGCACAAAGAATAATTTCAAAATTAAATATAGTATAATGGCTACCCTTTGAGGGCCGTTTCTGGCTTGACTTTAAGGAAGTTTCTGTTCTATTTCTTGATCAGGGTGTTGATTTTAAGGGGTTATTCAATCTTTGACAATGTGTTGGGCTATACACTTAGATCTACATGTTTTGAGAATGCAAAATATATTTAAGTAAAAGTTTACTCAAAATTATAATATGTACATAAAAATCACTTCTAATCACTTCATTCACCTCCACCTAATTAATTCTTCCAAATCTGCCAGATTTCCTTTTAACTATTTCAACTTAAATAGCTAGATGATCCATGGCCCAATGTACAATACAACTGTTTGGGCAGCCTTGCTTAGAGCAGGACATGAACTGAACAGAATGATCTCTGATGTCCTTAACCTCTGCTAATTCTAAGCCTTCAAGGTTGCTTACTCTGATTATCACATTGTTATAATTTCCTTCATCTCACAACCCTTAAATGCATACCTTACTAATGAACTTTTTACAAGCATGTTCATTTGGAAAATAAATTTCTGCACCTGTCTTCACAAACCACTAAAAGGATATTAATTTAATCTCCATTTTATAAACAAGAAGGTTTAGATTCAGCATAATCAAATAGCCTCTTTAAGACCATTTAGCTGATATATGGTACATTATTTTTCGCTTACTCATGGAAATTTTGTAAAAATTCTTAAATCACGTCCTCGTATCCCCATGGTGTTTCCCTAGTTGGACTGAAAATTCTTCAAAACAGAGACCATATTTTTTCCTTAGTGTCTCTCCACAATGTGTTACATAGCATTGTGCAGTAACATGCATGCAGTAGGTAATTAATAAATGATTCCTGAGAAATGGCAACATTCTTCAGTCTTGTCAGTATTTGAGCATCTAAAAACACATAATTCTAAGCAAAGACCTGAATGACTAAATCATCACCTCAATTCGATAAGATATCTCATGAGCATTGTCTTCTTTGTGACATAAGCCTTTAACTAATTAAAAAAGCCAGCCTACAAAGAAAGAATAGATGATGTGTTATCAGGCATTAGGATAAGTAGACTAATCTTTCTTTGCATTAATGTCACTAATTACTATCATAGGAAAGTGCCAACATATGTTTTTTAGTGGCTAACCATGATTTTAAAATATTTGCACGTTGCAAAGTGCTTGCACAAAACATTCATGACAATTACCATGTAAACGGGCTCAAAAGAAAATCAGATACAGCAGTTCACCAAGAATCTGTGTCCTCATCTAATCAGATTCATCGTCTTTCAATATGATGCTGTAAAAGATGCAGACTGAGCAAGGGCAGAGCTGGTCAGCATTTAAATGAGATTTTTCCAAAGGCAAATTCAAGGACCCAAAAGACTCTGAGAAGGAATGCCAGTATTTTCATTACTGGATCATTTTCCTCTTGAGTATAAAGAGACTTACAAGTGCCCTGAAAGTTATTGTACTTAAAGATGCTTTTTCTAAGGTAAAATGTAAAAGGAATAATGCAGACATGTTGGTCATTAAATTTTATGTTGTGTTTTTTTATGAAGGGTATGAAGTTAAAGGCTCATTATCATTAACATAAACATAGTTCATCTTACCCCAAGACCAAGCAATTACAGATATCATTTTAGAAAATTCGTAACACTTTTTTATAATTCTAAGACATGATCAAAGTAAACATCAGTTCAGACTATTCCAGATCCTCATCTTCAAAGTACCACAATTCACTCACACTTCAACCATCTGAGAGTACATAATGGACTTCTATTATTACAAGCAGTTTAGTTTTTTCTTGAATTACAGCAACTGGAAAATTTAAAATATTCTCCTAATATACAGGTTATTCTAGAATTGGCATAGCCTCTGATTCCTCCTTTCACCATCTCACCCCTTAGAAAAACATGGTTACACTTTGCTAGAATCACTTCCAAGTAATAATAGAACTTAAGAGAATCTTTCAGGCAAAGCTTTGGTAACTAAGTTCAGGTGTTCTTATCTAGGTTTCTCCGATAGTATATGGCAATGTAGAAAAGAATATTATGACAACTAGAAGGAAATACACACACACACACACACACACACACACACACACACACACACTAGCACTTTCTATGTAGTTTTCTTTGAATTAGTAATCATAAAAATAAAAAAATCACATTTTTACCTATAGCTCTCAATCCTAATTGACCACATAACCCTTGCTTTTGTTTTAGAAAAGGCCAATATGTATGAATGACTTTAGTTTCTTTCCTAAAATTTTATTCTTACAAATTTGTACCAGGTAAGTACTTCTTCCTTCCTTCCCTCCCTCCCTCCGTTCTTTGCTTTCTTCCTTCTTTGCTTCCCTCCTTCCCCCCTTTATCTCTCCCTCTCTTTCTCTTACTCCCTTCTAAAAAGTATTCATTATTTATGATCTAGAGAGACATCAATGAATTATAAGGAGCAAGACCCTTCCAGCTACTACCCTCTGATAAAAGCTGTTTGAGAGAAAATCAGAAATATGTTAGAAACTTACACGGACAGAATTGAAGAGAGTCCCAGAAGAGGAGAGCTTTTAGCAGAGTATGAACTGATATTCAGAATGAAGCAGAAGGCTTTCCAGGCTAAGTGAAAAGGGGTCTAGGAGCATCCTGTTTCTACGCTTAGGAGGATCTGTGTCTCCCTTATTTTTATAAATAATGGCTGATCTGCAGAATCTCAGTTCTTCTGTATTCTGACAGTGAAACTAGGGGTCTGTTTATAGCTCATAGAGATTCAAAGTCAGGAATTGAAAAGGGTAACAAAATAGCAGGGTAAAAACAGAGGGAATAACAGACAATCTGCAATTACTAACGGGCAAAAAAAATTGTGTGAGCATTCTGTGGATCAATTTTATGCTACAGAAAGTAACTGGACTTATATTGCTTTGACCTGCCCAAGAAGGCAGGCTGCCTGGGCTATAAACCCCACCTGTGAAAGGCTGATGGGATAAATCAAAGCTCAAGTGCTGAGAAAGATTATAGAAGATTAACTAAAGAGTACATCATTGGTGAATAATACAGTACATGTGTTCATGATAAGGTAATAAAGAACCAAGAAGTGAATCCCTCAAAAACACAACCAGCATGTGGAAGCCATGGAAAAAAGACTTTAAGGAACAAGATCAAACTTCATCACTTTTCATTTGATTCCCTCTCCCTTTTTTTCTGCTGTATCACTCCCTCCAATAGAATTGGAATTTCTCAGATTTCCTTTCCTAACTTTTAAAGAACCAACAACAGGAGGGTTGTGGAGAAATCAAAGGGCAAGGACAAATGAAATAAAATAATACATACATCCCACCAATGTCCACTGCATATTTCAAGGAATAAATTGGTAGGATTGAAGTGTGGAATTGGATGTGAAATTGAGGTTTTGATGTAAATTTGAGATTATAATGAGACCCAAAGTAATTGTATTAGTAAGAGTTATCTAAAGGGACAGGACTTATAGGATATATGTAGATATGAAGTGAGCTTATTAGAATTGACTCATACGATCACAAGGTGAAGTCCCCAATAGGCCATCTGCAAGTTGAGGATCAGGAAGCCAATGGTGGATCAGCCCAAATCCCAAAACCTCAAAAGTAGGGAAGCCAATAGTGCAGCTTTCAGTTTGTGGTGAAAGGCCTGAGAGTCCCTGGAAAACTGTTGGTGTAAGTCCAAGAGTCCAAAAGCTGAAGAACTTGGAGTCTGATATTTAAGTACAGAAAGTATCCAGTACGGGGGATAGATGAAGGCTGGAAGACTCAGCAAATCAAGTCCTTCCACTGTTCTTCTGCCGGCTTTATTCTAGCCATGCTGGCAGCTTATTAGAGAGTGTCCACCCAGACTGAGGGTGGGTCTGCCTCTCCCAGTCCACTGACTCAAATGTTAATATCCTTTGGCCAACACCCTCACAGGCACACCCAGGAACAGTACTTTGCATCCTTCAATCCAATCAAATTGATACTCAATATTAACCATCACAGTCATCTAACCAGAAAGGCATGAAATATGCTTATGATATTTTCCAGTGGTAGGGAAAGAGATTGCACGGTTCATTTTCAAGCAGTGAAAAGAAAGAAAAAGTTGGTTCCTATAGTAGTCCATGAATTTTAATACCCTCAAAAAATCCGATTACACAGTATAATCTACTGATTAAAACATGAGATTAGTCAATCTCAGTATACTTTCATAGAGTCCCAAATTTAAGAATCTTTATATGGATACATATTTGAAGCATGTAGAATTTAACTGGATTCTGAAATCCAAAGAATAAACAGATTAGGCATCTCTGATTATAGAATAGAAACATAATGAACTGGCCAGATGCAGTGGTTCATGCCTGTAATCCCAGCACTTTGAGAGGCCAATGCTGGTAGATCTCCTGATGTGGGGAGTTTGAGACCAGCCTGGACAGCATGGTGAAACCCTGTCTCTACTAAAAAAAAAAAAAAAAAAAAAAAAAAAAAAAAAAAAAAAAAAAAAAATACAAAAACTAGCCAGGCATGGTGGCAGGTGCCTAAAATCCCAGTTACTCGGGAAGCTGAAGCAGTAGAATTGCTTAAACTCGGGAGGTGGAGAGGTGGAGAGGTGGATCTCAGTGATCTGAGATTGTGCCATTGCACTCCAGCCTAGACAACAGAGCGAGACTCCATCTCAAAAAAAGAAAAAAAAAAAGAAATATAATGAATTTATTCGTGTTAGGTGCATATATTATAATACTGAAATTGATCAAGGGAATCCCATTGAAGATTGCATCTACAGTAGCATCACAGTTTTACCCTGGAACATTTAGCTACAGACAAACTTTACTATATAAAAGAAAAAAAGGTTTTAGTATAGCTACACAACTAAGAGAAAAATACTGCAATTAAAAATCTAAATATTTTTTGCTATTGCATTGTATGAGTTCCTTATATATTTTGGATATTAACCTCTTATCTGATGTGTGGCTTGCTACTGTTTTCTCCCATTCCTTTTCATTTGGTTGATTGTTTCCTTTACTATGCACAAACCTTTTAGTTTTATGTAGTCTCACTTTTTATTTTTACTTCTATTGCCTCTGGTTTGGGTATCAGATCCAAAATTTCATTGCCAAAGCCAGTTTCAAAGAACTTGTGCCTTATGTTTTATTCTAAGAGTTTTACAATGTCCATGCTTACATTTAAGTCTTTAATTCACTTCAAGTTAAGTTTCATGTGCAGTGCAAGAAAAAGGTCCAGTTTCATTCTTTTGTATGTTGATACCCAGTTTTCTGTACACTATTTTATTTTTGGCACTCTTGTCAAAAATTAGTTTACCATTGATTTGTGGACATATTTGTGAACTCTCTATTCTACTCCATTTGTTTATGTGTCTGTTTTCATGCCAGTACTGTTCTGATTACTATTACTTTGTAATATAGTTTGAAATCAGGAAGTGTGATGTTACTTGCTTTGTTCTTTTGCTCAAGATTGTTTTGGCTACTTTTTGGTTACATATGAATTTTCCATTTCTGTGAAAAACGACATTAAAATTTTGCTACGAGTAGCATTAAATATGTAGATTGCTTTGGGTAGTACAGACATTTTAGCAATATTAATTCTTCCAATGACATGGAATATCTTTCCATTTATTGTGTCTTGTTCAATTTCTTCCACTAATGTCTTTTAGTTTTCAGTGTACAGATCTTTCACATCCTTGGTTACATTTATAAGCATAAAGTATTTTGTCCTTTCTGATGTTATAGCAGATGAGATTGTTTTAATTTTTTTCATAGTTTATTGTTAATGTTAATTGAAATTAATTTTAAAATTTTAACCTCTAAGTCAGCAAGTGGGAAATCGTAAAAAACTAATATGAGAGAAGTACTTTCTTTAGAAATAACAGGTCCAGATCAGGTGATATTTTCTCCTATGATGTATATCCTCATGTTAGATACCTGGTTAGAATTCTACCTCTAACTAACTGTGTGACTGTGAGCAGGTTATTAAATCTCCCTGTGTTCATTTTCCTCTTCCTGATGTGGCATGTGATAATAGTATCAACCTCAACTACCAACTCTCTCATTGCTGGACAGGGTAAATGAATGTAATAAAAGTACTTATTACAGTGATTGCAACAAGAAAGCACTCGGTAAATGATAGCTATTGCAATTCCTATTGTATCTTTTGACTTATAATATGATTTTGACCTGTCTTTTTGTATTTTGCTGCATTTATCATTGAATAAGAATCCATTTATTATTATTACCCTATATTCTCTCCCCCTTCCTCCCCGACACATACACATTAGAGATAGAGAGATAAATTAGATAGATAGATGATAGATAGATAGACGATAGATAGATAGATAGATAGATAGATAGATAGATAGATAGATAGATA
>NC_045438.1:120202750-120303486 GCF_002776525.5 Piliocolobus tephrosceles | reverse complement strand
ATAGATAGATAGATAGATAGATAGATAGATAGATAGATAGATAGATAATCACTCTCTTTGACATAAAAGCAGGATAATTTAATACTACTCTAATATCAAGTATAGCTTCAGGCATCTAGTCAAATTGAATTGAGAAGTCTTTTTAGCATTTACAGTGTCACAGCACAGGGAATTTTGAGAACTGAGTGTTACATGTTTGACTTTCATTATAAGCTCATTTTTTAGGGAAGTTACAGAAAAGTTACATTTTGGAGCTGGAAAGACCATTAAGCCTTACTGGTGAGTTTCAAATCTCTTAAGACATATGGTAAGAAAATTGTATTAACTCTTACCAAGTGTTTGAAATACATACTTGTTTACAAATTACTGTTTATTGTCTAGCTCTAAGTAACAAAATTCAGTCTCTAGCAGTAAAAATTCAGGAACTAAATTTTAAATGTCATATACAAAATCAAATGAAACACCGTATCTATAAATAAAGAGATATACAGACAGATAAATACAAGCTTTGTCTAAAGTGATCTTCCTATATTTCCCGTCAGTTTAAAACTCGGTGAACATTTAAGTATATGATAGACAGTTATATTGGTGGAATAGTATATGTAATTAATTATTGTAAAATATTATCGGTGTATACAAAAGTAATAGCAATTTCTAAAAATATTATATATTTTCAATAGTATTTTAACTAAATTTCAACAGTTTTAATTAAATTTAAACTATATTGTATTTTTGCAGTTTTAAAACATCATTTTATTAGCTTTTTCTTACTTTTTAATGAAATTTTTATTTTAGAATGTATTTAATTTTCCAGAAAAGTGGGATAATAGAGGTACCATATATTCCACACCCAGTATCCCCTGTGAACAAATGAGCCCATACTGATACATTATTATTAACTAAACTCCATATTTTATTCACGTTTACTTAGAGTTTATGAATGTCCTTTTTCTGTGCCAGGATCTTATTCAGGAAATCACATTAGATATAACTGTTCAGTCTTCATGAGCTCCTTGTAGCTGTGATAGTTTCTCAGATTTCCTTTGATTTTGATGACTGTGACACCTTGGAGGAGTACTACTCAGATATTTTGGAGAATGTCCCTCAGTTCGGATATATCTGTTTTTTATCTCGTGCATACACTGTGCCTATGGGTTTTTGAAAAGATATACACATGAGTAAAATGCCGTGTTCATTACATTCTATCAACTACATACTATCAACATCATTTATGCTTGTTGATGTTGGCCTTGATCACCTGGTTGAATTAAGGTTTGTCAAGTTGGATGGGCGCAGTGGCTCACACCTGTAATCCCAGCACTTTGGGAGGCCAAGGTGGGTAGATTACGAGGTCAAGAGATAGAGACCATCCTGGCTAACATGGCAAAATCCGTCTCTACTAAAAAAATACAAAAAATTAGCTGAGTGAGGTGGCGGGCGCCTGTAGTCCCAGCTACTCGGGAGGCTGAGGCAGGAGAATGGCGTGAACCCGGGAGGTGGAGCTTGCAGTGAGCTGAGATCTGGCCACTGCACTCCAGCCTGGGTGACAGAGTGAGACTCCATCTCAAAAAAAAAAAAAAAAAAAGTTTGTCAAGTTCCTCCATTTTCATGTTACTCTTTTTTTCCCCTCAAAAAATTTCATGTTACTCTTTTTTTTCCCCTTTCACATGCAAGTCTTTTGGAAGGAATTTGCTGAGTGATCCCACAATAAGGAGAGAGAAGTTATGTTCCACCTCCTTAAGGACAAGTAACTACACTATTTATTTGGAATCTTTCTCCATGAGATTTGTTAGTATTTTAGATTAAACTGTAGCCATAACTCTCAAGCAAATCTGTTAAACATTGTGTCTATAGTGCAGACTGGTTGTGGTGCTTGGTTTTGGCCATATTCTGCCCTGTAGCAGAGGGTTAACACACTCCAATCCTTTCTGTCAGTTCTTCAGCAGTCTTCATGATGGTCTCTATGGAGAAGTGGAGAGATGGGCTCTTCTGAACCTGATTACACACAGGGTGTTGTAAGTCATTCTCTCAACATCAGACTATTCTCTAAATAGATCTGCAGCAAGTAGTTTACTCTGATTCATTAAATTCATATCCTGAGATTATCTCAAAATCATCCCCTTTAATTCACCTAAAGACTCCTAACTAGGTCAATTAAGTTTTTACTTGAGTCTAACCTAAATCTCATGTGCTATAATTCAAGGTTTTTTTTTTTTTTTTTTGCTTTCATGTTCAGATTAAATTTCTTGAAAAATACTGGGTGTATTAGTCAGGGTTCTCCAGAAAAACATAACCAACAGGGTGTGTGTGTGTGTGTGTGTGTGTGTGTGTGTGTGTGTGGAGAGAGAGAGAGAGACTGATGTTAATAAGGAATTGACTCACATGATTGTGGAGGTTGGCAAGTCCCAGGATCTGCAGGTGAGTTCAAAAGCTGGACTCCCAAGAGAGCTGATGATGCAGTTCAAGTTGAGTCCAAAGATCTGAGAAACAGCAGGGCCTATATAGGTCCAGGATCAAGGCCAGCAGGCTCGGACCCAGGAATAGCTGATGTTTCAGCTCAAGTTCAAAAGCTGGGGAGAGCCAATATCCCAGTTCAAAGGCAACCAGGCAGAAGCAAGCCTCCCTCACTGAGGAGAGAGTCAGCTTTTTTGTCCTGTTTAGGTCTTCAAATGTTTGAATGAGGCCCACCCACATTCAGGAGGGCAAATCTACCAGTTTAAATGGTAATCTAATTCAAAACTACCCTCACTGAAACACTCAGAATACTGTTTGAGCTATTATAATATCTGGGAACCCATGGCTCAGTCAAGTTGACAAACAAAATTAGCCATCATATTAGGGTAGAGTATTAAAATATTAAGATCTCCAGACAGAACATATGTACTTAACAAGTATATTACAACCTTAGCGATCTTAAATTTCAACATTGGCTTTTGAGAAACTTGGGTGATTTTCTTTCACAGCAAAGATCTGCAATATATGTAATAGAATTTATTTTAAAAAATAGATTATTATTTTTATACCAAACCTAGAATCATGGATACTACCCCTCAATGACAAAAATAGGATAAATTGAGCAAAAACAAAACAAAATAAACAAAGGGTAAAGACAGGAGAGAAAAATATTATGGTATTTAATAAGAAAACAAAGACACGTAAATGAGTCATAAATAAAATAATTTTCCACATTTTATTTATCAATCAGTTCAATAAATACATGCCTAGTACTCTCCTCAGTGCTTGAGAGACAGGACTAAACAAAATACAAGAAGAGATCCCTCTTGAAGCATAAATTTTACAAGGAGAGATGAGCAATAATAAATTTACTGTTAATAATCATTAATATCATTGTTAATTAATTATTATATATAATCAATAATACATATATTATCAATTGTATAATATTATCAATACATAATATAATAATATAATTATATATGATATAATAGTAATTATATATGATATAATATGTATTACTAGCAATACATCTTTATTGCTAACAATGAATATTATTAATAATGTTAATAATTTATTAATATTATTGATAACAGTGAATAATATTATCCTAACAAGAATATTATAGATATTTAGAAAATTTACTAATATATGCAACTTTCAATATTATTTTAACTAAATGTAAAATTATGTTGTATTTTTGCAGTTTTAAAACACCATTTTATTAGGTTGCTTCTTACTTTTTAATAATGTTTTTATTTTAGAATATATTTAAATTTCCAGAAAAATAGTATAATAGAGTTCCCATATGCTCCATACTCAGTATCCCCTGTGAACTAGTGAACCAATAGTGACTTTCTAACTAGTCATCTTGTAACTAGAAGGTGACTTTAGGGCCCCCCATTTTCTCCTACTTTCTGTCTTTGTCCTGAAAAACGCAGAGTGCCTTGACAGCTCTGTGAACCAGCCAACTGTGTGGTTTCCATGCAGGCTTGAACTCAAGCTAGGCCCAGGCACTAATTAAGCTGTTTAGGTTGTTAATGAAAACAGTGAGAGATTATTCCTCTTACTAAATGCATAGAAACTAGCCCTAGCCCTGAACCTCCTTAAACTCTCATATTAATAAACTCCATAACCCAAATCCCCTTCCCAACCAGTGGAAGACATATGCAGATCAAACATCTGTTCTGTTGCTATCTGTCACCAGAAAGCCTCAGCCCTCTGTATATAAGTTCCTCTCCTAAATAGTTAGGATTGATCACCCTGGTATTTACTGCTTCTGTCTTTGGAATTCCAACCAGTGCCAACTCAAGAGAGTTTGAAGCACTCCCTGCAGAAACGCCCCTGCTGCTGCTTTTGTGGTGTTTCTAGCCACAGGGGATAAATTGGACAGAGTAGTGACAAGTGCATGGAAAAAAGAAAAGTATGGCAGGGGAAAAAGTATCATGGACATCGGTGTTGAGGAGAGCAATTTTAAATATGAGATGAAATTCAGTCTCCTTGAGAAGGTGGTATTTAGGTAAAGTCTCAAAGGCAGTGAAAGAGGTAGCCATGTGCATGTATTGGGAGATCATCCAGGCAGAGCGCAGTCAGAGCAAAGCAGAGAACATGACTCACATGTCTGAGGAAATGGCAGAGCGACTGGAGTGGAATGAAGAATGACAGAGTTGTAGGAAAGAAAGTCAGAGAGGTAGTGATGGTGTTAGATGTGCAGGAGACAAGATTGTATGGATCAATCTGTCCTATAATGGCTTTGCAGGCCATTATTAGTATTGTCCCTTCAATCAAATGTCATTCACATTCAAACTTCGGTGTTCAGTTGACAGTTTGGAGTTTTGCTTACCTGGGCTGGTGTTTAGGAACAAGTGATAAAGCAGTTATTACTCTGTGTTTGATTTGAGGCTAAACATCATAATGTATCCTTTGGATATAATTGTCATACAAAAACTTACACATGAAAAAGAAATCACCATCTATTGGAGAAGGAAGAAAGAATAATGGGATTCTAGAGTTCACAGTGAAGACATGCAAAGCAGTAAGTTGCTCACCCCACATCCTTGTACATAACTGCTACCCATGACTGCACTTTTGTAATGTGGAAAACAAAGTTAGGTGGAGAAATGCAATCTGAGTTTTAAGGATACATTTCCACTTCTTAAATAACTTTTCTGTAACTTTATCTTTAACATTTAGGAGTTTCTTCTGTAAAGAATCACATAGATGCTTAGGAAAAATATCTATGACAATATGCTGATAATCAAACTGTAAATCAAAAGTAACTACCATATAACTATATATTTTCTTTTTCTTTTTTTAAATTTTTACTTTTGAGATGGAGTCTCGCTCTGTTGCCCAGGCTGGAGCTCAGTGGCGCAATCTCGGCTCACTGAACCTCTGCCTCCGGGGTTCAAACGATTCCCCTCCCTCAGCCTCCCAAGTAGCTGGGACTACAGGCATGCACCACGACACCCTGCTAATTTTTGTATTTTTAATATAAACGGAGTTTTGTCATGTTGGCCAGGCTAGTCTTGAACTCTTGACCTCAGGTGATCTGCTCACCTCAGCCTCTCAAAGTGCTAGGATTACAGGCATGAGCCACCACGCCGACCATAATCATACGTTTTCTAAATAATAATGTAATGTCACCAGGTATTTTCCAATATATAAAGTACTTTATATTCACAGCTTCACACAAACCTTAATTAACCAATATTATTATTTATGGTTGAGAAAATGTGAAGCAAAAAAAACATTATGCCCCTTTTAATAATTATACATTATATATTTTTTACATCTATGATGAGTATTAATCTTTATCTTTCATTGTTCAAGAGTGTTATACTTTGTTGAAATACATTTCAAAAGGAACATAAAAAAGAGTGTATGTCATTTATTATATGTAGTTTTTCCACATACGATAGATTCATTTTTTTCTTAAAGTGGTATTAGAAGATAAGTAATATAATTTCTAGTTTATGCATGATTAGATTTATATAAGCTCTCTTCTTTGATAAATGTTACCAAGCTAGTAAGAGTCAGAGTCAAACTATGAACCAAGATTCTCTGACTCTAAAGCTAATTCAGAACATATTTAAAGCAGCTCTGCATTTTAGAGAATAAAGAGAGATATCAGAGCCAACAAGGACTCTGATCATTTATTTAATATGTTTGGATTTTTGTGAGCCCTCTCTCCCAGATGTAAAGTGAGTTTTTGTTCTATAATCAACAGGAAGTATTTCTGCATTTAGAATTATATTTCATGAAAATACAAAGTTTACTATAAAGCATATCTTTTTCTCAAAATGTGTAAGAATAAAACAATCTTTACCTCATGTCCTATGTAACCAGTTCTACCATACAATTTCTAGGAAACAGTGTTAGCATAAGGAATGAAGGTTTGACTATTACTAGGACATAAACCTTAATCCTTTGTAAAATTAAAAAAACAAACAAAATTCCATTGACTTGTTCTACCAAAAATTCTACTCAGTACTTTCCAGTGTCATCATTACCACTTGTGAGTATTTTGTACTCATCACTCAATCTTTTATTTCACTTAGTGTCTGAGAGAACACTCAAGGGTTGGGCTAAAAGGAGACACAGAAAATAGGCTACTTACTGCAGAGGTGAAAAGCTATGAATTTGGGCCAAATTGGATGCACTAACGGGAATATTTTTTACTCTCTGCAAACCAAGATTTTTTTTTTTAAACAAATGAATACTTACAATAGCTTTGCTGATGATAAGGAACATCAATTTTGAACCTCCATTAAATAAAACGTTTATTCAAAAAACGGATTCCATTTTCCTCATTATTAAACCTATATTACAAAAAAAGTTCTATTCTTATTTTTATTATTTAAATTTCACCAGTAAAAATCTTGGGAACATCTGTTCTCTCATTTGTTATATTACTACCCATATCATATTCTCAAAACTATTATCTGACCCTTCACAGAAAAAAGTTTTCTAACCGATGTGGTACTGAATTTTGATCCTCACTTGAAAACTGGGGATGCTAAAAGCAGTGTTTATTATCATGAAGATGAGATCGATAGTCCATTGAGTTTAAAAATGGTTCTATTTTGAATTATAGTACAAATATCATGAACTTTTATCAGCATTTGAAAGGCAAGAAATAAGAAATGTTCAGATTACAAATATTTATAATTTTTGTTTTGTACTTGATTATGTCATTGCAAAATGCTTTCTCTGGCTGGATGGTGCAGCTCACACCTGTAATCCCAGGTTTGGGGAGGAGTGAGAGTGTTTTGGGAAGACTGAGAGGAGTTAGATGATTGCTTGAAGCCAGAAGTTTGAGACCAGCCTGGGAAGCAAAACAAGACTCCATCTCTAAAAAAATAATGATAATAGTTAATAAACAAAAACAAATACTTTTTCCTTAGCCTGATTTGCATCAACATTAAAAGAAAACTCCAGACAGGTAAACAATTCTCATTAATAAATTAAGAATCCCTGGCACAGTACATTATGATAGTGACCATTCAGCTATACAGAACTGGCACTCAGAGCACGATATAGTTTAAATGTTTGTCCTCTCCAAATCTCATGTTAAAATGTGACCAGCAGGGTTGAAGTTGGGCTTAATAGAAGGTGTTTGTGTCACAAGGGCAGATTCCTCGTAAATGGTTTTGTGCTGAACTCATATTAATGAGTGAGTTCTCAGTGTATGCATTCATGTGAGATCTATTTATTTAAAAGGGCGTAGCATCTCCTCCCTCTCACTTTTGTTCTCTCTCCAGATGTGTGATATGCTGACTTCCCCTTTGACTTCTGTCATGAATAAAAGCTTCCTGAAGCCTTCACCGAAAGCAGATGCTGATACGATACTTCCATGTCCAGCCTGAAAAACCATGAGCCAAATAAACTTATTTTCTTTATAAATTTTTTTTCTTTATATACCCAGTCTCTCAGGTATTCCTTTATAGCAACTCAAACAGACTGACACAAAAAAACTGGTTCAGAGAGTGGGGTATTGCTATAAAAATACATGAAAATGTGGAAGCAGCTTTAGAACTGGGTAAGAGAGATTTAAAAATTTTAGAGAGCTCAACAAAAAATACAAAAAGACAAGAAAAAGTTTGGAACCTCTTAGAGAAGTTGTTAAATGGTTGGGACCAAAGTACTAAAAGAAATATAGTTAATGAAGGCATGACTTACAAATTATCAGGTGGAAATAAAAAATGTATTGGAAACTGGAGCAAAGGTCACCCTTGTTATAGCCTAGCAAAGGTTGCATTGTGTCCATGTCCTGAGGCTTTGTAGAAGGCATAACTTGTGAATAGTGACTTAGGGTACCTGGCAGAAGAAATTTCTAAGCAACAAAGCATTCAAGATGTGGCAGGGCTGCTTCTAACAACCTAAATCACATATGGGAACAAATAAATGACCTAGTATTAAAATATGTTTAAAAGAGAAGCAGAGCATTAAAGTTTGAAAAATTTACAGCCTGGCTGTGTTAAAAAAAAAAAAAAAAAAAAAAAAAAATTCAAGGAAAAAATCCAAGTGGGCTGTAAAGCATCCGCTTGCTAGAGAGATTAGCACGACTAAAAGGGAGCTAAGTGCTAATATTCAAGACACTGGGAAAAAGGCCTCAAAGCCATTTCAAAAATCTTTATGACAGCCCCCCCTTCACAGATCCAAAGGTCTAGAATGAAAGAATCGTTTCAGGGTCCAAGCCCAAGGTCCTGATGCCCTGTGTAGCCTTGGGACACTGCTTTCCACATCCTCGCTGCTCCAGCTCCAGCCTTGGCTCAAAGGTCCCCACATACAGCTTGGGCTGGTACTCAGAAGGGCATAAGCTATAAGCTTTGGCAGCTTACATATGGTGTTAATTCTGAAGGTGTGCAAAATATGATAGTAAAAGAGTCGTGGCAACTTCCCCCTGGATTTCAAAGAAAGTGCGGCTAGCTTGGGTGCCCAGATAGAAGCCTGCCACAAGGCTAGAACCCCCACAGAGAGACCCTGGTAGGGCAGTGCTGAAGGGAAATAAGGGATTTGAGCCCCCACACAGAGTTCCCATCAAGGCACTACCTTGTGGAACTGTGGGAATGGGGCTACCACCCTCTAGACCCAAGAACGATAGAGCCACCCCCAGCTCTTACACTGAGCCTGGAAAAGCTACAGGCACTCAACTCCAACCTGTGAAAGCAGCCATGGGCTCTGCATCCCACAAAGCCACAGGAGTAAAGCAGCTCAAGACTTTGGGATCCCACCCCTTGTACCAGTGTGCTCATGATGTGAGAAAAAGAGCCAAAGAATATTATTTTATTGACTGCCCTGATGGGTTTCAGACTTGCATGAGGCATATTGCCCATTCTTTTAGTCAGTTTATCCCTTTTAAGATAGAAATGTTTACCCAACACCTGTACCACCATGGTATCTTAGAAGTAAGTTATTTTAAATTTAACAGGTTCATACGTTAAAACAAACATGAATGCATACACTGAGCAGGTTCCTATGGAAGCAGTGATACTTCGAGTTTATAGTTTGTTGCGATGCAAACTCACTGCATGCATAGTGTCCAGAATGACCCCTCTGCATTACTCTGCAGGACTTGATAGCGTGCTTGCTGTGCTTTAAGTGATAAAATCTTTTCTGTCTTATCCTAGAGTCTGTTGTCATCTATCAGCATCCATGAAGCTGTAATTATCTAATTTCTTAGCTTGTAAGAAGCGTAAAATACCAATTTCTGATAGAAAACCCCTGCATCAGTCAGATGTAAGTGAATAATGTAGCCAAACTTCATGCCTAACAGAACAGGTAACTAAAATTCAGACAAAGCCTGGCACAGTGGCTCATGCCTGTAATCCTAGCACCTTGGGAGGCCGAGGCTCTCAGATCACCTGATGTCAGGAGTTCGAGACCAGCCTCAACATGGAGAAACCCCGTCTCTACTAAGAATACGAATTAGCTTTGTGTGGTGGTGCATGCCTGTAATCCCAGCTACTCGGGAGGCTGACGCAGGAGAATTGCTTGAACCTGGGGGGCAGAGGTTGCGGTGCACTGAGATCGAGCCATTGCACTGCATCCTGGGTGACAAGAGTGAAACTCCATCTCAAAAATAATAAATAAATAAATAAATAAATAAATAAATAAATAAAATTCAGACAAAATCTTCAAAGGTTTTGTATCAGAAACATGCAGAAACCTGTCTGCAGGAGGCATTTGGCTTTTTGCTCCAACCTCCTACTACAGTCTCATTTTATAATATTTAAAGATAGGAAGCATAACTGGATTTAACTAGCTATTCTCTATTCCTGCTAGAAACCAGAGGCCCAAAAACAGCTAAAAATTTTATTGAAACACATACATATACACACACAAACACACACACACACAGAGAGAGACCGTAAATATTACAATAAAAACTGAAAAGCAAGTAAATCTTGGAGATGGATAAATGACACTTTTATGACATGTTTTTGGAAATAACCGACTGATCGGCAGGAAGAAAAGAGTACTCAGACAGTCTCATTGTCCACAGTGATAAACTAGTACCAGATCACCAAGGAGCACATGAATCTTTGTCACAATTACCAGCACAGTAGGTGATCTTGCTGCGTTCAATCAACAGGTAGAAGGTAGCTGCAGGAAGTCTTCGTCGCAATTATTCTTGATATTTCAGATTCCTCTTATTAGGGCAAGAGAATTGAAAGTAGACCGTCAAAGCAGGCTCGACTGGTAAAGGGAAAGTGAAATTCTAGTCCGAAATGAGGGGCAGGATCTAAGGTAGGAAAATCATGATGTCATGGGAACTGGGAATGAAAAGAAATTTGGAGGAAAACAATATAGGCAACAATGCCCAGGAATTACGAGGCTTTATCTGATGGGTCAGACAGGAGCTCTGCAGTGGAGCTGGTCCCAGCTCTTGATGTGCAAATTGTTTCTTCAGTTTATCTGATGGTAGGACTGAGGTTAGAGTCATGATCTGCCTCTGTCTAAAGATGGTAAAAGGACAAAGTTTTCAAAGTCACTAGGAGCTGCAGGAGGTAGAGAAAAAGTCACTAATGGAAGGACCAAAGTAAGAGGTGAAAGCCCTAATTGAATATTACTCTCTCCTAAATGTTTACATTTTTTCTGCAAACATTACTTTCAGTTTCCAGAACTGAACCAGCAGAGATAGGAGTTCATTGGAATATGTGGAGAACTTACCGGATGAATTTTCTTTGCCACCTCAATTTATATCCTATACCAGCCAATCACTGAATCTACTACTAGAATTTTGGGAGAGATAGATGCTTCCTTTTTTTTTTTTTTTTTTTTTTTTTTTTTTTTTTTTTTTTGGTGACATATTAGAAAGTGAAGGCCAATGATAAATCTCATATTCTATTTTCTTTTTTTGAGACAGAGTCTTGCTCTGCCTCCCAGGCTGGAGTGCAGTGGCGCAATCTCGGCTCACTGCAAGCTCCACCTCCTGGGTTCACGCCATTCTCCTGCCTCAGCCTCCGTTATCATTGACACTGAAAAATAAAAAGTTTAACTTTTAAGAGCCCTTCACCTTATTTCTAAAGAAAAAGCAACATAGAATATTCTCAGTTTTTTCTTTTCAAAATACTTTCTACTTGCTCAAAAAATGTACCACATAAGCACAAGTTAGAATAACATCTTTTATTTACAGTTATTTAAAGATAGATGGCAAACTTTGTTTTTGAACTGTTTTCCTTATTATTCACTTCCAGAATAATATGTTCCAGCAGTTTTATTTTTAAGTGTCAGTGTTTCATATATTTCACCTATCTGGAACCCTGATGCAGACAGAAAATGTAGAGAGCCACTAGGGAGGAACATCAGTCATGAAGATTAGAATTAAAGCAAACACCAGATAATTTTCTCCACTTGTTTCCTACTAGCAAACAGATCTCGTTTTTAGTGGAGCAAGAAAATGAGATTAGGATATGCCAGTCATAGAACTATTGATACACCATGAAAAGGTACAGGAATTTTAATTACTCAAACACATGTCAAGTCTGAGATTTCAATAAAGGCCCTTAAATAATTAAAGCAGTAGTAAAACTGCCAAAAAATTTTATATGGGCTAAATTTAAAACATTTTATCACTGTTAAGAAAATCCTTCTCCTTATACTGTAAGGCAAGCATGGGTATACTGGAAACACCATACTCGGAACCGTCTACTCTGAGGAAGAAAGGATGAACTATGGTCACTTGTGAAGTTGCTGAAAGAAACTAGACAATCTGAATTTAATTACAGAGCATCTCTGTGCAATTGGCTATTTAATATGTGCAAAGGGCAGTAGAAGAGGAATTGAGAATATGATCTCTGTCCTTGTGTGACCTTTAACTTCAGAAGACATTGATGATAAACAGGAAATCATCATTATTTTAAGGTAAGGTAATCTACATCCCTTGCTGAGTAAGCTATACTGGTAACAGCTTACAGAAGACACTGACTATTGTTAAGTTGTGAACGTTAGAGGTTGCTACTTAATGTTAGAGGGGCTGGGGCAGAACTCTGAGGTAGATATTTTGAATAGGCAGGAAGAAAATATTGGGAAACAGTTTATGCAAAGGCATATTGATGGGAATAAGTGTGCAAGTGTGCAGACACAACCAACAACCAGACCAAAAAATAATTGTCATATTAGGTTATACTACGGCATGGCAGGAAATGAGGCTGACTAGAAATAGAGGAGGTTTCTTTAACACAGTCAAGATATGTGGCTCTAAGTTTGAAGGCAGGAAGTAGAGATATAGGAAGCATACTAAGGAAATATAGTATAGACCTCTGAATTAATAGAAGACTCAAAAGAGAATCCAGAGTCCTGATGTATAAGAAGAGACACAGCAAAACAGAACCACCAATATATATTTCAAGAGAGTGAATTCAATCTAGGATATTAGTTAACTATCATCTGGGGAAAGGAGTGGTGGTGAAGGATCAAAAAGCAAACACCGAGGTATCCAAAGGCAGTAACTGTAGAAAGCACCTAATACACTGTAACCAGAAAAATAAATGGAAGGCGTTAAGTTACCAGAAGCTTGGAAAAGTCAGATAAGGTGGACCCAGGCCACAGGGATAAGGCAATATTGCCCAGTTTCTACAATTCTCTATGAGCGAGTATGATGGGGCTGGTGCTAGAAGTGATAAAAGAAGCTGAAGTCTAGTACAACCAATGGTATTGTGACAAAGAGACACTTGGGGTAATGATGCTAGGGACAACAAGAAAGCAGCAAACGAGCCTCTTCTTTCCTCTTGCCACCCAATGTCCCACTAAAGCCCTCTAGTCTTCAAACCTAACAAAAAGCTAGCTGACAAAAAAAAGTATGTGAAATGTTGTTTGCCAAGTCCTAGCCCCAGCTTCAGAGAACAGCATGTAAAATGTTGACCTTGGCTAAAAAACTATGTATGAATAAATACCAGTCATGCCCAACTTCTAAAGACTTCCTAACGACTATATGTCTGATGATAAACTATGAAAAGCATTGAAGTAAAATGCATTATCTTCCATTGATGTTCATTGAAACTCCAGGAAATCAAAGGAAACGGGCTGTTGCTTAATGGCCTGCTAGAAGCTTCTGATGTGTGTTCAAGGGTTATTTCAGAACAGCAAAACCAAGAAAACCAATTTAAAAAAATCCCTAATTTACAGATTTTTTCCTCGTTTCTCCCCTGTAAACAGTATTACCTTCCTCAGTTGGGGAATATTTCTTTACTTCTGTGACCTCCTTTGCTGTCCAGAAATATGAATTATTAAAGGAATTGTATGGATTCCTGAATAAGCAGCATGGGTTGTTGACCACCTTAGTAGTATAAGCCTGAGAGGAATGAAGTGAAAATGGTAGCACTGAGCAATTATTGCCAAGAAGAAATAGCTTATAATCTCTATATATTTGTTTTTGTTATTTTAGTAGAAACACCTTAGGTAAATGAAGTATTAATATATGAGTGTTAAATAAACCCTTGTATCTTATATTTGCCTCTAGATGAAATATATTACTTCTTCCCTTCCCTTCTTCTTGATTCTTTCCTTTCCTTTCCTTCCTTCCTTCCTTCCTTTCTTCCTTCCTTCCTTCTTTGTTCCTTCATTCTTGTCTTTCTGCCTTACTTTAGCAACTATATTTAAAGTCCTATTCCAGAGAACAGGCAAATGCAAAAGAATGAGACAACATTGATTTTACAATATTATTGAAAGGCTAATAATAGGCTGTGAGATATATGTCTAAGTAGGAGACATGAGATATGGAGGTAATTAGTGAGAACTAAGGCCAAAAGATTAACAGAATACTGGTTATGTTAAATTAGATTTTATCCTGAAAACAACAGGTAGTCACTGAAGGATCTGGAGACAAAGATATAATGAGATTTGCCTTAAGCTCTATTTGAGGGAAGAATGGACCAGATAGAGTTAGAGAAGAAGGAAAGATGTCAGCAGAAAGACCTTGTGTTCAAATAGGGCTAGATTCCCTGGTTAACCTCAAATAGGGTTGAATATACGCAGTCGGCATCTAGGACATGTATTTACTGTGTGATATATATGGTGAGGAAGGGTGCATGGAAGGATGAAATTTCTTACGTGTATAAAGGGGATGCATGAAGAGGAAAAGAATTGATAAGGGCGATAATGCATTTCCTTCCCATATTTTTTTCCAGAGCATTGTGATGCTAAGCCCCATTCTAGTAAGAACCAAAGGGAGGGCAATATTGTTTTAAAAGCTCAAAGGTGTCAATACTTGGCTTTTACTGGAAAAAGTATTCTGGCAGAGTGGCATTTTCTGAGAGGAGAAATAGCGAATACAGTTGTAGCCCTTGATGCCCAGGCACAGAGTAGGCTTGCAATAGACATGTTAGGTTCCCTGCAGAGTCTTGGCAGAAGAGTAACAGCAGTCAACAAAGGAGGATTTATTTGAAAGTATATATAAGATGTCCTCCAGATATTATCCCAAATACATAGAGATTAAGAATGTGCATTTTTAGCAAACATCTTAGATGAGTTTTATGAGGTTTAAAATTTGAGAACCACATTTCCGTGCCTGGTTGACATATTTACTCTTCTTTTGCAAGTACCTTGCCTATTTGTATTACAACAGCAGTGACATTATCTAGGCTTTTTCTGCTGCTTCATGCCCTAACTTTTCCGACTTTTAATCTTCTGTTTTCTATTGGAAAGACAATTATATCTGACTTCCAACAAGCAAGTCACAGACTATTTTAATATCTTTACCTCAATTATGAAACTCCAGTTACTTTTTTTTTTTTTTTTTTTTTTTTTGGAGATGGAGTCTTGCTCTGTTGCCCAGGCTGCAGTGCAATGGTGTAATCTAGGCTCACTGCAACCTCCGCCTCCTGGGTTTAAGCGATTCTCCTGCCTCAGCCTCGTGAGTAACTGGGATTACCAGTATGCACCACCACACCTGGTTAATTTTTGTATTTTTAGTAGAGACGGGGTTTCTCCATGTTGGTCAGGCTGGTCTCGAACTCCCGACCTCAAGTGATCCACCCGCCTCAGCCTCCTTAAGTGCTGGGATTACAGGCGTGAGTCACCGCGCCCAGCGATCTCCAAGATTCGATTATATTTTGAGACGGAGTCTCGCTCTGTCGCCCAGGCTGGAGTGCAGTGGCCAGATCTCAGCTCACTGCAAGCTCCGCCTCCCGGGTGTACGCCATTCTCCTGCCTCAGCCTCCTGTGTAGCTGGGACCACAGGCGCCCGCCACCTCACCCGGCTAGTTTTTTTTTTTTTTTAGTAGAGACGGGGTTTCACCAGGTTAGCCAGGATGGTCTCGATCTCCTAACCTTGTGATCCGCCCGTCTCGGCCTCCCAAAGTGCTGGCTTTTCTACTTATTTCTTTAGACCAGTGACATATGATAATTTAGTAAGGGAAGATAGATGGTCTATGGAACTACAGCTAGACGTATAGTCTTATCCCTATTGTTACAAGCATAGTTTTTTATTTAAATAATGTGTCAGATTTTGCCGTTTAATCTCATTTCATCTGTTTTAGGTAGCAAGTGTTACCTAAAGCTTGATACCTTTACTCTTGGAAAATCCATAGTGGAAAAGTCATCCCACATGGCCTGGAGAGAAGGACATAGGTAATAAAGGGCACATATATAGGGCTTAGAGCACAGGGCGTATACTTAAAACAATAGTGAGGACCTCAGCAGTGGGACAAGATGTAAAGAGAGGAAGCTCATGCTCTGGGATTCCTCTGTATCCTCCAATAAAATGAGATGGCAAAATATTAAAAAGTTGCAAGAAGAGAGCACTGGTAAACAGTGCCAAAAATTACAGTGAGTTAAAGATGAGGTCTGAAAAATGCCCATTTTTTCAGCAAATAGGAAGTTAGTATTGCCCTGGAATAAAGCAATTTTCATGCAATGGAAAGAATATCAGAGAAGGCAGAGATTTGAGAATTTGTGTGAAGGTAGAAACAGCAATTATTTTATTATGTAATGAAGATATAGACCTGAATTAATAATAATAATAATAATAATAATAATAATAATAATAATAATAGATAGCTATTACTGATACTTGTGCCATATCTTCTTTAATCCCTACCACAATCCTTGGACAATTGTATTATTATTATCTCTATTTTCAAATGAGAGGCAGCTATCTTGCACGTGATCACAAAGCAATTACATTAACTATTAAGAATTTAATACAGATGTATCTGAGGTTTTAACTACTATGGCATTCATATCATAAAAATCTGAAGTTGCTCTTGATTTTGACCCACATTAGGAGATTATTTGCAATTTTCACTTCTCTACTGTGAAAAAAGTTGATTATAATTTTTCTCTCCCTGACAGAGTAGCAATAAAATAAATAGAAAGTCTTTTACATAGAAGCACTTTAATGAAAAAAGGCACTATTATAAAAGTGGTGCATAAACTAGAAAAGGAAACACATATTTTCACTCCAAATCCAAATTTTTCTGACAAGAACTTTAATCTGAGTAGTGCTTATACATTAATATTCCTTCATTGTGTGTCTTTTCCTTGTTAAAAACTGCTGTGTCCTCAATAGAAAGTTTTGTCTGAAGAGGCCACACCAACAGACATGTAAACAAAGGATAGAAAAGTTTCTGCAAGTCAGGCATTTATAATTATTTCATGAAATATTAGTCCTCCATATCAGAAATGCTCTAGAAAAAAAAGCACTTCTTACAAGGAAAAAAGTTTCAGAAGTTAAAGCAAGGCCTCAAGTGGAAAAAATTATTAATTTTTTATTTTTAACTAAATACTTTTGTAACTGACAAAGAAAAAACTGCATATAATCTTGGGTACAACATGATTTTTTGAAACATATGCACATTGGGGAATGGCTAAATCAAGTTATTTAACATATGCATTACCTCACAATTATTTTTGTGTGGTGAGAACACTTATGTACTCTATTAACGATCTTAAGTATACAATATATTGTCATTAACTATGGTCACCATGTTTTATAATAGATCTCTTACAATTATTCCTCCTATTTAATTTATATTAATAAATTGGAGAGCTCCATTGGTGCTTCCCCACAATGTGAAAGTTTCAGTCTGTCTGAAAGCACTGATCTTCTGAAAACAGTCTTATTCTTCCCAAAATAGAAGTCAGTAGGAAACTAGAACCAGCTTGGCATTAGGAAAGTCAGAGATAAGAACAGCATGTCATTTGTATTATCCTTTATAATAAACCAGTAAATGTAAAAAAAAAAAAAAGCATGTTTTTTTCAAAACCACCTATTCTTAATGACTAAGTGTGGACACACAAATCGTTATACATATTATCCATTAAGAGAAAACAGAAGAAAAATCTTCCAAACTAAAGAGAAACTAATGGCTAATTAAAATGAAAGGGAACACAGACAATAGGTAGGGGGCACCTTCAAAACAAACCTAGACAAGCAAAAACAGCAAACAAAACATTGTGATTTCACACCAAGTTGTGAATATAAATTTGAATCTTGAAAATACTATTCATGGATGTATGAGATCAACACATTATTGTTTAATCAAACGATCTGGTCATCTCAAGGATCCAGAGGAGAAAAGTTAGGTTTCCAAAATATCTCCAAAACACTATCTCATACACAAGTTAGTTGTTTATTATGTTTATCAGTGAAGGAATAATACACAAACAAATAAACACAATCTCCCAAGAATACCTTAAGACTTGATCTTTTGTAACCTTCTTCCATTTTGTTTCAAAACACCTGAAAATGAAAGAACTTTGATTTTTTCTGTGTTCATAGTAAAATATCAAATATAAGTGGAGAAACCTAAGTTGGCCTCTAATATTTAGAGTATATTGTTGGAAATTCACTAACCCTTCTTAATTGCATCTGATATTAATGGCTTATTTGAAAAAAAAATTAGGAGGTAATCTATTATCTTAGAATAACCTTTTAAATATTATATATTATTCTTTTTAAATATTATTTTATCAGTGTGTACTAATTCATCTTTAAACTAATGTAGTTAACTTCTCTGAAAAACCTTAAGGCTCTAATCTTCTAAATCATAAAAGAAGGCAAAGAAACAATAGCCTTTAAAAACACTTTGATTGATAAAATCTACCTTTTATTAAATCTTGCGCTATATTAGATTGCTAGCATTGCTGAGTGCTGGTAAAAACTTCTTTAGATCAATGTGAATTTGTTAAACTTCAGAGTGTTTAACTTCATAAAGTCACCAATGGTGAAATGAATCATATTTGTGCTTTATTTGATTATGTTTATCTTGCTATTCAGCAATATTGAAATAATGTATCTTTGCCATAGCAGTCAGATGTCAATCTCAAAAGACTCTATAATTTGATAAAATTATAATGATGGACCATCTCATGTATCACTAAAAATCACTGCTTTTCTCAAGTATTAGGTAACATAATGTATGTAAAGTACACAGTCTGGGATGTAGCAAATAGTAAACAACAACATATGGTGTTTATAAGGATCCACTCTATATCCCTTAAAACGTGGAAGAATTGGTGGAAGAAGTGAAAGAATCTAATGGGCAAATGGAGCATGAAAAGGCAGAAGTGTTACAAAAGACTGAGGTTGGAAAAGGACATTTTCAGCATCAGTCAGGATGGAATTTAGAGCATCTCTGGAGCACTGGAATGGTATAGTGTTTGAGAAGTGAACAAGAAGGACAGGAAGGACAGGAGGGCTAACATTTGCTGCTCTTCGAAATCTTGGTAATTGTATAACATTCAGGGTCAAGACAGAATGGAAGTAGATATTTTCAAATTACTTTTCAGCTACTTGCTTGTGATACATTGAGCAGAACACAGTTATAAGCATGGATCACAGACTCATATGGGAATATTAATATTGAGGAATCAAGGCAAGTGCAGAATTTTTGGCTGTACATTTTGTTCTGTGTATTGTAAAGCCCTGCACAGAGAAAAGATGGAATGTTATGTGAATGTGCCATGTTGGGACATTATGTTATTTCATTCATTCTTTAACTCTTCATGTATGAGAAGAATATTATTTCCATACCAACAATAGTAAAACTAAGGCTTAGAGAGTTTAAATTACTTATTTGAAGTTGCACAGTATATAAGGGACTAGAACTGTATCCAACATGTGTTGGATACAAAGCCCATGCTTTCTGTTACATCTGGATCTCTAGTCACAAAGAGATGGACAGTGTAATGCTTTAGAGAAGAAGGAACATTGACTCAACAGTTTCCATTGTAAGCATGAGATTTTCTTTAAAATATTGTTTTCTTTCACTGAATTCATGTTTAATAGATGTCTGTATGCTTTTAAAATTTGGATTGCATTATATAACACTTTAGGCACAAGGGTGTCAAGTATGTGGTATTCAGTTGTGTTCAGGTATGTTTGTGTGGATGTGTGTGTGTGTGTGTGTTCATTTGTGTGTATGTATTTGTGTATGTCTATGTATGTCGTTAGTAATTGAGAGATGGATTTCAGTACCCTTTAAATCCAGGACTCCAGGAGCTAGATGTATACAAATTATCACACTTAATCTTTACAAAAACCTCAGAAGTTAAGAAATGATAACCTTATAAGTTAAAAAACACTATCCATTATCTTGTATTAGTTGGACAAATTTAGAATTAGAAAGATTGTAAGTCAAGATAAATCACAGATCAAGTCAAAGTTTGTTCTTTTTCTCCTATTCCCAGAATGTATGTGCCCAGCATATTAACTATGCCCCTACATTTAGTTTCACACCCAACACAAATTAGAGAGTAAGCCTTAATACCCAAATGAATTAACAAATAACTTAGATTCCATGCAGATGGAATGTGTATATATGTGGAGGTGTGTGCTTTCCACCTTCAGTTCACTCTGTCATATGCAAATCAATCCTCTCTACCCTTAAGCAGACTTGGTGAACCTGTGTTGGTATCACCGCTACTTTGAACAGAAGGCAATAGACTAGAAATATACTTTGATAAATAATTCCAATATTAGGGCCAGGCGCGGTGGCTCAAGCCTGTAATCCCAGCACTTTGGGAGGCCGAGACGGGCGGATCACGAGGTCAGGAGATCGAGACCATCCTGGCTAACACGGTGAAACCCCGTCTCCACTAAAAAAATACAAAAAACTAGCCGGGCGAGGTGGCTGGCGCCTGTAGTCCCAGCTACTCGGGAGGCTGAGGCAGGAGAATGGCATGAACCCGAGAGGAGGAGCTTGCAGTGAGCTGAGATCCAGCCACTGCACTCCAGCCTGGGTGACAGAGCAAGACTCCATCTCAAAAAAAAAAAAAATAATAATAATAATTCCAATATTAAATAAAACATAATTATTACAAATACATATGTAGAAGTTTCATACAGTGAAGGAAACAGCAGGTATTACTCAACTGGAAACTTTATTTTCTTCCTTATTCTGTATAGTCTCACTCAGGAGCCACATACACACAAAAGTACCACAAATTGCCATATTGAAGCTGTTTTATCAATGAATAACTAGAAGAAATTCAGATTAAGACATGAATCTTCATTTTTTTAAAAAAATACAGTTGATTAACTGATAAAAGAATCCAAAAAGAAAAAAAAAAAAAAAGAGGGGGAGACGTCAGGATCAAACATCAAGCACCAAGGCCAACCAGGAACTATAAATCTCTATGTTTTAGAAACAGAAAGGATTTCCCAGAATACTTTATTCAAAAATTTAAGAAGTCAAGATGCTGAAGGAGTCCCAGGGAACAGATCTATGTCTTCACAGAAAGCTTATGGTAAAGTTAGGGCTAGGACAAAGAAATTCTGACTCCCAATTCAATTCTATTTATCTCTCTTTGCCATTATCAGCAAATTAACTGCACTGTGAGCTGTTTTCCAAAAATTCCTATCTTTGTGAGTCAGATACTCCACATTTTTGTTTCTATAAGCACAATAAAATGAGGACAAATCATTGTAGACAAAGATTTCCACACTCAGTCAACAAGTGCTTATTGACTAGGTAGTTTTCCTTGAGAACAGACAATGATATGAAAATATATTTTTAATTTTTATTTTGAGTTAAATTTTTATGCAAAACTGAATTATGTTTCTATTTAACTTTATTGGTTTGACTAGAGAAAAAATAAAATAAAATATTAAAATACAAAACAAATCTTACCCCCTTACTGTCTTATTAGTAGGAAAGAAGAGAAAAAATCAGTATCTTAAATTCAGTTTGAATCAAAACTCAATGACTCAGGATATAAGGTTGTCTACTCCCTGGGGACTGTGAGGATGTCCTGTAGCATATCTGTACTACAATGATAGTGTCTCCAGCTGAATCAGCATGGCGGGTCTGGAGAACTGTTATGAAGTTATAAACAATAACAAATGCACTTGGTTTGAAGAAGGCACATCAGATACTTGGTTAGCAAATTACTTTAGACATTGAACTGCCGGTAGTGGGAATAGTCAAAGCTCTATAGTAAGATAGCATAGGACTGACCTAGAATACGTATTTTTTGTAATTCTGTAATCTTCTTCAAACCAATTCATGTCCCTAGGTTCAATTATTTTATTTATAAGTGAAATTCAATGGTTAAAATATTTTCCCTACATGTTGCAGAGGTCATTTCGAAGATGAAATAAGGCAATGTATACGGTATGCATACAAATCCCTTTGTAAACTGTAAACATGTAAAAACACAATGGATTAATTATTGTGCCAAAATATTATTAGTGATCTAGGATTCAGAATAGCTCCATTTATATTACGTATTTGCATTAACTTGTGGTATAATTGGGTAAGACACTAATTTCTCTAGACCTCATTTTTCTCGTTATTAAGTAAGCAAATTGTTTTATTAATCTTCTCTGGTTATGACATTCTTTGTAGTTAAGATTGTGATTTTATATTTAAAACTCAATTGTCCTTGGGATGTTATATTTTACTAAGCTGGAGAGTATCTTAAAATTTCCTTTTAATTAAATCTCCCCAAGTGCTGTGCTGTATATTATCTTATATCTTTTCTTCAGAGAAAGAGGATAATTGTATGATTTTCAGCTGTAAATAAGGAAATCCTCTGAAAGAGGAAAAGCTGATGTTGAAGCAAAACTGTAGTGTTAGGTTTTAAAAAAACAAGAGCCAATTATTGCTTAGTTATTAGACTTTTATCTAATAAGAACTAAAATCATAAACACAGGTATAGGCTTTTATAAGTGATACCAAAAGAAAGGTAAACTAAGATTTAGAGAACAAATGAGGAAAGATAGTTCTATTTTCTAAGAACTCATAATTTTCTGGGGTAGTGAAAATGTAAATGCTGTAGGATAAATATGGCAGATCTGTTCTGTCTGAATATATATAAAGGAATAACAGAAAGGGAGTTTTGTATTTCAAAGAAGGTATTTGTTATCAACATTGCCTCTAAGGGTGGTAAAGCAAGTCTAGCAAATGTGAAATTTTTAATAAGTATTTATGTTTAGAACTTAAATTATCATAAACTGCCATAAAGCTGATTAATGGTAACCACTATTTTGCTCCTTTCTAAGAACACTAGCTCCTTTACTAAGTGCCTTTTTCTTTTTTAAAGTAAACATTGCAGCATTGTTTAGGAATTCAAATCCCAAAAGAAAAATTTTAAATATACATTTAAGGAGCTATTTTCCGAGTCCCATATCGTTTACCTTATCATTCACTTACTTAGATCTTCCTCACTTTCTTATCTATGAATTTATCAAGCAACTGTCCTTTTGAAGTTAAACAGCTAGGCAGCTGCTTTCATCTGAATTGAACATTCAGTGGAGAATAACAATCCATATCTTTATGTAACATTGAATTGATATAATTTTACATCTGCTTCTACATTGCTGCCACCAAATCTCTAGGTGTCATAAATTTAGCAGCCAGAGTCTGAACATTAGAGTGGCATAATATATCCTATGTCTCCATGTGTTGTTAATTTATCACTGTAAAGGGTAACAGAATTTCTAGAATTGCCTCCAGGGAATTCAACCCCACTGCAGTTCTCTGAAATTGTATCAAACATAAGAGGCAGATATTTCAATCACTTGAACTTACATCAGAGCAAGACCCAGGGTGATGGATTTACTAGCTGTGAGCTCCGTAATTCTAAATTCCTTCGGGTTTGTTATGGGCTGGATTTTGTCCTCCCACCCCTTAAATTCATATATTGAAAAAAAGAAGAGAAGATATTAATCTACAAGTCAAAATGATAGGTCCTCAGAAGAAACCAACCCCCCCTGACACCTTGATCTTGAACTTCTGGCTTCCAGAATTATGAGAAAATAAATTTCCTTTGTTTAAATCATCCAATCCGTATAACTTTGTTATGGCAGCCCAGCAAACTAATACAGCATTCAAACTCTGGAAGCTTTAAGGGACAGACTTCCTGGAGCTTTTCTTAATTAAAAACTGTCCCTCATACTAATACCTATAAAACATTATGTATACTTCATTATAAGCTCGTTTGCCCAAGACTGTCCTTAAATCTTGGTTTTGTAATAAAAAAACTCACTCATGTCAATGTTCCACAGTCAAGAATCACTCAAATTTTGTGAATGTCTGGATTCTCTATCTTACACTTTTTATAGGTTCATAATTGAGATATAAAGATTGGCTCATCTTCCTCATTCAAAAGATAGGGACTTGGATCTCATGAGCATTTATTTCCTTTACGAAGACAGAATATAGTTGTGAACAGTTCTGTGAAAATAATAGTCAGTGTAAGGCATATGTAAGGTGATAATGGCTTTCTCCCTCATTTACCATCAGATCATATCCTTAGGACCTAGTATTTCATCCAAAATTGTGAAGATAGGCATTTTTTAGTTAAAAAGAATGTCATACTCAGCATTTTACTGAAGCAGTAAGCAGTACTTACTAAAGCAAGGAGAATGAGTGATTTTTGCATTGTTCCTGAAAGATAATAGAGCAATAATAGGCATCAAACATAGAAAAGCAAGACCTTCTTTTGTGTGCCACCTGAAACATCCAACTTTATATTTACAATCTGGTAACTTAATAATTTGTACCATATTTCATAATTCACATTTTCCTATATTTATTATCTCTGAAATCAAAAGCATTTTACAATTGTTCATGTTTTATAATTATAAATGGCAGCATTATTTTCTTAGAAATTTCTTTAAATTATTAATAGTAGCACTTTAGATTCCATGAAATATGATACTATTCCTGAATAACAAAAATTAACTTGAGTTAAAAGAAAAAAAATGTGTGCTTCTTTTCCTTAGTAAAAGTATCATAAACGTTTTAATCATAAAACCCTTAATACTTTTCTTTAATAAATCATGTATTTTAATACCACTTTCTTCATATACCTCTCAGTGTTAGTGGAAAGGTGTTTCTCCAATTATTACTCAGTCTGAGTAGAAAAAGAAAAACTAGGATTCAGTTTAATAATGATCTGACAGAATTATGTTTCTAGCCCTGCTAATGAGGAACAATTACTGTATTAAAGTACTAGGAGGTCATAATGTCTCAATATCTCACATTTTAAATTCATTTGGAAGACTAAATCCATTGGAATTGTTAAGAGCTGGATTGTGCCCCCTTTCTGATCTGGTCACCTCTTAACACTTACATTTAATTTTATTTCTTAGCCTCTGACTACTTTTCAGATTATTGATGAGCAATCAATCAGCCCATCCTGAATTTTTGTATTTAAGTGCCTTATAATTACAATTGGCTCCATAGTGAGAGGCACTTCCTGCCCCATAAATCTGAAGGGAATTCACAATGGCATAAATAAGCTCTCACCAGACAACCCTATTCCTTTGGCAATTATTTTATCAATACAATGAGAATACTTTTTTTGCTTCATTTTTAACACAAAAATGTATTTTGCAATTGACAGAGGATGGTTAATTCTTAAAGAACTAGATATTTTAAACTTGTTATTAGGAACTTAAAACCCTGTTAAACATAATCTTAGGTAAATTTCAAGCAAATCATTCTTCATTTTGTATGTATTCTAAACATATACTTTAATGTATTCAGTTATTTTTGTCAGATTTGTCAAAGATCAGATGGTTGTAGATATGTAGTGTTATTTCTGAGGCCTCTGTTTTGTTCCGTTGGTCTATATATCTGTTTTGGTACCAGTACCGTGCTGTTTTGATTACTTTAACCTTGTAGCATAGTTCGAAATCAGGTAGTGTGATGCTTCCAGCTTTGTTCTTTTTGCTTAGCATTGTCTTGGCTGTATGGGCTCTTTGTTCAGGTTGATAGGTGCGGCAAACCATCATGGCACAGGTATACCTATGTAACAAACCTGTACATTCAGCACATGTATCCCAGAACTTAAAGCATTATATATATATATTCATTTACTTAACAGATCTTTACTGAGTATCTAGCAGGTGTTAGACATTAATGACATTTACTGTGTCCTTTGTGGATCTCCTGCCATGCTGCTGTCAAGATGTTGGCTGAGGTCCTATCAAAAGTCTCAACTGTGGAGAATCATTTTCACATCCACATGATTGTCAACAGAAAACAATTCTTTATGGGAAGGACTGCGAGTCCTAGTTTAAACTAAGTTTTGGATAGAGACTGCCCTAAATTCTTTGCCACATAGGCCTCTTTACAGAGTAGCTTGTTTCATCAAAGTATGCATGCTGAGAAAACTATAAAAGAGTCTCTTAGCAAGATGGAGGATATAATATTTTCTATTATAATCACAGAAGTGACATCCCTCAATTTTACCATCTTATTCATTAGAAGCAGGATGTCAGTAAGGATTAGGAGTTATACCAGGACATGAATACTAGGAGGCAGAGATCATTGGAAGCTATCTTAGAAGTTTGTCTAGTCAGCAAATTAAGTATATACATATAATTCTAAATTCATTTAGAAGACTATATTTATATATATATGTGTGTAAATGAATATATTAAAGTGTATATATATATACACACACATACACACATATATATTTAATGTATATTTGGAAAGAGTATTTCATGAAATTGTATTACCAATTTAAAGTCAGGGCTAGAGAATTATTATTTATCCTATACTAAATCTGTATGTTTTCTTCTACAAAGCTAATCCTGATTTTCAAAAACATAGGAAAATTAGGATATTTTGTTTATCAAACATTAAACACATGATATTATTATCCACATCAGTATGATTGCTGAAAAAAGTCAGTTTTTCTAGATTCTTCCCATTCTTTTCCCATATTTTAATATTTTCACTTTACATTATCTGAACAAAGAGTCATTAAAAATGATACTATTTCGCTTTTAAGTTTCATGCAGTTTCAGTTTTTTAATAAAGTCTCATTTATTGAATCTCCACCTTTATACCTAAAAGTGTAAACTAATATTTCTCTATCTACTTTGGTTTTATGCAGCCTGTTCTTAGTTGATTTCTTAGAAAGTGTTATGGGAGTCATAATTACTGAGTTCTTAGATATTGATAGCAATTTGTTTGTCTTTAATACTAGATTGTCTGGTGTGTGTGTGTGTGTGTGTGTGTGTGTATGTGTAAAATCTTTGGCTCATAGTTTCTCTAATTTCTTCTAGCATAAAATGTTACTGTCAAAGTGTCTGATGATTATCCAGTTTTCCTTCCCTTTTAAGGTATTTTCTTTTTTTCGGCTTAGATTAGATTAGATTACCAAAACATTTTTCTTTTGTTTGAAGTCCAGAAGTTTTACAAGAGCATATGTTTGAGTGTTGATTATTTTGTGTTTATATTCTTAGGCATGAATTGTGCTCTGTCAGTTTCTAGTTTACTTTTTTTAATTTCCCAAAAGTGTTTGGAGCAATGCTTTTTTAGTATTTATTACATTATCTTGCTTTCTATTTCTTTAGGACTATTATAATTTATATATTGTTTTCTGACTACTTTCATTATTTTCATATTAAAAAATTATTTTTAAATTCTACTTTAAAAAATGAATTCCCTTCTCTTCACTTATTTTAAGGTCTTACCTATGTTATTTGCTTTTGTATTTCTTCTGATTTCAAATTTACCTGAAACTTATTTTTCCATTATTTTTAATTTATGCCTGATATATCTTATTTCATTTGTGAGTTTTTATAAATTTGTAAAGTACGTTTTTAGTAATACCATTTTCTTATTTTATTTTATCTCATTCAGAAATAATAGGTAACAGTTTGGATCTGTTTTGTGGGTGTATCTGTCTTGCATACTACCATTAACTGTAGCAATGTTATTCTGCCCCTTATTCTCTGTTTTCTTTTGTTTGTTTGTTTGTTTTTGTTTTTGATAATACCATTTGATGAGATTGGAGTCTTTAAGGCAACATTATTTTACCTAAAGTTTTAAAAGTAGTCACAATTCAAGATAGATTTTCTAACTTCATTTAATTTCCCGTTCCATTATTGTGGGAATGTGTTTAAAAACACAGCAACTTCCTTTCTGAGATTTCCAGACTCTGTTCTTCTCTCCCCTGTTTATCTAGACCTCCATCTTTCCTTCATCCCTCTTACCTCTATTCTATATCATTGTGATTCCACTCCCAAGTTTCAGACCCTGCCCTGGAAAGGAGCTATGTCTGGCAGGTTTCATGAGATTCTGTGACTCAAATTGCTCTAGGATCTATACCCAGGGTCCCTCACACTGTTGTGCTGTTAGAGCGGCCAAGCCCAACAACTACAGCTATTGTTTTCAAATTGGTCCAGAGGACTTTAAAGTGAATATATGTTGAGTCTTTGGGAATCTCCTCTTCTCTGACCTATCAGATATGCTACTACTTCCATCTATTTCTTCCTGCATAAATTCTCATATCATGGATATCATATCACAACTAGTAAATTGTCATCACTTAAGCTGTTATTCAATTATGTTATGTATGCTATCCGTGTTTTGTTTTGTTTTATTTATTTTGTTATATACAGTTGGCCTTTTTTTATCAGTGGATTCAGAGATTAGCAAAATGTATACCACCATGACTGCCATTTTCCCAGAATTCACAGGTTTTTAGTTACTGTTTTATTATGAGATTCTTATCTTATCATTACTTGAAAATCCAGGTAATGTACCCATGGTCCTTATTCTCAAACAACTTATAGTGTATTCAAGGAAAATAGATAAATGTGCTGAACTCTGTTATAAAACAGAATTTATTCATTCAACAAATATTTATTATGTGTTACAGATCAGAAACTATTATGGATGCTGAAAATTAAGCAGCGATGGGGGACAGGCTCTTCCTCTAATGGGTCTTATGGTTTGTTGAAGAGTGTCAAAATGCACATTAAAAGTGATCATATCAGCCCTCACGAAATACCATAAAAAATTAAATGGATAATTTCTTGGCCTTTTGGCTATTGTCAAGTGTAAGAATAAAATAGAAATTCTAATTGAGAACAACTGGCATAGAGTAGTAGGAGGATGCTTATGATTGGATGGCCAAGGATGGCTTATTTATGGAGGTAATAACTAAACTAATGAATGATGAAAACAGTTAACCATATGAAAATCTGAGGGTGTATTATTATGGCCCAAAAAATAACTAAATATAAAGGTTTGAATGCTGTAGCAAGCTTGCTACCGTGAGGAGCAGACAGAGCACTCTAATCCACATCAGTAATAGAAAGAAATCAGAAGTAAAACATGAGATAAATTCAGAGATCCAGGTGGGTGTCACATTACAAGAGGTCAATATGAATATTGTCAATGAGATTGGATTTGATAATAGCTAGTAAGATAAGCCTTGACAGTATTATGAGCAAAAGAGTCAATTGATCTAATTCTCTCTGAACTCCATGTAGACAATGCAACGCACTAGTAAAAAGTGGAATCAAGTAGACCTACTGGCTTCTTTGACAGGAGTCTAGAGGATAAGAATGGTGACTTAAATTAGGGAAGCAACAATGAAAACAGATGGAATTGGATAGCTTCAGAATATATTTTTGAGAGATCGACTTTACAGATGTTTCCCAGAGTACAGAAAATACCTGTCTCACAGGATATGTTTTGAGACGTATAATACAGAAGCAGGGAAAGTTTGTGTGATACAGTAGGAGAATGAATTATGAATTCCACATTGAGCATGTTGTTCTACAAGTGAAAAATATCAAGAAAGCAGTTGGAGCTTAGAAGAAAGTTCAATACAGGAGGTAAAAAGATGGAAGTCAGTTGTAAATAGGTTTTTAAAACCACACCTGGAATTGTATCACAAAAGACAAAAGCATAGCAAAAAAGAAAATACTGTCCAGTTCCAACATTTGATATACTTCAATATTCATGTTCTGCAAGCATAAGAGGAACCAAGGGAAGAGAATATGAATCATCACCTCTGGAGCTAGTGCTATGATCTGAATGTGTTCTCCCCAAAATTATCTTTAAACTTAACCTCCAAGATGATGTTATTAGAATATGGGGCCTTTGGTAGGTGATTAGGTCATTAGGGCTCCAAACTAATGAATGGGAATAGTCCCCTTATACAAAAGATGCCAGAGAAATGGATAGCCCTTTCTTCCCTAAGGTTACAGTGAGAAGACATACATTTATGAAGAAAGCAGACCATCACCAGACATTGAATCTGCTTGCTCCTCGATGTCGGACTTACCAACCTCCAAATCTGTAAAAAATAAATTTCTGTTATATATAAGCTATCCAGTTTGTAATACTTTGCTGTAGGAACCCAGATGGACTAAGATTGGTAGGAATAAAACAAAAAGAATAGTGACATAGAAGACAGGAAGAGATAATTTTTCAAAAAATATTAATTGTGTTGAATAACGCTAAGAACACATGATAGTTGAACATAGAGATGTAGTATTTGTATTTTTCAAATTGAAGTCATTGTTCAATAAGTTGATAAGATCAAATTTGGATGAGTTACGTAACAGAAGTTCATCTGAGATAGGTGTGACTGTCAAGATTTTATTCTTTCAAAAATTTTATTGTAAAGATGAGCAAATAGAGAGGGGTTCCTGATTATAATATGTCACTAGAAAGGGAAAACTTGATAATTCAGATTATTCAATGTGCAATTTCCAGAATAAAATTTATGAGAAATTAAGAAAGAATGTGATCCAGAATGCAAGAGCCTTTTTTAGCTATGTTCTCTATAGTAACAATGAAGGAAAAGGGAGTATGGGTTCAGATCCAGAAAACAAGAGAAAGAAGACAAGGACATTCCATCTGATAGCATCTTTTTAAAAAATACAATATTAAACAAGGCCATTAGCCAACAGGGAGTATGTGTGCAGATATTCCAATACTTTTGTACAGCAAATAAGAAGGCTTTTGATAAAATAGAGAATGTTAAAATGCAATTTGGTGTGTAGCATTATGAATAAACTAGGAAAATCATGGTAAGAAATTATGAACTGCATAGAGTTTTCATAAGGTTTTGCTGTGATTAATTTAAATTGAATTCACTCATATGTTTTGTGGATATTTTCTCAAGAAATACTGTCTATCAGATATGAAAATATAAACAATATTACTAGATAATGAAATCATGGAAGACCTCATAAAGGAGGTGACACTTGAGCAAAGTGTTAAAATGCAGGAAAGTTTACTCAGAAAGACAAAGAGGAAGGGAAAAATGTTTGCTAAGGACATGAGCAATTAACAAATAACAATTTTAGGCCGGGCGCAGTGGCTCAAGCCTGTAATCCCAGCACTTTGGGAGGCTGAGATGGGCGGATCACAAGGTCAGGAGATCGAGACCACCCTGGCTAACACGGTGAAACCCTGTCTCTACTAAAAAATACAAAAAACTAGCCTGGCATGGTGGCGGGTGCCTGTAGTCTCAGCTACTTGGGAGGCTGAGGCAGGAGAATGGCGTAAACCCCGGAGGCGGAGCTTGCAGTGAGCTGAGATCCGGTCACTGCACTCCAGCCTGGGCGACAGAGTGAGACTCTGTCTCAAAAAAAAAAAAAAAAAAAAAAAAAAATTTTATATGACAGCATCAAAGGCCTATGTGTGGATGGGATTAGAAGGAGGAAAAGTGGAGGCCCAGGAAGCAGTGGGAAAAGTTGGAGCAAATTGCAAGGGTCTAACATATGTCATGTTTATGATTCTAAAGTTTTTCCTTTAGGTTGTAGTAAATCAAAGTGTAATTTCAAACAGCTAAACAATATGATCATATAAAATAATTAGGAGTATGATCTAATGGTCACAATTAGATTACTCTGTAAATATTTTTTAATATCTCCCAAGTTTATACTAATTTATTTTTCCATCCTTACACACCATATTAAGTACAATGCTCTTCATCTGTAGGTTATTCAACCATGTCTCTTGCTTGGTTGACAGACTGATTTCTAAATATATATATATTTTTTTCCCCTACGTAAGGAAACAGTTCATATAGTCACTGATTTCTTATTGAAAACCTTTGTGAAAAAAACTATATAAATAGATATATCTAAATTATTTAAGAATTCTCAATTGCATAACTCTACTATTCTTATCAGTCTATTAAAATGATTTTCTTTCACTTTCAATTAGCATCTATTCATGTTCAAGATAGCACTTCAGAAATTTCCATTATAAGGAAACTACAAACATAGATATTATTGGCATTCTTATTGTACATGGTAC
The DNA here is from genome assembly GCF_002776525.5 of Piliocolobus tephrosceles. Lineage (NCBI taxonomy): Eukaryota > Metazoa > Chordata > Mammalia > Primates > Cercopithecidae > Piliocolobus > Piliocolobus tephrosceles. The sequence continues at coordinate 120,271,552 of NC_045438.1, read as the reverse complement.
TGAGGAGACTTGTCTTTCTCTTCCAACGCCTAATTTTCATAATTTATCTCATTTTATAGCTTGTTTATTATAGCTATTTCATTTCTGAAATATTTCTATTTTAATTACCTAAAATTTTCTCTCATCTACAAAGAATCAATTGCCTGAAAATATTTTAATCAATGGCTTTTCATATACTCTTCATAAAATTTTTATATTTTAATAAACTGATAATCCAATAGTGCATTCTTTTTTTATATCTCCCTTCTCATTTCACTTCAAACTGCAAATTTAGTATCTAGAACTTTCTGTGACTCTTCTACTTTCATCAAATATGAAGTCTCTCTCAAGTCTGTAGTAAAGTTATTTTTGCAAGTAATCTTCCCTTTTCTTTCAAAAGTCAAGTTAAATAAAGAACAGTTGGTCGTTATTACCTGATTATTCATTCTCCAAGTTCTACAATCATGACAATGTCTAGGGAAACAAGCCATCACAAAGCAAAATGTAACAGTTAACTGACCTTGTATATATGTTATCCCTCTTTAAACTCTTTTCCACCTTAGCATTCCATTCTAATCCTTCCCACTCTGTTATGGTCTGTTTTACGTATCTCATAATTGCAAGTAAATCGATCTCAAAATGAAATTTAAATCACACAAAAATAGCAATTCTATAAAGTCCCTAGGAACAAAAAAATATGAAACTAAAATTACTGATAAAGAGATTGATAAAGATTTGAAAGAGATAGATAAGTTAAGAACTAGAGGAGAGAGAATTGATGAGGATGATGTATTCATTTCCCAGAGCTGTCATAACAAAGTACCTACCGAACACTGAATGACTTATAGCATCAAAAATTTATTCCCTCACAGTTCTGAAGGCTAGGAGCCCAAAATTAATGTGTTAGCACTATTGATACCTTCTAGAGACTCAGGAAAAATCTTGTTCCATGACTCTCTTCTAGTTTCTGGTGGTTTCTGGAAATCTTTGTCATTTTTTGACTTGTACACACATCACTCCAATCTGTCTCTGTCTTCACATAGTATTATTTTCTTTATGTATCTATGTATCCAAGTCACATTTAAAAAAATGCTTCATGTGTACTACATGTACCTTTACTGATTTTCCTGAATTTATCCAAGATTCAGGAAAGATACCTTATATACCTTTTATGTATTTACACATTCTTTTTTTTAACAAATTATACTTAAGTTCTGGGATACATGTGAAGAACATGCAGGTTTGTTACATAGCTATACATGTCCCATGGTGGTTTGTTGTACCTATCAACCTGTAATCTATATTGCTTATTTCTCCTAAGGCTATCCCTTCCCTTGCTTCCCCCAACAAGCCCCAGTGTGTGATGTTCCCCTCCCTGTGCCCATGTTCTTATTGTTCAACTCCCACTTATGAGTGAGAAGATGCAGTGTTGGTTTTTTTGTTCCTGTGTTCATTTGCTGAGAATAACGGTTTCCAGCTTCATTCATGCCCCTGCAAAGGACATGAACTCATCCTTTTTTATAGCTGCAGTGTATTCCATGGTATATATGTGCCATATTTTCTTTATCCAGTCTATTATTGATGGGCATTTGGGTTGGTTCCAAGTCTGCTATTGTGAATGGTGCTGCAATAAACATACATGTGCATGTGTCTTTATAGTAGAATGATTTATAATCCTTTAGGTAAATAACCAGTAATGGGATTGCTGGGTCAAATGGTATTTCTGGTTCTAGATCCTTGAGGAACCACCACACTGTCTTCCACAGTGGTTGAACTAATTTACACTCCCACCAACAGTGTCAAAGCATTCCTATTTCTGCACATCTTCTCCAGCATTTGTTGTTTCTTCACTTTTTAATGATTGCCATTCTAACTGGTGTGAACTGGTATCTCATTGTGGTTTTGATTTCCATTTCTCTAATGACCAGTGATTATGAGCTTTTTTTCATGTTTATTGGCTACTTAAATGTCTTCTTTTGAAAGTGTCGGTTCATATCCTTTGCCCACTTTTTGATGGGGTTGTTTGTTATTTTCTTGTAAATTTGTTTAAGTTCCTTGTGGATTCTGGATATTAACCCATTGTCAAATGGATAGATTGCAAAACTGTTTTCCCATTCTGTAGGTTGATTGTTTAACCTGATGATAGTTTCTTTTGCTGTGCAGAAGCTCTTTAGTTTAAGTAGATCCCATTTGTGAATTTTGGCTTTGGTGCCATTTCTTTTGGTGTTTTATTCATGAAGTCTTTGCCCATGCCTATGTCCTGAATGGTATTGTCTAGATTTTCTTTTAGGGTTTTTATGGTTTTAGGTCTTACGTTTAAATATTTAATCCATCTTAAGTTAATTTTTGTATAAGGTGTAAGGAAGGGGTTCAGTTTCAGTTTTCTGCATATGGTTAGTCAGTTTTCCCCAAACCATTTACTAAATAGGCAATCCTTTCCCCATTGCTTGTTTTTGTCAGGTTTGTCAAAGATCCAATGGTTGTAGACGTGTGGTATTATTTCTGAGGCCTCTGTTCCGGTTCCATTGGCCTATATATCTGTTTTGGTACCAGTACCAAGCTGTTTTGGTTACTGTAGCCTTGTAGTATAGTTTGAAGTCAGGTAGCATGATGCCTCCAGTTTCATTCCTTTTGCTTAGGATTGTCTTGGCTACACGGGCTCTTTTTTGGTTTCATATGAAATTTAAAGTAAATTTCTTTTTTGACCGAGTCTCACTCTGTTGCCCATGCTGGAGTGCAGTGTCATGATCTCAGCTCACTGCAACCTCTGACTCCCGTGTTCAAGCAATTCTCTACTTCAGGCCTCCCAAGTAGCTGGGATTACAGGTCCCCACCACCATGTTCAGTTAATTCTTGTGTTTTTATTAGGGACGGGGTTTCACCATCTTAGCCAGGCTGGTCTTGAACTCCTGACCTCGTGATCCACCTGCCTTGACCTCCCAAAGTACTAAGATTACAGGCATGAGGCACCATATTTGGCCTAAAATATTTTTTTCTAATTCTGTGAAGAAAGTCAATGCTAGCTTGATGGGAATAGCATTCCATCTGTAAATTACCTTGGACAGTATGGCCATTTTCACAATATTGATTCTTCATCTCCATGAGCATGGAATGTTCTGTTTGTTTGTGTCCTCTCTTATTTCCTTGAGCAGTTGTTTGTAGTTCTTATGGAAGAGGTCCTTCCTATTCACATTCCTGGTAAATTGGATTCCTAGGTATTTTATTCTCTTTGTAGCAATTGTGAATGGGAGTTCACTCATGATGTGGCTCTCTGGTTGTCTATTATTGGTGTATAGGAATGTTTGTGATTTTTCACATTGATTTTGTATCCTGAGACTTTGCTGAAGTTGTTTATCAGCTTAAGGAGTTTTTGGGCTGAGACTATGGGGTTTTCTAAATATACAATCATGCCATCTGCAGAGATAATTTGGCTTCATCTCTTCCTATTTGACTACTGTTTATTTCTTATAAAGATATAAGTCAATGTATTTATGGCCCACTTTAACACAGTGTGACCTCATCTTAACTTTTTACATCTGCAAAAATCCTACTTCTAAGTAAAAACAGAAGCACAGACAGTGGTGTACTGGGCGGTTAGGACTTGGACACTTACCTTCCTGGGGTATGTAGCTCAGCAACTACCAAAGATGATATAAACCTTCAAAAAAATATATATAAATATCAAAATATTAAAATAGGCCTTAGTAAAATTGATAAAACCTTCATATATAGTTTTTGGCAAAGGTAACTAGTATGTTCTAGCTATCAGAGTCAAATAGTGATTGTTGTTCTTTTGTACCTCCACATAGTTTTGTCAGAAAAATTAAAACTCTTCCTCCTGCCCTAAATCAATACCTGTTCTCACTGGTTCTCCCATTCTGAAATATTGCAGTTATGATGATAATTTATTTTGTTAAACAAGAGGTTTTCTAAAGCTTTTTTTTTTTTTTTTTTAGTTTATTGTTCAATACATAATCCAGTCCTAACCACTTTTTTTGTTTGTTTGTTGTTTTTTGTTGTGTTTTGTTTTGTTTTTGAGATGAAGTCTCACTCTGTCACCCAGGCTGGAGTGCGGTGGCGCAATCTCCACTCATTGCAAGCTCCACCTCCCAGGTTCACACCATTCTCCTGACTCAGCCTCCTGAGTAGCTGGGACTACAGGTGCTCAACACCACACCAGCTAATTTTTTGTATTTTTAGTAGAGATGGGATTTCGCCGCATTAGCGAGGATGGTCTTGATCTCCAGACCTCCTTATCTGCTAACCTTGGCCTCCCGAAGTTCTGGGATTACAGGCATGAGCCACCATGCCCAGCCCTAAAATTTAAAAATTTTAAACACATTGTCCCTGCTTGAAACCAGTAATTTATTGTAATCTCTTTCAGTAATAATTGGCCTTATAAAATGAGGATGTTTGTACAATGAGTGGTATTTTATAAGGTGTTTCCTTTTAAAAGATAGACATCTTTTCACAGCCATTTCAATTTACCTTTTTTTCTATAAAGGTCTTTTATCTTAACACATTAAGGGTTAGGCTTGTCTGACACTTGTAACAGATCTTATCGTATCAGCACTTCTTTAAAGAAATTAATAATTGTGTGGGAGTGATATTTATTTCAGTGGATGATACCTTCATTTAAACACTAAAAACTTTAGCAGCATTGAGTTATATTTTAGCAAACTTCAGGTTATTGGGTGCTGGAGAAACTGGGACACTTGAAACAAATGTTTTCAAACTTTAAAGGAATCATAAACAGATTTGTTTTTGGTGTCATCATATGTGTGAATATCTACAAAGGGATATTTGGCAAACATGCTTTCAGCTGACTTGAGTACACCCCATCTACATCCTTAAATGTTTTCATTTTTATTTCTCCTTTTATTCATTTCTCATGATCAAACTGGTTTGTGTGCATGCCTTTTGTGTATATGCTTCTGATTTCAAATTTACTGTTATCTTCATGTCTCAAATTCAGTGTCATTTGTGTGTGTTCCTTTTCATAGGAATTCCCTTGTCTTATCTGGCACTTGTCGTTGAGTTAAGGAAGTGAATAAATGTACACAATAATCTATATTATCTATTTAAAGTTAATATAAACTGCATATAAGTACTGAGATGCACGAAATAAGGAAAAAAAATAATGGAACTTTAAGTTAGTCACAAAATTTTCCAAATTATACATGCTGTGTTAAGCTTTGAAATTACATATTTATGTTTTCTACATAGGGGTCTTGTGTTTCAAAAAGATTTTAAGAGCCCGGAGGGCAGAGGTCTCACCTTCTGGTTCACAAACTTTCACAAAAATACAGGCTACTGTCTTTGTGTGGTGGGTCCCTTCTATCCTTCCTCTGTGATTCACCTCCCCAAATACACACCAACCTGGTCTTTTCTTGCATATTCGTGTCATGATCATCGCCAAAACCTTCTCAAACTGGCTAAAATGGCCTTCCTACTCTGTTCAGCATCCTCCCATCTATTTTACTAAATTCCAAATTTTTATTCTTTTGAGACATTTCCTTTAAGTAATTAAAAGGGCAGTAATTTTTTTTTCCTAAATTTTAAGTACGTAGGTTTTATTTGCTTCTACATGAAACTGACTGTGTTTTTCTTAATGCAGTAATATATATATTCTGGTATAATTTTAAAACTGCTTCTCTTTGTAATTTCATTTTTTTTTATTTAAAAGGGTTACTGAGTTTTCAGGTTAGACATCTAACACTATAAATGTAATGCATCTGAATTTCACTGGGCATTAAAAGAAAACTTTTAATGGTGCTTTTTACCCTGTCAAAGGTCTTGTTGATACTTGTATAGTCATGTACATGAATAAAACAAAAATACTCTCATTGGACTTTGTAATTGACATAAATAGTCTGATACAAAATAAAGACCCCAAAAGACATTTAACATTAATATATTATGAAAATAAAAAATTTTTCAGAAAAATATCTGACTATGGCTTCTTCTGCCTTCTGAGAAGAAGTGGTGGTGAGTTGAATTATTACTTATGTAAGACAATATTGGTTGTCAATCCTTTCTGTTTACAGAGAGCTATGAGAACGAACTCTAACCTAGAATTTGATATTTTAAATGATATATTTTTATCCTTAGCTAGTTTTCTGGTTGTTAAACTGTGAGACCCTGTATTGGGATGTGTGTGTGTGTGTGTGTGTGTGTGTGTGTGTTTATTTTAGACAAAGAAAAAATCAGAGAGGTAATTGTTAATTCATACTCATGCAACATAAGCTCTGAACCAAGCAAGATGTAGGAGTTAATGTTCATGTTTGTTCCATGTACACTTTCTCGAATGAATATACTTCTCAAATTAAAGCTGCCCTTAGTTCGCTGATGGTTAGATAATCCATCCTATGAGGGAGGAGGGGTCTTGCTATGTTTCAGGACACAAGTGGCTAGAGGTAATGAAGGAAAGCAATGGGTACTGAGAGAGGAGATTGGAGCAACTGCTATCTCATTTCACAGGGACACACTTCTCCAAACAGAGACAACTGAGGTCCTTTTAATCATCACCTTTCATACAATCTGTTTCCCATGGTAACTTCCTCTTTTCCTTTTCCTTCTCTTTCATTCTCTTCTTCTTCTTTATTTTACTTTATTTTAGATTCAGGGGGTACACTTGCAGGTTTGTTACATGGATATATTGTGTAACAGTGTTCACAATGTCCTTTTTAGGGCTGTTCTTTATAACCCTGTTAACAACAAATATCCTGCCTAAATATAATCCACGCTCCAAGGATATTTTTCCTATCACAGCATTCTGTAGTCAACCATTCTTAGCTCAATGAACTTGGCTTTAGCTGCCCTTTTTCAAAATACTCTTTCGAGGTAAGAAGGTGGAGAGAGTAACACATCAAGTTTGACTCTTTATTTTTAAAAGTTACTTTCTCTCAAGGAGCAGGAAAATATACATTCTAATTTCGCTGAAGATGAAGGTCTGTTAGGCCCCTAAAAGCATAAACTGAACAAGAACAGAAGCTGAAATCATTTCTGGCAAACAGGGCATGAGAATCAAGAAAAAATCCATCTTCAACAGGAATGTCACAGAATGCCTTCTGAATAAAAAACGATGGATTCTTCTTATGAGTCACATCTGCATCTCCTCACCTCTAGTAATCTGGGCTCTGCCCCTGTCAAGGAAGGGAGATATAATTAGAGGCATATTGTTAGTATTTCATATACCTTAAACTGTCTAAAGACAAGATTGTTACAGTCAGAAAGGAATAATTCACCCTTTTAATTTCAGACCCTTCACTTCTTTTCTAGGCTTATATGAAAAGACATAAAGAAAGAAGGTAGAATCTTGCATGAATTGAAGCAAACACAACTGTAATATAAACAGTTTCCTGGGATACACAATTGCCATAGACTAGAGTAACCAGAAGAATAGATCACCACAATAGCAGCCAGTCAATTTGGACTGACTGTAGGATCAGAGAACTGATGTACTACAACAGAAGAAGAAATTAGGTACTAGAACTAGTTTCCATCAGTCCCTCCAGAGCCAAACAACATAATATAACCACAAGTACAAAATTCATCATATTCACAGAACTAAGAATGTTGCAGGATCTGTACACTAAAGGGACAGAATTTCTTTGGGGCTATCATAGAATTCAGCCTACCATAATTCACCCTCTGGCTCCAAGGATTCATGTCCCTTCCAAAAGCAAAATACATTCACCTTCTCCTAAAGTTGTCAAGGGTGTCAGCATCAGCTCAACATCCCAGATCTTATCCATATCATCTATGTCAGTTTTGGAAGAGACTCCTGGGTATAATCCATTAACTACAGCTGCTGGAGAAAAATTTTCCTACAATTTTGGACTTGTGAAACTAAGAGACAAATTATCTGCTCCCCAAAGTCCCAATATTCAGTAGTAGGGCAGGCATAGGATATCAATTTTAGACATTCTGGTTCAAAAAGAGAAATGGGAAGCACAAATGACTAGCTGGTCAAAATATTCCTGAAATCAAGTTGAGAAAATACTGGATTTTTAAAAATTATATTTCAAGATCTGGGAGTAATTTTCTGTGGCCCTCTGGGCTCTCAGCTCCACTCTCTGGGCTATTTCTTCTACCCTTAGAATCATTCTTTCTTTTTATAAAACGTAGCACATGTTTCTAGCAAAGTAGTTTTATCAGCCTGCTTGTTGCCACTCTCTGGCTCTTGCAGTACCAACTGGCAATATTTCATATTTCTGCTGATATGGATTTCCCAAGAACCTGTGATCTTGCATGAATTGTACTTGGTTTCACTCCATTGGACAACAGTCATACCCGCAAATCTTTTTGAGATAATCCCTCCTCTATTTTTGGCTCCCGTTGATCTGACTGAGGCACAAAGTCTCTAAGCTTCCTTGTAGTCCTCTAAGCATTTCCTTAATCTATGGAATCTAATCCTAGTAGTCCTCTAAGCATTTCCTTAATCTATGGAAACAGCCAGTTGTATGACAGGATTTTCTGACCTTCTGAGTATTCTGAGATTTTGGTCTGAGGTTATACCACCACACTCTCAGCCTTTTCTCTATGCCACCCTGTCTTAAGTGCTCTCATCTTAGCACCTTTGGTCATGTGAATAGGCTAAAATTATCCAAGTTACTTTTTTTTTTATTTTTTTTTGAGACAAAGTCTCACTCTGCTGCCAGGCTAGAGTGCAATGATGCGATCTCGGCTCACTGCAACCTCCGACTCCTTGGTTCAAGCGATTCTCCTGTCTCAGCCTCCTGAGTAGTTAGGATTACAGGCATGCTCCACCATGTCCATCTTATGTTTTGTATTTTTAGTAGAGAACGAGTTTCTCCATGTTGGCCAGGATGATCTTGATCTCTTGACCTTGTGATCTTTGATTATAACTTCTTCCTTTAATTTATCTTTCTTCTTTTGCATTTTGCTCTAAGCAGCAAGAATAAACCAGTGCTTACCATAAACACTTTACTTGGTAGGGGGTGGGGAGGTCCACTCACCTTTATATCCAAATTAATTGCCCACACATTTTGCTTTCCACAACGGTAGGACAACTTCTGCTAAGCTTTCAGTGACTACATATGAAAAATCTTCCTTTCTCCTGTGTGATAACATGTTATTGACTTCCTTCTTAGCCCGCCAAGGTAGCCATCCATGTCTATATTACCCCTAACAATGTGTTTAAGGCGTTCTAGACTTTTTCTTTCACGTATTCCAACTTTTACTCACTTCTTGATTCCAAAACCACTCCTTCATTTTAGCTATGTGTTAAGGAGTCACTTATTTGCAAGTTCCAAAATCTGTGTTAGTTTTATATTACTACATAATAAATTACCACAATCACAGCAGCTTAAACCATCATCTATTTGTTAGCTCATGGTTTTGTAGACTAGAAGACTGGTACAATGTGGCTGTGTTCTATGATCAGGGTATCACAAAGCTAAAATTCAGATGTTGGTCAGGAGAAGTTCTCATCTAGAGGCTGTAGGGAAAAGATCGGGTTCAAGCTGACTCTTGCTATTGGCAGAATTGATTTCCTTGGAACTGTAGAACTGAGTTTCTGTTTCCTTGTTGCCCCTATTTAGAAGCCACTCTCGACTCCTGAAGCTGACCTATATTCCTTGCCTTGTGGCCCTCTCTATCTTAAAGCCAGTAATGGCACATTGAATCCTTCACATGCTTTGAATCTCTGACTGTTTCTAACCTCTAGACTCAGATTTGCTGAGTGTGGGTGATAGTCAATCCCACCTGGATAGTCTCCCTAATTTAACGCCAATTGATTTGGAAACTAAATTATATATACAACTTTCCTTTCTTCAGTGTAAGGTAACATGTTCATGGGAACAAAAGCCATCATATCCACAGGCCAACAAATTACACAAGTCATATAACACAAAGCAAGGATCCTGGAGGCTGTCATAAAATTGTGCCTACCACAGGATCCCAGTGTCAGATAGCAATCTCCAAGCTGGTGCTTCCACGGTGCCTTAAACACACTGTTGAAAGTTTAGCAGTCTCTGGGAAGTATAGTATATGATAGAACTAGTGGATTCCACAGTCCTGTGACAACCCCAAAATATCCCTTGCCATAAAGTAGATTCCTTGGTCTCCATAAAATTGTATAGTATCCCATGTCAGCAGACCCAGTGCAATTTATGACACTGGAGAGTGATGCTGGTTATGGTTCTGCATGCAAGAAGGGCAAAATCACACCAGGAATATAGATGGCTGGCAGTCAGAAAGAATTACTGCCCCTTTCAGGATGTAAGGGATCTAATATAGTCAACTTATCACCAAGTACCTTATTTGTTTCCTCTAGAGACTGTGTTATATTGGGGGCTTGACTTGAATATATGTTGGATATTTGGCAACGGCAATAACTAGATCTGCATTGATGAGTGAGAACCCATGCCATGGGCTCATGCATAACCTCCATTGCTGCTATCATGACAATTCTGCTCACATGCCCTCCATGCCGGCCCTGGACTGGCTAATGATAGAGACTGACAAATGTCACCTGTAAAAGACGTTATCTCTAATTGGCTATTTAGTGTCTCTAATGGACTAAATGCACACAGGCGAACCTTGATATGTATAATACAAACAGTTTCATATTTTGCATCCATTTTCATAGATCAGTCTATATGCCTCTTCTCCATATCTCCTTCTGTTGGACTGACCATGTCCACTTCTGAATCCCCAAAACCTGTGAAAGTTACATTTGAAGAAAAAAGTCTTTGCATATGTAACTAAATATCTTGACATGAGGATATCATTTTAGAGTATCTGGGTGGGCTCTAAATCCAATAACATGTGTCCTTCTAAGAGATACACAGAGAAGACAGAAGAAGACAAGTACAACACAACGTGACCACAGAAGCAGAGACTGAAATAGGTGACTACAATTTAAGGAATTCTAACATCCACCAGATGCTGGAAGAGGCAAAGGACAGGTTCTCCCTAAAGCCTTCAGGGGATTGTGGTTCTGCCAACACTTTGATTTCATACTTCTGGACTCCCAAACTGTGAGAGATTAAATGTCTCTTGTTCTAAGTCACCGATTTTGTGGTAATATTTATTATGGCAGTCCTAAGAAGCTAAAATGCCTTGTTTTCCTGATCTTCCAACATGTTTAAAGCTCCTGACCAACCAGCCAATCCATTTATTGTCACACAAAGTAAATGACCAGGTACCCTACTCAAAGCTTTGTCCTTCATAGAATTTTCCTGCACTAGTCTTTTCAGTGTCATTTCTGAGTGGGATAGTAGTTTAGCAGCAACTCATTTTCTGTTACATATGGCTCAAGAAGCAGGGCGACTTGTACTTTAGGCTTTTTGCTGCAGACCCCTTGAGTTATCTAGTTAATGGGTTAGCATGAGTTTACCAAGGATTGCACTTCCTTCTTATTTGGTGAAGGTGTGGAATTCAACAATATATTCTTTATTTTGAGGGAGTGCTTTAGCATTTCAAAGACTACTGACCTCCTAAAAACTTCCCTCATTGCAAACTCTTGTATCTTCATGTTTTATCTCCTACTCTCTAAAGTGTATAGGTGTATTTAGAGGATATGTGTCTCTCTAAAGCCTCCAACAGACTTATCACTTTGTGCTTGTCTTGTTCTAATAATGTGATTTATTCAATATACTGTTTCAATTAAGATGGTCCAAGTCTAGATGTTTCTGATCCCCTTAGATAATATAACAGATGGCAAGAAAATTAACATGGTACTGGGGAAAGATTATAAATGTATTTGATTTTCCATCTTTCTGTTCCTTTTTCTGATAAGTATGGAAAAGAACACATACACCAGCTCAATGGCCAAATATCATATACCTAAAGCCATGCTGACTTACCTTAGCAAAGATAACACACCAGCCATAGCAGCTGTGTCTTTGTGGAGGTCCACTGTCATTTTCCAGGCTCTGACTAAATTTTGTTATGGCCAGACTCATAATCTAAATGGAATAAGATAGGAAACACTACCATCATATGCTTTAGGTCTGAAATGTTGTCAATGATTTTTATCATTACTTCTAGAATGTAGTATCGTTTTTATTTAATATCATTTAATATAGTTTATTCATACTTTGATGAGATGAAAAAATTTTCAGAATTTTTCACTTGTCTTTCCCCACTCTAATATTCCTTACCATAAACACCAAATATATATATATGAAGTTTTTTTTTTTTTTCAATTACTAAGTCAATCCATTCAGTTACACCTATGGAGATAGGACATGACCACCAGCTGGAATTATTGACCTACTATACCCACTAAATACAAGAGAACATTGACAGCAGGTAGTTTTATGCCTCCATTTTAAGAAGTGAACTAATGAGGATGTTACGACTCCCTGGTTATAAATGTCTTGGCTCTGTTCTGCTAAGTCTTAAAAATGTTTGCTTATGGTTGGGCAAGATGACTTGTGCCTGTAATCACAGCACTTTGGGAAGCCGAGGCAGGCAGATCTCCTGAGGCCGAGGCAGGCAGATCTCCTGAGGCCAGGAGTTCGAGACCAGCCTGGCCAACTTAGTGAAACCCCATCTCTACTAAAAATACAAAAATTAGTCAGGCTGTAATCTCAGCTACTCTGGAGGCTGAGGCAGGAGAATCGCTTGAACCCGGGAGGCAGAGGTTGCAGTGAGCTGAGATTGCACCATTGCACTCTACCCTGGCAATAGAGCGAAAGTTCGTCTCAATAAAAAAAAAAAAAAAAAGTCTGCTTATTAGCCTTTACCTAGTATGCAGTTACCCAAGTAAATGGTCATATGTAACTTTGGGGGCACACTGAGGAACCATTACCCTATCAATACATTTACTGCGATGTTGTAGGAACATTCCTCCTAGGAAGCCTGCTTATTCTTCAGTAAGTGGTTCCCAGATCTAGAAACTAAATCAGATCTGGAAACTGAGTAAGGAACTGTGTCCTTTTGCTGCAGTGGCTGTACTCAACTTCTTGACTACCCATACGTTATTTCTTTTGGATGTAGAGACTGAGCAACACTCCTGTTGACTACCCATTTAATCTGCCTTTATAGATGTCTGCTCTATTAATGATTTCTATCGCTCTCTGTGAGTGAGTCCACAGTTGACTCTTTGATCTTGCTAGTCATTACAATAACTGCAACTACCTTGTTTCTTTGGGTAAATACTACCATCTTCCTTTTGTTATTTTTAGTATTCTATAACATTCATTGCAATCAGAGATCCTATTTATGTAACAACATCTCTTACCACAAGCCCTATCCTACAAAGGACAGCCACCACTCAACTTCTCCATGATGCCAGTTCCTTTCTCAGTAGAGCTTTGGTAAATGAGTGTCCTCTAGTAACTCCCAGAGGACAAATCATGTGGTGACTTTTGTGGTCTTAACCATAATTACTGGTCTGCTGGCCAGGAGGGGATGTGCAGTGGATCTGAAGGAGAGATGTGTTGTCTTGTGTGTCACAAGCCTTGATATTGTTTTCAGGTAAATGGGATATTCACACCTTTAAGAGGGATACATGGGGCAACTTTTGCAAACCCCAAAACTTACACTGATGTTGGTGTCATTGTTTTATATCTCAGATTCCACATCTCACAGGACTCTTGATTGAGAATTAAAATATCTCAAGAACTCTGCTACTTTTACTATTAAGTGATGAGCTTGAGATTTTCTATCCCCCTAAAACCCCAAGATTTTTCTATCTTCTGCTTGAAGGAAATTAGAGTCCTTTTAATGCTGTCTAGGAGGACTTCTACCTTTATTTGTTATTAAGAATTCTGGGCTTTCCATTTTATCTCTCAATATGTCAAATATCCCAGTTCCACATTCGTTATTACAGTTTTCATCATGTTTATCAAACGCTGAAAATATTCTGCTTGTCAGTTCCTTCTCTTCCATTCGATCTATTACCCCAGTTAACCTCCAGCTAAAGCTGTAAAGTTGCAGCATGACAATCTGCTATGGGCTATTCATAATGAAAAATTTTAATATTTCCTTATGTTTCATTATGGACTATCACCAGTGGTAGGGCTCTCATTGCTGGTGAGCTGGTGGTTGACACAGCTCGAATTTCCTCTTTTCAGTCCTTTCTTTAACTATTTCTGATTCCAGGTTTCTTAGGAAGCAGGGTCTTACTCAGAGATTTGCAAGTAGGAAGTTCATTAGGGAGTGCTCTTGAGATCAACGTGTTTAGGGAGGTAAAGGAAGCAGGACTGGGAAGAGTGTTAACTGGACTGTGATGAAGTTGAAACAAAGACCTCAGTTGATTATATGAGGTTCATACGAGGCATATATGACCGACGTCACTCTTTGAAGTCTTCCCAGACTGGAGAAATGGGACCAAAACTTTATCCCCCGGCATCTACCAATTATAACTTTGAGTGAGATAGCTCTCTTTATCCAAGTCCAAATACCAGAAAAAGACTTAGCTAAAATCTATCAGCTACCATCACTCCTGCAGCTGTGGTGATGAGTGCTTCAATCTTGGGGAAGAAGTGCTGGAGGAACATGAAATCCTATAGAATCATAATCCATGGTTTTATTTTCTGTTTATTCTTTCTTGTCTTTCTTTCTTTCTTGTCTTTCTTTCTTTCTTTCTTTCTTTCTTTCTTTCTTTCTTTCTTTCTTTCTTTCTTTTTTTCTTTCTTTCTTTCTTTTCTTCTTTCTTTCTCTCTTCCCCAAATGTGATATTTTATTATTTTAAAATTATAAGACAATGTTATAGACTGAAAATCTATGTCCACACAAAATTTATATGTTGAATTAAGTCCTAACCTCTAGTATGATGGTATTTAAAAAGGACAACTTTGAGAGGCAATTAAAATTAGATGAATTCATGAGGGTGATGCTTTCAGGATGGGAATAATGGTCTCAGGAAAAATGACCTCATAAGAAGAGGCTTGCACCTACTGAGAAAAGACCATGTGAGGACCTAACAGGAAGTTGGCCACCTACCAATCAGGAAGAGGGTTCTCAGAATGAAATGAGTCAGCTGGAACCTTGATCTTGGACTTCCCTACCTCCCAAACTGTGAGAGAATAAATTTATTATTTAAGCCATCCAATACATGATATTTTGTTAATGGCAGTCCATACTAAGACAGCCAGTTTTAAGACTGTGATATAAACGTGGAGATAGCAGTATGGACATGTGGCAGTACAATTGTGAGACAAGCAAGGATGTTGGACAAAGAATGGAATATATAACTCACCATCCAAATAACCAATAGCACAAATTCCACTTGCAGACTTCAACCTCTTAGTATAATAGTATACTTTGATTACAGATGGATGTACTACCATGCCCTGCTAATTTTTTGTATTTTTAGAAGAGACAGGCATTCACCATGTTAGCCAGGATGGTCTTGATCTCCTGACCTCGTGATCAGCTCACCTCAGCCTCCCCAGAGGGAGGTTACCTCTGGGGAGGAGGTATACCTCTGAGGCAGGAGAATCACTTGAACCCGGGAGGTGGAGGTTGCAGTGAGCCGAGATAGCACTACTGCATTCCGGTCTGGGCGACAGAGTGAAACACCGTCTTAAAAAAAAACAAAAAACAAAACAGTATACTTGGGTGACAACTCTGAAAAAAACCTCAATATTTTATTATGTTTAAAGTATTATCTCTATCTGGGAACAAGGAAGAAATCTGACTCATTTATGTAAATTATCATTGGAATGCTAACTATCTGACAAAACTATGAAAATTGTTTTCTAAAATAATTAGAAAAAACCAATCTTCTATTTCTCTCTTCTGGTAAATTTAGTTTATATAGTTTATATATACTGCTGAATATAGTTTAAATATTCCTACCAAATTGTTTCTCATACAGAGAACAGACGAGATCCCAATGTCAAATCTAATTTTAAAATTTAAAATATTTTTCTGCATTTATGATGTGCGTCTGTAGTGTGACATAGAGATGCCAGATGCCTTTTTATGATACTTTGTTTTTTAGTCCCTTTGGCAAAATTCTGAACTCTATATCTTTGATACTTATGCATTTGCCTTTATCATTGATCTTAATTTATGCTATAACTTGTTTATCTTTTCTACTTTCTCATTTTTCCCTTTCATACTTCTTATCATTAATTTCTGCTAAAAAATGTTTCTTTACTGCTATGGCTCATATACTGATTTCAAAAATGTTCATGAGATGGTCTCTATGATTGAAATAGAAATATATTAATGTAAGAGAAAACATTTTAGATTAACCTTAGTGGTATTACTCCCTTGAGACTGTATACTTTTTTTCAGCAAGCTTTAAGTCTTCTCAGATGGCAGTGTCTTATACTGGAGCATTTCAAAACAGAGTCATGTGTTCCTGCTAAAACAAACAAGCGAAATAAACTAATAACAACAAGAAAATAATCCTTCCAATCTTTCACTTGAGTGGTTCACATTATACAACAATTAAATTATATTTTTTATTCTTTGTTTTTTACTGTGAAATATTTTCTTGTAAATTTTTATTATGAAATATTAACTAGCACATGCAAATTCTATGCATACTTCACTTGTAACTTCTCTTTATCTAAGTGCATTTGTGTAGGATTTAATTTTAGTCTTTTTAAAAAGGCAAACATTTTAAGATATTCTCTCTTGTAAATGTAAATTAACATTTACAACTTCAAGGTTTCCTTTCTTATGCCTTCTTGAAATAAGTTTTTTTTTTGTTTTCTAATTATTTTTTTAATTCAGAAGCCTGCTTCATTTGCTTTCATATTTTTTTATTTTGTTTTCTGATACATTTCAGATAATGTTTTTGGTTGTGTGAGGTAAAGTTTTGTTTTTTTTTTTTTTTGTATATGAATATTTAATTATCCCAGTACCATTTGTCAAAAAATAAAAAATTAAAAAAAAATACCATCTAAACTGAATTACTGTGATTCTTTTGTTGAAAATCAGTTGACCTCAGGTATAAGGATTTACTTCTAGACTCTTTTCCACTGATTATGTCTATTCTTCCCACACTGTTTTGATTACGGATGTTTTATATTAAATTTTTTAATCAGGGAGTTTAAAATCTTCAACCATTCATCTTCAGCTGGTCATTCTAGGTCTTTTCTTTTCCATATAAAATTTATAATACACCTGTCAATTTATAGGGGGAATATGCCTGTTGGAATGTTGATAGAGATTGCTTTTTATCTCTATATGTATTGAGAGCAAATTGACATCTTAATAAACCTCAGTCATGAAATCTATAAGCTTTAACCCTCTATTTATTTGGATCTTCAATATTTTCAACATAATGTTTTATTTCTCATTTGTTAAATTTATAATTAAGTATTTTAAATTCTGAATGAATTCTTTATTATTTTATTTTATGTTGTTGATTGCTAGGTCATAAAAATGTAATGATTTTGTATATTGATCTTTAATTTTGAGACCTTTCTAAATGGGCTTATTAGTTTAAGGAGTAATTATTATAGAAATGTAGATTGCATAAAATTTTCTATATGTAAGTTTATGTCATTTGTAAATAAGTAGAACTTTACATCTTCAGTATAAATGGATGTCTTTCATTTGTTTTTCTTTCCTTTTCCACACACCAGAATCTCCAATGCAATGTGTAATAAAAATATGAAGGGCAAATTTGCCCATATTTAAACTGCAGAGTCTATCTTTTCTTATAGTGTGCAGCCTCTAATGTCTCCATTCCAGTTTTTAAGTATTTATTTTTATGTCTTAAGCCTGGATTCCTAGAGATCACCACTGTTTCTACATATCTTATTGTTTAAGCAATAATTAGGACAAATAATATGCTCAATCGTCTCAAGGCTCATAAGCTTTCACTAAGTGCCAGCTAATGCCAGCGTATGTTGGGAAGTATATTCAAAGTTCAATCAGTTATCAAAGTACCCTTTACTTTAACTTTCCAGTCGACTCCCTTCAGTCTCTCCCACTAGTTCTCCAATCATCCAAGGATATGTAAATAGTTTGTCTGATTTTTCTATTGCTTTCTTACTTTCTAGTGTCCCCAATAAATTTGAGTGGCCCAGCCCTCATTGCAATTAAAATTACAGGCTCGAAATTTGTATGTTTTTCTAATTTCTAAATGACTTCACAGTTTTAGCTGACAAGACTTTGGGTTTGAATTCTTCCTTTCCCTAATTGAGTGTTCTCCCTCTAGCTAAAGAAACACTTAAGACCAAATTTAAATCTAAGTTGGTAAAACTACCATTTTTTAGTATTTAAATTATAGGGTGGAGATATGGGAACAGCTCCAGATAAAAAGGCTACAGACTCTGTCCTTACAAAATCTGTAGTATTTTCCAAGTATAAACACTGCTCAACTTGTATGTCTTTAGTTAACTTTCACAGCCCTGAAATGGTTGCTTCTGACAATTTTGTCCATATTATACATTTTTTGGTAGAGATTATTCACCAATCTTTTCATAAATCCCTTCTACTTGAAAAATATTTCGATTAATTAAATTATAAATCTTAAATCAGCCTTGGTTTTCTGAGATAAAATCAATTAATTCATAGTATATTACCACTTTGTTATAATTTGCGGAATTTGACTTGTTAACATTTTGTTGAGGTTTTACCTGTAGCTACCACTTATTCTACCATACTGTGAAGAAATCAAACCACTTCAAAATATCACTGTAGGTGTTACAGATCGTTATTTTTAAGTTCAGACACCAGATTTGTCAGTGGGTGAGTCTTGAGATGATAACAATGCCCTGACATTTACTCAATTCTGCCTTGAATATCCTCTGGAACTCCAGACATTTTGTAGCATACAAATGCAATCCAATGTTCATTTCTGAATCCCTAAATATTAGAATTCATAACATAATAAAATATTGTTTTATGTAAAGTTGAGGTTTGCATCAAGGCATAATTAGGATAGAAAAAATAAGATAAATGCTATTTTCTCTTTCTGAGAGTAATAATTAGGACAACAGTAAATATTTATTGAAGGTTTAATATATATCAATCATTTTGCTAAGTATTTCTCATATACTGTCTTACCTAATACGCAAACAACAATCTGATAAAATATTTTTATTTTTCTCACATTTGATAGAAGAATAAACATGGACTTCAGAAGTTATGTAGTGTACCAATGTAAGTTAGGACTTGACTGAAGAAACTAGAATCAGCTCTAAAGAAATTAATTTGAAAGTCATTGCTGTGGCATTTTAAATGGCTTACAGAATTGTTAGCAGAGAAGCAGACAATCGGTGAAGTTTAAGGGATGAATTCCATATGCAATGTCCCAAAACTGGGTTACAGTGTTTTGCCATGTTTCTTCCCTAACATGGAACTCACTTACTCAATTAAGAAATAATTCTAGAGTTGATGGATTTAAAACCTCACCACTTCTGCATGTAAAACAGAAGCCTCATGTCTTGTCTCTCCTTATTTCTGATTCCTTTCATTTAAGAGCACTTAAAGGTGAAACTTAAATTCCATCTAGAACAATACATGCAGGAGAGTTTGCAGTATGTAAGTTTAGCAGCACACTAGAAGGAAATTGAAACCAATGTTAGTAAACAATCACTCAGTATTCTCAACACTTAAGAGTGACAAAACTAGGTTAAAATGTTTTTCTTTTCTAAGACCATTTCCGGATCCATTTTCTCTTTCTTTTTTATTCTCACTTTCTCTTGTGTGCATATTTGGATGTGCATGTCTTACTGCTTTTCTTGAAAGACAAATTTGTTCTTTTTCTTCCACTGCTTATCATTATCATCATCATCCCCACCATCAAATATTAGTATGACAAGGAAAATAAGAGATACCACAGTAGGCATCTCTTCAACTGAAAATGGAACACCAACCAGTCACTGAGAAACATGAGATCACAATAAACAATGAGCTTGAAGATTAGTACAAATAGCCAATATAAGACATTCTTATTCCTGAGTTCCCTGGATAATGACAGGAAAAAAATGTAAGCAAGAGTACTCCATCTTGTTTTATGAAGAAAAACATTTGGCAAAGCACTGGAGCTTCAGAGCACTTCTGAGTTCATTTAATTTAATTCCACACATTACAAATGAGAAAACTAAGATGGAGCAAGGGAACATAATTTGACTCCAATTTGGAGATAGAGTCAGAAGTGAGATCTTCTGTTCCTCACACCAACTTTCTTTGGTTCCCCTAATCCCATTTCCTAAACTCGAACATAGCTATGAATCTTCAGAGATGGAGAAGGGTATTTTAATGCTAGAGTTGAGGAAGAATGATAATAAGTTATTTCCACACTGTTAGCCAGTTTTAAGACCACCTTGTAGATTAAAAGTTACCCTGGTAATCTTATATGTAAAAATTGACCCATTTACAATTTTTATACATTTTATAATATTTTACAGAGGCCTGCAAAAGACTCTGTTCAAGCCACCAGATCTTACCTGAAAAACTCCAGTGTCCTTACTAGCTAACTCCAAAGGAAATGATGCAGCTGCATGGTTCTGTGCAAAGTGCCCATCTAGCTCATATTGGACTTCAAATTTAGGTCTCCAATCAAAAGAATCAACCTGTAACTATTTGCCCTCCTGTTAGCCAAATTTATTTGCTGCTGCTGCAGTTCACTTCTTTCATCTGGACACAATTGATTTTATACATTATTTTCTTCTCTTTGCATATAAAAATACTTCAATCAAAGTGTGCAGTGTATAGGCAACACAAACATGAGAATAGACATTAAAACATTGAAAGTCTTGCCATGTGATTGTAGGAAAACTTCTTCAAACATTTTCTGTTTAAGAAACTTTGTCCATGAAAATCTGACAGAAAGTCATAGCAAATAACAAGGTAACCTACAAGCCAGTGAATGTTTTGCAATTATATTGACATGAAGATATTTGTGTTAAGATTTTCCTTTCACCTATTTGTCAGATTGAATGCCTTCGTTGTTCCAAAATGCCCTTAGCATCTGCAAACAAATATGATATGAAAGATATTTGGATACATTTCTTGGAACTAATAACATAATTTTGTTCCTGGAAGGAGCAGTTGCTATACTTCTCCATAAAGTTATTTTAAGTTCATACATGACAATTCATAAAGAAACTGTCATTATAGCTAAGTTTTCCATTGTAGAGAATAGTTGAGGATAATTCTTTTCATATGAACTTTAATGAAAATCAAAGAAACTAGATGCAGTTTCTTATTTCTGATTATTCTTGCAGTATATTAAGTAAAGCTCTTCGCCTTTCTCCAGCACATACTCTATAAAATGCTAACTACTCTTTTAACTGTCTTTCTGCAAGGTTTTAACATGGCCATAATGGATCTAATATCATGGTACCTGTTCAAGGAAAACAGCAAAACAGGAAAAACAAAAAGGGCAACAAGAGGTAAAACAATGACTTGTTAGATCTATTTTGTTCAAAATAACCTATTTGATAGTTTGGGCCAATATTTACATTTTTCAATGAATTTGTGGCTTTAACAGATTATTTTTGCAAATCAAAGAAACAAAAATGATACAACTTGAGTGATGTAAGCTCAGCTAACTGATACCCCACAACAAGCATGAGACACTAAACAAACATTCAGCAGAAAATCAATTAAGACCTCAAAATCATAAAATTTCTGACCATTTGTAGGTCTTTTTTCATAAATGTCTATTCAGATAATTTGTCCACTTTTTGATGGGGTTATTGGGGTTTTCTTGCTGTTGAGTTATTTGAGTTCCTTGTCTCTTTGGAATATTAGTCCCTTAGATGAACAGTTTGTAAATATTTTCTCCTATTCCACAGATTTTGTCTCTTCACTCTGTTAATTGTTGGGAATGTAAATTAGTATAGCCATTATGGAAAACACTATGAGGTTTCCTCAAAAAACTAACAGTAGAATCATTATGCAATCTGGTAACCCCACTACTGAGTATTTATCCAAAAGAAAGGAGATCAGTATATCAAATGAACAACTGTACCTCCATGTTAATTGTAACACTATTTACAATAGCCAAAATATGAATCAACCTATGTGTCCATCAGCAAATGAGTGAATAAAGAAAAGGTGGTATATATACACAATGGAATATGATTCATCCATAAAAAGAAGGAAATGTCATTTCCAACAGCATGGGTGGAACTATGGTCATTATGTTAAGTGAAAGAAGCCAGACATGGAAAGACAAATACTGTGTATTCTTATCCATATGTGAGAGCTAAAAAAAAGTGAATCTCATGGAGGTAGAGAGTAGAATGATAGTTACCAGAGGCTGGGAAGGGTGTGTGAGGGTGGATGAAGAGGTTGCTAATGGGTACAAACATAGAGTTAGACAGACGGAATAAGTTCTAGTGTTTGATAGCACAGTAGGGTGACTCTGGTTAAACTTTATAATATATTTCAAAATAACTAGAAGAAAAACTTTGAAATATTTCCAACACAAATAAATGATGAATATCCTAAATACCCTGATTTGATCATTACACATTGTATGTATGTACCAAAATACCACATGTCCCATAAATATGTATAATATGTATAATAATATAAATAACATTGTGAAAGAACTCTTCAAAATCAGTTATTTGATTCTATAACAAATTTCTAGTCATACATAGAAGCTGTAAAATTAGAGCTCCCTTCTGATTAAGGGAGTGTGCTTTTACATTCAAAGGAAGGTTAAGAAGAGGAGGTGTCCTTTAACATTGATAGTAATTTAGGCAATTATTTAATATCTCTGTGCCTACTCTCCTTTTCAGAGGTTATTATGATTAAAAAACACTAGATGCTGTATGAAAAACACCTTAATGATGGCTACCACACAGTAGGACATAATTGTAATTCCATTACAAGTATTATTTTTAAATATCTAGAAAAAATACAAAAATAAAAGATCCATTGATTTACTGCAGAAGATGAGTATCAAATCTCCACATATCTAAAACAAAAAAGAATTTGTCAAAAATACACAAGCATACCAAAACAAGCATCTCTTTAAAAAGTTGTTTCAGTTAATGCCTTTCTTATAACCTTCACTGGGAAATTATATAATCACAAGTAAAATTCAAGCATAAATAGACCTAATGTTTCCCAGAATTACCTTAACTTCTCAAGACCCAGTATAAATATATATATATAATCACTGATACACATAGCCTTTCAGATAATTTTCTATCACGTATAAAAGAGAAAATACAGTTTATGATAGAGCAGTTAGGAGGAGATGTTGAAATTTCTCTCTATTGACAATGCCTTAGTTTGTGAAGAGTCAAAGCTTACTTGATGGAACCAAAGAAATAGCTTTTTTGCTCTTCTTTAGGGAGAAATTATTCTAGATGTTTGTCATTTCCTTTTACAAGTGTGCTGGAGAACTTCCAAAGGCATATGACTAAACTGCTACAAAGTCTTAAAAAAAAAAAAAAAAGAAAAAGAAAAACAAAGAAAATGAAACTCAATAAAAAAGGGGAAGAGTTCACAACGCATTTGCTTCTTTGGTGTATCTGAGAAAAAGAGAAAAAAAAAAGTTTGCCTCCATTGCATTTGGACAAGAGGTTCAACATATCCAGAGGATAAATTAGAGACCTAAAGAAAGGTGTTCAAAATTGTGTAGAAATTCACAAATTTTGTAGCAGTCAGGTAAAAGAAAAAATATCAATTGCAGTGATATATACTTTGTGTTTTCCATAATAGAGTCACATGCTATAATCTATATTAACCCAAAATAAACATTGCAATCAGTTTGAGCCATAAGCAAATGGAGAATATCATCACTTTTCTGTAAGGAACAGCCCAGTTTGTTGATCTTGGATCAGTTGTCCAAATACTTTGAGCCCTCAAGGTTTGCCAAGTCATTGGCATTCTATAAATCTCTTCATTCCTTTTGTGAGGGAAGATATAAGGAGCTTTAGTGCTGCTATCCAGTGATTCAGTTATCATTTTTGCTGTGAGTCACTCCTTGACCTTCAACCTAGTTCCCGCACCTAAATCCTTACTTTGTTTCTCAACTGCCAGAAATTCAACCTCTGGCTATATCTGCATACTTGTTTTGGTTCTGAGTCCTGTTTTGAGCCGTTGCCTCCAAATCTTTGTGCCAGTCTTTTCGAATGTTTGCTGAAAGCCTGAGTTGGCTTATATATTTTTCCAATGAATAAAATCCCCACTAATGCAGCACACACTAGTGTCTTTTGATGTCTCAAATATAATCTATCTTCATTTAGTTATGTATCACCATAAACATTGCTCCATAGGGAAAATTTTTTAATGAATGAATTGGCATAATTTACCAATGATCTTCAACTCTAAATTAAAAATTCAAAAACATCAAAATCAAAATGCAATTGATATTAATTACTTATTAACTTAAAATAAGATGATATTCATATTACTTTGTCACATATAATATGGATTCTAATACAAACACATACCTCTCTCTCCTTCTCTTTATCTCTCTTTCTCCTCATCCTCTTGATCCTCTTATCTTCTTTATCCTTCTTTCCTCCCTCCTCCTCCTTTTCCTTCTTCTTGTAAAGCAAAAGATGTAGAAATTCACAGGACTCAAGATAGCTGGATGGTTAATCATTTCACAAAAGTAAATCACATGATGTCGTGAAAAAATGGGATCTGGTTTTTAGGCTGACCCGGATTTGAATCTTAGATGAGTTTTTATCATATTTTGGAAGGTATATCATATTTCCTAGTTATTTTGCTTACTTGTGAAATGGACATAAGCATATCTACCACTCAGGGATTTTGCAAAGATCAAATTAAGTAGTAGGCAGAATATGCATAACTTTGCAACTGTCACAAAGTACTCAGCTAATTTTTATCATCTCCCTCTCCAAATTTTTCTTCAATAATTAATTAGATATGGTAATAAATCATCATCTGCACTTCCTTAATTTATTCTACTCAGTTGGCATTCATATTTTCTTATAGACTTAAATACATATATGTTAACAAATATATGTAGAAAAATTCATGACTATATTGCTGTATAGTGTTAAGTATGTTATCTGATGGTACAGGGAACTATTTAGCTTTCAGGCAAAAAAAAATGTATAAAAGGTAGTCCCCTACACTCTCTCCCAATAAACAATACATACCATCATATGAATAATGTTCTCAGAAAAAGTTTTGGATATCCTATTTATGTATTATGTAAGATCAATAGTGTATAGTGCTTATTGTACACAGGGTCCTCTATTTCTTGTAGTTGTTTTCTATTCTACTAGTAATATTAATCCATAATGGCTGACTAACAATGTACAAATGATAATGTTAAATAAAAAAATTCCAAAGAATGAAAAGTTTAGCCAGCTGAATGTTTTTTAAAAAACGAGATTTAGAACTTCTCAATGTGACTTCAATAGAGTATCCAAAAACTTAGAGGACAAAAATCATCAAACTGTTTGAGATGGTTGAAGGTCCTTTGATGCTGTGAAGGTTAGAATGCACATCGCTGAAATCCATTAGAATAGATCAACTATTCAACAATTTGCTCGCTGAAAGCATCTACAGCCAAGTAATATCATGAATCCACAGAATTAGAAGAGTTGAGACCCTTCTAACTTTTAGTGCTGGAAATATATCTTAAACATTATAATTAGGAAACAACTCTATGTATTCTTGATGTATTTAATGCACCATTTTCTGGAATGCATCCCATTTTATACCACAGTCTTAAAATTAGAAAGACACTTGGAGGACATCCAGACAAATGTGCAACCCAATGGAGAAATTCTTTTCCCCTACATCTTTGAAAAATAATTCTTCATTTCCTATTTGAAAAATTTTAATGTTAAAGAGCTAACTTCTGCCATTTGCTGATTCCCAAGTTATTGTGCTTCACTTCTTGATAATAGCTTTAGCCGTTGGCTCTTTGTTATTTTTTCTGAGTTTGTAGAGGAGGCTTCTCACCACTGGCCTCTCAGTTTTTTGAAATTCTCTTCTCCAAAGATTCTGTCTTCCTTCTTCCTCATCCACTCACTCTCATTGTCATTCTAGTCCTTGGCACTAAAAATAACCATAACCTCTCCATACCCTCAGGAGATACGCTAGACAGTGAAACTGTAAAACTAAAGCATGGGATGGATATGTGATATAAATTAAACAAACCAAAAATATTACTTAAGGAAGTTCAAATAAAATTTTTTTAAAACATATATGTGTGAAATAGATATTACAGAATAAGAGAAAGGAAAGATTATAAATGTGGGCTTGTGTGTGTGTGTCTGAGAGAGAGAGAGAGAGAAATTGTTTCCATTTCAGCTAAATACTATTATCTCTCAAATGCTTATAATTTAAAGGGCTATTGTGCTCAAAAAAAGTCAGATAGTTATAAGAAAGGAAAAAGAAAGCTAGTTCATTTTTATTTAATTTTCTCTATCAACACAAAAATCCATGGGAGTCATGATTTACTGGGAGTAATATCTCATTTTAAGTAATCAGCCCTCTCTTCAGGATATAATATGCCATATGCTATCAAAGCAATTGTTCTTATTAAGTATATTGCTATTCAACATCAATAAATGTCTCAGTAAAGAAACAGATGTATGATTTATATTTCTTTTTAAGTGCAAATAAATCAATGACTATCCTCTGATGAAGTCTACCAACTTTACTGGCAAAGGCATTACTGTTTTCTTTTGCTTTTATATTATGGCATATTTCCTATTGCACTATCGGCTTTTCTGTAAATTTGAATGGCACAGTTACTTAATTAGGAATGCTCTAACCATTGAATTTTAAGACAACATTTTGGTTTTTTATAAACAAATACATAAATTCCTACAATGACAACAAATCAAATTTAAAATAGGTTTTCTCAAGACAATGACAATTTACTTTTGACAATTTTTGTTTAATTAAAGATCAATTACTACCGTCTTTTTTTAAAATTTTATTTTAAAGCTGCATGTGTTTGTTTCTACCTGGCTGTTTCTCACCTTTCACATCATCCTTCTATCTAGGGTAGAATTTGATGATGGTAATTGTGTTAGTCATCAATGCATTTACTCAACTCAAAATTCACCCCTCATTGCCTGCTCTGCAAAAGTTGAAATGGGCCTCCTATATACTTAACCTTTGCTGTTGTCATGATGTTAAATTTTGCCTGTAGAAGGTCCTGAAATAGACACTATGAGAGGAATAAGCTCTTCTTATTCCCAGCAAGTTCTGTTTGATTCTTCATATGGTTGTCAGTAGTGTGTGAATGACGTAGGGTAGGGTAGTGGGGAGGTCCCAGTGGACTCTACCCTCATTCAGTATTAGTAGTAGTCCTGTGGACTGCTTCCCATTGGGATTCAGTGATTTGCCACAAATTAATTATTATTAAGGCTTATGAGTGTGCCAGTGGTTGGTTCCCAGTCTTGTCTTACCAGCAACCCAAAGAAGTAATTTGCTTGCCAGCACTAACCAGGATTTTCTCTTCTATAGCCTGAAGGGGTTTTCTCACTTACCCAATAACTATGAGCAACATCTGACTTGAGTTACCCTGCAACCTTCTCTGCCATACAGTAGTCTGCAATCATACCTTCACCAATGAAGCCTTGAGATTTATCTCTTCAGTACACAGCACTCTTTACTCCTTTATATCGAACCCCATCATAGTTAACAATTCTTTATTTTAAATATTCCCATTTCAACTTACTATGAGATTTCTGTATCCTGATTGGATCCTAACTGATAATGGAATGAACAGATTTTCAAATATTTTCTAAATCCTCTCCATTACTAAATGGAAATTTTATAATGAATCAAATTGACCTGCAAATTTTGTCTCTTCTTTTGAAATAACATTCCAAAGAGATTCATCAAGCAATGACAACAAAGAAAGAACAAGTAATTATTTAGCTAATGGTCAGAACAATTACATTTTTAATTGAACTGAAGGAAGTTTAAAATTGGGCTCTATCTTTAGATTTAGAATGTAAGACAAAGTACACACCATCTGAAATTTTAAATAGTCATAAGTGATGGGTGGTTTCTCAGCCTAAGGAAAATTAGAACTTTCATAAGCATTGACCAAATAGTAAATTGTACAGGTTGATTAGTGGGCTGTTACATTTTTGCTATTTTCTTGATAGTATGATTTTATCACATAGGTTGGGCAGTACCATTAAGTAAATTATCTATCATATTATCTACGGAAAAATGTTTCTTCTTTCAGAAATGGGTCCCCAAGGAAATTTCACATATGCAAACTTCTTATTTTTTAGATGAAAAATGTATTTTTCCAACAGAAAGATTCCTGACTTTTTGATGCATAGGAAAATAATATTGCACTCCAGCCAAGAATTATCAAAATGATGCGCATAGTTTGTGGATGCAAGGCAAGAATAACATTGGTGTTAATAAAAATAGAAAAAAAAAAAAAAAAATCACTGCAACGTATCTCCCAAATTCTCTCTCTTTTCTTTCCCTCCCTCCCTCCCTCCCTCCCTCCCTTCCTTCCTTCCTTTCTTTCTTTTTCTTCCAACTAAAATTCTGGGAACTGAGAAGTCAGTTTGTAGATTTCTAGGAAAAAATGAATTTCTTTGATAAGGCAACCTCTCATACCTCCTGTTAATTTCTTTTTCCCCCTGGAAAAACAGCAGAGGCTAGAAGGCAAACCCAATCTAATGTTTGAAGAGAAAGTTAAGGGGCCATGTGGCATGGATTAACTTGTGCAGTTGCGAATTTAGCCATGGACCACTTACTTCTGGAGTTCTGGTTAGCTAAAGGTATTTGCTTTGTTTCTGTTACATGCAGCCTGGGATGATATAGAGTTATCAAATATCATAACTGAAAAATCATTGCAAATTCTACAGTATACATGTTTTTTTTCACACTTGCTTGCATATTAGAAGCACCTGAGGAGTTTAAAACATAACAACAGCAGCAACTAATGTATAGATCTAAGCCACATTTTGTAAATTAGTTGTGACAGAGCCAATTAAGAAAAAGCTTTCCAGGTATTCTAATATTCACTCAGTATATAGCCTCTCTGATGTTACATTCTGCATATATCCTTGTGGCCTGATGGGGATTATGGCTGTTTCTGTATTATGTTGAATTTCAAAGAGATTAGGGTGTATAAATGCATCATTTTGCATAAGTTCCTTTGCAATACAACTTTAAAACTTCAGTATTGTATACATGAGTTTAAATTAAAAGAAAAGCAAGTACACTGATTTGTGGAGAACGTATGGTCACACTCTTTAATAATCTAGTATCTCATCTTTTTGTTTATCAGGAAGGTTATTTTTTTCACAATGACATAGGGACAAGCGTCTGGTTGGTTTATTATGGGTCCTAAATCCATGGCAGTGGAGGAAAAGTGTCCCTATAATGAAAGTGCCTGCCTCAGAATTGTCTTCCTGTGGTTTCTGGATTCGGAGTCACATAATAATGACTTCATTGCTAAATTAATAATATTGAATTTTCTAACATACAAGAAGTACATACCTCCTGGTAGATATCTGAATGTACTTACTACATGGAGGAGATGAAAAGATGCTTTTTTTGAGTGATTGTGGCTGGCTTACTCTACATTATTTTTCCATGAAATTTTGGTCCACACAGGAGATTAACCATCCTGATTTAAGCTGCTTTGAGGATCTTTCCTCAAAATCATTAGCAATTCAAATGATTCTCTGAAGCCCTGGGAGAATTGCTTGTGGGCAATAACAGCTAAAGGGTGAGAAGCCAGACTAGTCATGAGACACAAAAAAAATAACTCAAAGCAGTGTGAGCTATGTGAGGCATGCAAAATTTATCAGACCCAGAGAGACATAGCATGAGACTTCAGTTATGTCTCCTGCAGCCAAGCTCAGAGGTAATTGTTTAAAGATATTTTGTTTTTTTCTTCTTTTCCCTGTAGTTTCCAGACTAGCTGATACATTACATAATTGTTATCGCAAGTTGCAGTGTGATCCTTATTCATTATCATCCGGTTCCTAAAATTTTTAGCACAAAGAACAATGTATAGCTAATAGCTAATGTTATGAATAACATAAGCTAACATGCTGTAAGTTAATACTTTGCACCAACCTAATAAACTAATATTTTGCACTAACCTAATAACATAACCTAATACTTTAATAAACCAATGTAAATTATTAATAAATAACTGCAAAACTGCCTCATTCTTTATTTCCTTTAAAAACCCACCTGTAACTGCGGGTAATCAGTGTATATTTTCAGGGCAACTTGAACCTATGTCTAATAGGTTACAGTTTTCAAATTTGGCTGAAATAAAATCTCTAGTTATATTATTAATTTTGCCTCAGTTTCCTCTTTTAAGTGGACAAAAAAGGTAGACTGTCTAGCATGTCAATATTCAAAGATAATGTTATTTAAACATAAGAAAACAAAACTAGACTGACTTTTGCATCATTGGAACAGCTTTACAGAAATTATTAATATTTCATTCTGTTTTATGACTGAATAGTATTCCACTGAATATATATACCACATTTTTCTCATTCATTCACATGTAGAGGAACATTTAGGTTAATTTCATATCTTGGCTATTGTGAAAAGCACTGGAATAAAATGGAAATGCAAATGTCACTTCAACATATCAAATTTACTTTCTTTGCATATAATGAGATTGCTGCATCATACAATAATTCTATTTTTGAGGACTGTCCATATTGTTTTCCATAATGGCTGTAATAATTTCCATTCCTTCCAACAGTGTATAAACATTCTCCTTTCTGTGTGTCCTTGCAAGTATTTGTTATCCTTTTTGTCTTAAACCTGTTATTTTCAGCCATATGAATAAACCCGAAGGACATTTATGTTACATGAAACAAGCCAGGCACAAAAAGACAAACACCACATCATATGTGGTATCTTAAAAAGTTGATTTTGGCCAGAAGCAGTTGCTCATACCTGTTCACTCACCACTTTGGGAGGCCAAGGTGGGAGGACCACTTGGCCCAGGAGTTGGGAGACCTTACTGTGCGATGTATGAAGACCCTATCTCTACAATTTTTTTTAGTCAGCTTTGGTGGTGTGTACCTGTCATCCCAGCTACTCAAGAGGTAGAAGGATTGCTTGAGCCCAGGAGGTTGAGGCTGCAGTGAGCTGTGATTGTGCCACTGCACTCTAGCTTGCATGAAAAAGCAGGACCCTGTCTCAAAAAATAAACCAACAAGGCCGGGCGCTGTGGCTCACGCCTGTAATCCCAGCACTTTGGAAGGCCCAGGCGGGCGGATCACGAGGTCAGGAGATTGAGACCATCCTGGCTAACACAGTGAAACCCCGTCTCTACTGAAAATACAAAAAAAAAGTTAGCCGGGCGTGGTGGCGGGTGCCTGTAGCCCCAGCTACTCGGGAGGCTGAGGCAGGAGAATGGCGTGAACCCAGGAGGTGGAGCTTTCAGTGAGCCGAGATTGTGCCACTGCACTCCAGCCTCCGTGACAGAGCGAGACTCTGTCTCAAAAATAAATAAATAAATAAATAAATAAATAAATAAATAAATAAAACTAAACCAACAAAAAATAAAAATAAATAACATAAAAAAGTTGATTTCATAGAAGTAGAGAGTAAAATAGTGGTTACCAGAGGCTTGAAAGTGTAAGAGGGTTGGGGCACTAAAAAGAGTTCATCAACCAGTACAAAGTCACAGTTAGGAAGAGTCAGTTCTGGTGTTCTATTACACAGTAGAGTGACTACAGCAAATAGCAGTGTAGTCTGTATTTCAAAATAGCTGGAAAAGAAGATTTTGAATGTTGTCACCAGGCAGAAATGATAACTATTTAAAGGAATAAATATGGTAATTACCTCAATGTGATCAATTATACAGTGTATACATGCATTGAAACATCACCCTGTACTCCATAAACGTGTCCAATTATTATGTATCAATTATAAGTACAAAATTAATTGATAAAAATATACTATTAACACTGGCTTACAAAGTTCACGGTTTGGTAATGTGAAATTAAATAAGGCAAACCTAAGGCTTTCGGAATTTTACATTATTT
The DNA here is from genome assembly GCF_002776525.5 of Piliocolobus tephrosceles. NCBI lineage: Eukaryota > Metazoa > Chordata > Mammalia > Primates > Cercopithecidae > Piliocolobus > Piliocolobus tephrosceles. The sequence goes on along the minus strand of NC_045438.1, from coordinate 120,239,714 downwards.
AAGCCTTGAGAGCAATATGAGTATGTGGCCTGAGTCAAGTAGCATGCAGCTAGAACTTCTGCTACTCTGATTGTACATCAAATCTCTTCCTCGCTATTGTCTTGTAAATTATTGGGCAGGACTCAATAGCCATTAACTTTCCTTAGGGAATGTTAAGGTAATCTTCCTTGGAATGTAGCAAGTTGTAACAAATAAAATCATTGTAATGTATGTACTGACCTTCTATGGAAAATGTTGTCACCCTGTTCAACTTCCCTGTTTCTGCCTATATAAGTGAAACCTTAGCTTCTTCACTTTGGAAATTTGACCCCATTTGCTTGCAGCCTGTGTTTCCTGGGTGACTATCCTCAAGCTTTGGGCTTGAATAAACTCTATACTTAATCATATTTTCTGAATCTCGTTATTTTTGTTTGACAGTAAATAGCTCTAATAAAGAAGAGCACAATTACAAAACAAAGAAAAGAGAAAAAAAGTTTTTGTAATATATAGGTTTTGCCAAAGTCAACAAAAATATCAATACATATGAGAAGAATGTCATCAGTCATGTAATATCAAGTTACATAGACTTTTTATTGTCAATTTAATTGTTTTGAAAAATGAACTCATCTATTTGGTAGACATTCAGTCTATGGGGTCCTTGCTTTGATGGTTAGAAAGGCAGACATTCCACTTTGTATTTGAATAGAAGTTTCAATGTATCAGATTATAGTTACACTATATGCAGGGTTTTGAAGGTACTACACCATATCTGGACAGATCAACAGAGTCATTTCAACTAACCTATTACAAGACCATCACAATAGCCTCCTGAAACACAGAATATTTATCAGAACTCGTGGTACAAACTCATTCATATAAGGCTTGAGTAATTTATCTCTTTCTCTTGTACACATGGATCAAAGCCTCAGTCCAGGTGGTACCCTGAAAGAAGGGTAGTCATAAAAAACAGGGAAGGGAGTAAAGGGAAAAGAATATCTCTAGGTTCAGGCAGAGGTTGAGGAACATTAGGGTTTTCCTGAACAAGGGAGTGCTCACATAAGCATTCACCATTTGGTAGAGAGAAATTAAAGACACCAATTTAGAAAATGCACTTCAGAGGAGCAAGATTCTCAGATAATCAAGGCAGTGGATTATGGTTGGATTTGTGAAAAATGAAAGATACTGAATGACCTAAGTTGGGACTCAGAAATACGAAGTGAGGTTTGAAGAGGAGGGATAGAACAAAGGGTAAGAATACTCTTCTAATTCAGTGACCAATATGAAGCAGCAGGAGATGAAGGTATTTTCATCTAGACCCTAAGGGGCTGGGGTAAAAATGAGAGTGCTGGGTAAATGAGAATATGAAGAAACGAATACTGAGAAGAATATCAAAAGGAATAATATTATCAAGACCTTTTGATAAAGAAAGGTCTCCTGTATTGAGAAAGAGCATCCATTTGAGTAGATCATGCATCAGAAGTTTAGAGATAGAAAGAACAACTGCCTAATGGGCTAGAACAGCTGAGCCAACCCTGATTATCCCTGAGGAAGGCAGAGTAAAGGAAAATAACTAACACATGTCTTTTCCTAGTTAATGGCATTCACTGAGAGACTGGAGCTTGCATTTTATTTTATATACCTTACTTTGATGAATAAACACATGCTAATAGAGTAGGCATTATTATTGCCATTTTACCCATCAGAAAACTATATTTCTCGCATGCTATAGTGATTTCCCAATAAATTCATACTATGAAGATACCAAATATGGGGTCTAAACCAAATATTTCTCATTCAGATATCCACATTAACGTTTTACATAGCTCTTTCTATCCAAGTTGGCTTATCTTACTACTTGGCTGAGGGCTGACTTTGGCTTGAATCAAAAAATCCATTCTACAAGAAATTTTGTTATCACATTCCTATGTATGCAAACCCAGGGAAACAGGAGCAGTGAGCAGCTCAGAGAGCTCTATTAAAGCAGAAGTAGGTTGAATTTGGAAAATTAATTATTCTCCTATGCCCCAAAACTATGACAGTTTTCACAGCCTTGTCAACCCAGTACTTCATAGATATTAAAATTGGCCTTCCGGTGCGAGCCAAAGTTATCTTTAAATAAAATTAGTAATGTGCCATCTCTGATTCTTCAGATTCATGACAATCAGATACATCAGCACTAATAGCCCTTCGGGTATGGCAAAGATAAAGGAGGAGTTCTATCACCTTAAAATTATATATGAACTGAGATTCTCTTTTTAAATAATCAAAAACAAAAAACCTCCCTTACTATTTAGTTTAATGTCAATCTAATTAATATAGAAAAGCATTGCCACTTAAAATATACTAAGTTAAATGTCTACAAAAGTAAAAAATAAATAAATTTTAGACAAAGCTTACCAGTTATACAAATTTGAGCAATGTCTCAAAGGAAAATAACAGATATGTGGTAGGTAATGGGGAAAAAAATCTAAACTTCATTCTTTCCCTGGAGAAATAATTGGTGCTTTTTAAAATCTGAAATACTGAATACTGGAGCAAAGTACACTATTTTTTTGCGTGAAAATAGAAAACATGTAACATTTCCTACAAATGCTTTATCTTTTATCATACTGACTCTGACTGTGATAAATGACTTTTCTACAGAGTATGAAACAACTCACCCCATGCTAGGATAATGGAAAGTGATTCTTTCACACCTTAGTCCTTACAATAGGTTGTTCATATATGGATTTTCAGAATCTGCCTATTGACAAGGACTAACGTTGAATAAACCCGAGACTGAGTGCAACTAGGGAAAAATGGAAGTCTTCCTCCTGAAGACTTCTTCCATAAGAACAAAGTCTCAAACCAGTGTCTCTCATGTCACAGCGTTCTTTTACTAGGCCAACAGAGCATGTTTAGAAAAGTATAAATTTCAATCTTTGAAGTAATCAAAGCACATCCTTTACAATTTCCCAAGTTATTTACCACTCTGATTTAAAAAATTTATTTTACATGCTTGATTCCTAAAGGTATTTGAATTTGAGCACGTATATTTACATAAGACAGAAAATATTAAAAGTTGTAGAATCATCTGTCAACAGTGTTAAACTTTGACAATATCTAGTGCCAGAAGGGGTATTAGAAAGTATCCAGTGACATAGCTGCTGCTGGTGGGACTACAGATTTATAAAATATTTTTTGAAGGACAAGTAGATTGGCAATGTATTAATCAGAAAGTGATATACTTTTAATTCTACTTCAGAACTCAGAAGAATGTTTAGATGTAAGAATATTCATTGCAACCTCATTAATCACAGAAAAATATTGAAATTGACCTCAATAACCATCTCTGAAAGACTGATTAAATAACTATGATAGGGCTATACTGCAGGGAATCATGCAACCATTGAAAAGAACATAAACCTATGTGTGCTTTTTGGGAAATATTCCAAGATACAAAGTTGTAACAAAAATACATTTCAGACTAAGTATACAACATGAGCCTATTCATTTTAAATATGCATGTATGTGTATTTCTATGTATTTGAATGTACATAATAGAACATTAAGTGGAGAACTAGTGTGACATATACCAAACTCGTAAGTCGTATGTATAAACTGGGGAGTGAAGTAAGGAAACATTTTCCATATTTAATCTGGGGATTCAATATCCTTGACATCTTCATAATGATAATTTACTTGTGTACTGATTATAGAAAAGTAATGATAATGATAAAAATATAAACTATAAAAGGGAGAACAGTATATGTAATTATTAATTTCCATCATAATGTGCCCCTTTTTTCTAGAGTACTGTCTTCAGGTCTCCACTCCAACTTCAGAATTCCCAAAAAGTTAAGTCTTTTCATTTCATCTATCTTTCAGACTTTAACACATTTTTTTTCTGCTTGGATACTATCAGCTAAATCCCAGAAGACAGAACATACTGTGTTTATATCATAATTATCTTCTGTATGAGGCTGAAAGTTCAACAAAGTCTGAAACCATACGTTTGTGGTTTTCTCATCAATTCCTTGACACAACAGGGTCCTGGGATGACTGTGTCCTATTCAGCAGGAGGAACTGTAATGCACACTGAATATACCAGTGAGCTCTATTACAGAGGCAGGAAGGGTTAGTGGAGCATTCTGCCTTTAAGATAGCAGGTGAGCTTACTTGTTAGCCAAGCCTGGATGCATTCTAGCTGGTAGGAACCTCAATGTGTTTGTTGAATAAGTCATTGCATCAGTGAATTCATGAATATATTAATCTCACCTAGTTTTTCCTTTTTTTTTTTTTTTTTTTTTTTTGCAATTGAAGACAAACTCCTTCTGGAAAGGAATACGTAAAAATGTAGGAGAAAATATGAGTCTTGAAAATAAACAGAAGAGCAATAATTTAACCAGTATAACAAGTTTAGATGAAACAGTTATTGGACCTTAATTATTTCAAATTACTGACTTCAAATAATTTATAACCCTTTCATGTATTTATTCAAGTGTAATTAAATAATCATTCATTCATGCATTCATTAATACCCATTTTGAAGTTTTTCAGATGATGAAGCCTGTAGATAGAGAAAATAATTAAGGCAGTCTGGGATTCAAAGTGGTGCTTTCCTATTAGGTCATGTATCAGTTCCTAAGAGGGCAAGAGAAAGCCAGAACCTCTTGTCACAACCTTGGAGTTCAATTGATCTCATTTATATTCCAGTGGTTATATTGTTTATATTCATATATTAGTTTCACTGAGTAATTTCATTTAGTACTCCATTCCATTCTAAAATATATTGTACTCTGCAAAACATATTTTTAATTTTTCTAAATATTATATATTTTATTACTGTTTATTTCAAAATTCTAGTAGCAAATTTTTTATTGCAACTTTCCTGACATTCAGGCACCTGTTCTGTGTTCTTATACGGTTTGACTATCAAATTATATCTAATTCATGTCTGTCGTTTCTTTTTATTCACCACTTCCACAAATGTGGCCATTTACTGTCATTATCACATCATATGCTAGCCACAGCAAGTCAGGACCTGACTGACAAGTATGGTCAGCCATTCTCATGAAAGCAGATTATCCATGGAACTTTTTCTGCCTCCTAATGAAGCTCATCTATGTCTCCAGCATGCTTCCAGCTCTTTTGCTAAATAGGACAAAGCAGCTAAGGATCTAGCGTTGTCAACATTAGCATGCATATCTAAAAATTGTCTTATTGTAGCTTCTCATGATCTGCATGAAAATATATATAAACACTTGTTTCCACCATGATTTTACAGACAAAGCCACACCAATCACTAATTTTTCTTGTATTGATGGTGGTGATAATATAAACTTAGTTTATCTATGCATCTACCTAGTATAATTTATGACTTAGTTTGCAGCATTCTCTCATTTAGTTGAGTAACAGAATTAGAATCCAAATTTAAAGCCGATAACAAAAAAAATGTGAAAATTCTACTGGGATAGTATAAAAGTTTTGCAAATATGAATTATTGCCTACTCATAAAAAGAAAAACAGCCCAACTTTAATAATAATAAAAAAATAAAGATAAAGTCTTGGAGAGATAAAATGTAACTTCTTTAACAGTGAAGGTACAGCACACCTATGTCAGTGCTGTAAAATTTCCTTTTTCCAAATTAAAAAAAAATTAACAGCTTATAGGATTCAAAAGTTTATATGATCTCTTTTATTGAGAAATAAAACAAATCTGCAATGTAATACCTGATATCAGAATAGTCTGTTAATATTGACTGAATGTATTATAACATTTAAAACATTTATTAAAACATTTTACTTTAATACATGATAGATACATGAATGTAAAGAAAGCATCAAATTGGTTCTGAAAAAAACATCTTCCTTTTCATTGTCAGAGTTCAATGAACAAAGAGGAAACTGGGGGAAAATATGAATTGGTGAATATATTATCAGCCTATTATTTTCTTAATGTTATAATTTTTTTGGTCATATAAACAAATGGAAAGTTATCTGGACTAAAACCGTACCAAGAACTGTACTTTGTAACTGAATATATTGGCATGAATAGTATTATTTTTCTGCATGAATGTCCTAGTGTAGGTTTTAAATAAAGTTGAGATAAACAGAATAAAATATTGTGTGATATTCAAGCCCATCTGTTGCCCTTAGAAATAAAACTACACTGTAATTTAGAATGGTCCTAGATCAACTAATCAAGTATTTCCAGGATATTTATTTTCCAATTAAAACAAAAAAGTACTTTGGATTAATTTTCTGTTTAAATACAGGGATCTAGAGCAAATAAGTATACTGTGAAACTACTTATTAATGAACATATGGATTAAACATATGGCCAAATGTGAGAAGTACTATCGATAAAACTAACCTCTTCATAGGAACTCTAGCAGAATACAGAAATTTTGTTTTATTCAAACTTTTTAAAGCCCAAAAATTTCAGTCCAAATATTATCTAGGAAAAAAGTTTATAGATAACATTCTGTGAAAATTTTGAAATATACTGTAATATGTATTACTTGAGGAGAAAGGTATTTAAGATCAAGAAAGATAAATGGAGGAGTGTGTGTGTTTGTGTGTGTGTGTGTGTGTGTTCTTTCTTCAGGACTTATCAGCATCTTTAATGTGCTAGTCATGGATCATGTACTTCTTAGGAAGGAATGAAGTCAACAATGTTTTTCCATAGTATCTGATAACAGACTCTCTTTTTCATATAAAATATTTGATAACACTTGCACTTGAACAAGTATATTTTAAAGAATACTGATCCAAATGAATAGTGAACCTTTGTACTCTCTTTCTATATTTTAACTACTTCTTGATTTGAGAAAGATTCTAAAAGGCAATTGATTGATTGATTAGGAAGGAGTTTGGCATTATGAAGCATTCCACAAATCATTAAGTTTCTCATTTTCATTTGAAATACGGAGACAAGTGAAGAAATGACTTACCTAATGCTATAAATAAATTTGATATTCTTATATTCTAAAATGAATACTCGTTTATATTTTCAGTATTTTTGTGAAAAAGCAGTATGCAAATAGTAACTACAAAGAACTAGTAAATATTTTATATATTTAGTTTTTGTTTAGCTTTTATATTTCTTATGCGCAGTTTTTATTTTTATTTTTTGCTACATTGAAGATAGAACAGAATATAATGGCACAGATAGAGTTTTGAACAAATACAAAAATTTAAATGATTTCCCTTGAAAACCTGCATAAGACAAGGATGCCCTCTCTCACCACTCCTACTCAACATAGTTTTGGAAGTCCTGGCCAAAGTAATTAGGCAAGAGAAAGAAATAAAGGCATCCAAATAGAAAGAGAGGAAGTCACACTATCCTTATTTGCAAGTGGCATGATTCTATATCTAGAAAACCCCATTGTCTCAACCCAAAAGCTTATTAAGCTGATAAACAACTTCAGCAAAGTCTCAGGATAGAAAATCAATGTGCAAAAATCACTAGCATTCCTAAACAACAACAGCAGTCAAGCTGAGAGCCAAATCAGGAATGAATTCCCATTCACAATTGCCACAACAAGAATAAAATACCGAGGAATACCACTAACTAGGAAGATGAGAGATCTCTATAGAGAGAACTACAAATCACCGCTCAAAGAAATCACAGAAGGCACCAACAAATGGAAAACAATTCCATGCTCATGGATAGAAAGAATCAATATCATGAAAATGGCCACAGTGCCCAAAGTTATTCATAGATGCAATGCTATCCAAATTAAACTACCATTGAGTTTCTTCACAGAGCTAGAAAAAGACAATTTAAAATCATACAGAACCCAAAAGAGTTCAAATAGCCAAGGCAACCCTACACAAACAGAACAAAGCTGGAGGCATCACAACTCCAACATCAAACTATATTGCAGGGCAACAGTAACCAAAACAGCATGGTGCTGGTACAAAAACAGGCACATAGACCAATGGAACAAAACAGAGAGCCCCAAAATAAAGCCACATACTTAACACCTATCTGATCTTTGACAAAGCTGACAAAAATAACCAGTGGGGAAAGAACTCCCTATGCAATAAATGGTGCTGAGAAAACTGGCTAGCCATATGCAGAAGATTGAAATTGGATCCCTTCTTTATACCATATACAAAATTTAACTCAAGATGGACTAAAGACTTAAATGTGAAACCCAAAACTATAGAATCCCTGTAAGACAACCTAGGCAGTACTGTTCAGGACATATGCATGGGTGAAAATTTCATGATGAAGATGCCAAAAGCAATTGCAGTAAAAGCAAAAATTAACAAATGGGTTCTAATTATATTAAAACGTTTTTGCACAACAAAAGAAACTATTGACAGAGTAAATAGACAACCTACAGAATGGGATGGGAGAAAGCTTTTGAAAACTAGGCATTCAACAAAGATCTAATATCCAGCATCTATGAGGAACTTAACCAAATTTACAAGCAAAAAATAACCCCTTTAAAAAGTGAACAAAGGATGTGAGCAAGCATTTTTCAAAAGAAGACAGACATAGAGCCAACAATCATATGAAGAAAAGCTCGACATCACTGATTATTAGGGAAATGCAAGTCAAAACCACAGTGAGACACCATCTCGCAACAGTCAGAATGGCTATTAATAAAAAGGAAAAACAAACAAACCAACCAACAAAAAACAGATGCTGCCAAAGTTGTAGAGAAAAAGGAATGCTTAGAAACTGTTGCTTCCAGGAGTATAAATTAGTTCAGTCATTGTGGAAGACAGTGTGGCAATTCCTCAAAGATCTAAAAACAGAAACACCATTCAACCCAGGAATCTCATTACTGGGTATATACCCAAAGGAATGTAAATTGCGCACACCTATGTTCATTGCAGCACTATTCATAATAGCAAAGACATGGAATCAACCTAAATGTCCATCACTGATAGGCTGGATAAAGAAAATGTGATACATATATACCATAAAATACAATAAATCCACAAAGAAGAACAAGATCATGTTCTTTGCAAGTATGTGGATAAGCTTGAGGCCATTATCCTTAGCAAACTAATGGAGGAAAGAAAACCAAATATCACATGTTCTCACTTAAAAGTGTGAGCTAAATGATGAGAACACATGAACATGAAGGGCAACAACATAAACTGGGGCCTAATGAAAGGTGGAGGGTGGGAGGAGGGAGAGGATTAGGAAAAGTAACTAACGGGTACTAGGCTTAATACCTGGGTGATAAAATAATCTGTACAGCAAATCCCCATGACACAAATTTACCTATGAAACAAACCTGCGCATGCACCCCTGAACTTAAAAGTTAAAAGAAAAAGAAAATACTCACATATTTTTAGGGACCTAAATATGTGACCACATTTGGAGGTTGCTTCAATATTTAATATGTACAAATATAATAAACTATTTTCTATTAAAATTAGATTTTATAACTTTTTCACTGCACTGTAGCTAACAATCAACTAATTTGATAATTGCTACCTGGAGAAAATTGGTATGTGGAGAGGCAGAAAAAAAATTAGTGATGAGACCCAACAAGTACAAAAATTTTCTAATAAATCTGCATATACGCCACCTGTGCCAAGGTTGCACCTAAATCTAATTTAATAATTGTAAGGGAGGAGACCATCCTTCATATTGTCTTAAGCTCAATTTCTGCCTCCAAAGAAAGAAGAAGTAAAAACTAAAAAGGCAGAAATGAAATCCACAGGCAGACAGCCCGGCGCCACACCCTGGGCCTGGTAGTTAAAGATCAACCCCTGACCTAATTGGTTCTGTTAGCTATAGATTACAGACATTGTATAGAAATGCACATGTATACATATGTAACCTGCACGTTATGCACATGTACCCTAGAACTTAAAGTATAATAAAAAAAAAATAATAATAAAATAAAATAAAATAAAATAAAATTGATTTGTATGAAAAAAAAAAAAAGAAAGAAAGAAAGAAATGCACTGTGAAAATCCCTATCTTGTTTTGTTCCAATCTAATTACGGGTGCATGCAGCCCCCTGTCACGTACCCGCTGCTTACTCAATCAATCATGACCCTCTCACATGCACCCCCTTAGAGTTGTGAGCCCTTAAAATGGACAGGAATTGCTCACTCGGGGGACTCGGCTCTTGAGACAGAAGTCTTGCCGATGCCCCGGCTAAATAAAGCCCTTCCTTCTTTAACTGGGTGTCTGAGGAGTTTTGTCTGCAGCTCGTCTTGCTACAATTGGACCTACAATACATAAGTCAGCTACTCTAGAAGATAGTTGTCTTTTCCAGCTGGAAAATGGTACATTTTTAGCCTGAAAGAAGAAAAGCACTTTTCAGCAGAAACTGTTTATTAAGAAATATGCAAAAATCATATCTTACATGCTTGACTGGCTGTATTTTTTTTTAACCTTTGCCAAATCAGCATCTCTGGCAAAAATGCTTCTCAAGGTTTGAATCAATATGGAATAATAAATCAGCCACAGTTTGAGGTTATTTTTTCCCCATTACTTATGACAAAGACCTAAGAAATTATGGTGTTGGCTGGGAGCGGTGGCTCATTCCTATAATCCCAGTACTTTGGGAGGCCGAGGCAGGTGGATCACCTGAGGTCAGGAGTTCGAGATCAGCCTGAACAACATGGTGAAATTTTGTCTCTACTAACAATAGAAAAATTAACCAGGCTTGATGGTGGATGCCTGTAATCCCAGCTTCTCGGGAGGTTGAGACAGGAGAATCTCTTGAACTCAGGAGGCACCGGTTGTGCAACTGGACACCAGCCTGGGTGACAGAGCGAGGCTTCGCCAAAAAATAAAAAAAGAGAGAGAGAGAGAGAGATTATGGTGTCCAAGCTTTTTACTTTAAAGATTAGCAAGTTGAAACCAGAGAATTCAAAATTTAGATTTAGGCTAAAATTTAGATTACCTGACTGCCAAACTATTGCATTTCCCAGTATTATAGCTGGTAACAATAAATATCTCATTCTTTGATACATTTAATATTGCATATTTCACAGATTTTACAACCTAGGGCTCAGTATCTAACCAGGGACTGAAATCACTGAACTTGAAAGAATAAGCACTGAGAGGTCTAGAGACTGAGTAATTGTATCCCAATCACTCCGACTTCATCATCTGGAAAATATTAACACAAACCCTCACCACCATATTAATGGGAAATCCAGCCATTTCCAGGGATTTCTCTTCCAAATATTTTCAAAAACATTATAAAGTTTAAAACTACAACCAGAAGCTGCCATAGGCCACAACATTTATGCTCCTTAACCAGTGAAAATTTCCAGACTGATTCTTCAGTATATGATTTGCTCAGAATCAGAGTTGCCATCTACAGGTCCACAGTTTCTCTGGGAGTAGAGATCTCAGGCCATGGACTGTGCTACAATACAACATCGATTCTATCATAATCCACTGAATTCCATACCATGAACGAGATTCTGCTATTTCTACTAACAACCTGTTTCTACATCTGTGGTATTTCCCCTCTCCAGCCAGTTGTGAATTGATTTTTATTTCTTGTGTCTGGGTCTTCTAGTGCAGTATTTTAGAAAGAGTCCATTCATTTTTACCATGATCATCTTTCCTCAGGTGTACACAAGCACAAGGCGTGTGATCACGGGTCTCACTCAGGCTCTGTTAGTATCTATTCATTCCAGGCATGCCCTGAAGCGAAGCCTGACCAACCATTCTAGAATTATTCTTCACTCACAGTGATTTTTCTTTCAAGAAACCTATTTTCTATCCTTATAGTCTTTTTTTATGCTACTAGTATTGTTTGCAGATTTTTTAAGGCCCAAATATAAGAACACCCAAATTAAACTTAAACAAAAAGTGGAATTGATGTCTAACGAATTGATGAGTAGAGAAGTAGGTATAGCATCACAAACAGCCTGGTTCAGGGACTCAAACTTAATTCATTGCTGGGCTCCAATCTTTCTGGATTAACCACATTCTCATTCACTGTCTCCATACGATGGTCCCATGATAGCACTGCCTCGTCTTGCTTGGTTGCAGTATTCTAAGCCTTGTGTCTTTAGACTAACAGTTTGTTTCTACATTCCAATCAGAGGAAGGTTTATTTTAATTGGAAGAGTCAAAGTTATATATCCAGTTACTATAAAATGGACACAGTTTGTTTAAGTCAGCTAGAATCAACCTCAAAATTTGGTAAGGACATTATTCCCACTAAAATATAGACTGACAGCTTTACTAAGGCAATATGAACAATCTCAGGTCTAGACAAACTTCAGTTCTAAATTTGACTCCACCTTTTGCTTTTCCTGACGTCTAGCTCAAAGTGATCCTATATTTAAGCATGATTACTTAAAGATGACAATCTAACTTTAAGTTGTCATTCATAAATACTATTCCTTAGGTGAAAGATACAATAGTCAGTGCTGTCTAGAAATTTTGATAAGACCAACTAAATGGGATAAAAGCTTGAAAGGAATTTTACACATAGATATTCCCTTGTCTTCACTAATGAAGGATACATAGATAAAATAAAGGTTTGGATATTATACCAGTTTTCTTCCTTCAAAGTGTTTCCCCCTGTTTTTGTGTCTAAGGATCTCTTATTCCCAAGAATACTTAATGAAAACTTGTATATTAAAAGACCAAAAAGAATATTCATACTAGATACATTTATCAATTAGATACAAAAGAGTTATTGTGAAGTAAAGTCAATAAGTTCAAGTGCTTGAGTCCTGGCTGAGAATCCTATTTCTGCTGTTTATTTCCCATTATTTCTCACCTCAGTTTCTTCATGTGCAAAATGGGGATGATTAATATGCACCTTATGTGGTGTTGGTGAGGATTAAATAAGAGCATTTATATAAAGAAGTTGAGTGAACACCTGGTACATATTAGGTACTTAGTAAGTATTAGTTTCCTTTTCTTTCGATCACTAATTGGATTTTTTCTTCATTAATGAATAATAAGGGATTGCAGAGAAGCTTAATATGCATGAATTCATTCCACCCTTTAATAAAAACTATGAGGCCGGGTGTGGTGGCTCAAGCCTGTAATCCCAGCACTTTGGGAGGCCGAGACGGGCGGATCACGAGGTCAGGAGATCGAGACCATCCTGGCTAACATGGTGAAACCCCATCTCTACTAAAAAAAAAAAAAATACCAAAAACTAGCCGGGCGAGATGGCGGGCACCTGTAGTCCCAGCTACTCTGGAGGCTGAGGCAGGAGAATGGCGTAGACCCGGGAGGCGGAGCTTGCAGTGAGCCAAGATCCGGCCACTGCACTCCAGCCTGGGCGACAGAGCCAGACTCCGTCTCAAAAAAAATAAAAATAAAAAAAATAAAAATAAAAATAAAAACTATGAAATATCACATTGGTCATCAGATTCCCATGTCAATGAGGATTCCTATGTCTTGACTATTAAAATTAAAGCTTATACATTAAATAAGAAGAAATCTATGCTGAATTCAAACTTAAAAGGTAGGGATGGTGTGGTATCAAAGAAAAATTCCACTGGATGGAGTTAAGCAGGCAAAGGAGATGCTATTCAAAACTGTTGACATAGGGGAGAGACACTGAATTCAACTCCACAGAAACGAAAGTGTTTTTAAGGGCTGGAATGAGCTAGTGGGAAAGCACTGGAGTATGCCATGAGGAGGTTGAAATTCAATAACATGAATGTTATTGAAATTTGCCTAACAGTCCATGGAAGAGATGTTTATGACTTCTTTGAATAAACATGGAAATTTATCCTCCAGTCTTAAAACTTGAGAAAGTTACATTTGTCTTATCCGAGTTCCTTCCTCAGGAAACTAACCATCAGGGCTACCAGATAGTATAAAGGAACTTAAACTTACCAGATCACCACCTCTAGACAATGAATTACCAAACCACTCATCCGTCATGATTGCCTAACCAATCACCCGCTTCTTGTTGACAAACTTCTCTTCCTTACCCCTCCCTAATTCCGGTTTCCCTACACATAGTTACATTTCTCCCCTGCTATATAAATAAACCTCTAGTTTTAGTCACTCACGGAGATACATTTGAAACTATTTGTCCTTCTCCTTGGCTGCAGCACCCAATTAAAGCCTTCTTCCCTGGCAATACTCATTGTCTCAGTGATTGGCTTTCTGTGTGGTGAACAAGACCCAGAAGGAACCCTTGGCATTTTGGTAATATTATTAGACCATCATTGTTTGCTAACTGCTGCTTATCAAAGTTAGGTTCCTCACCTCCCACAGACACTGGGAGATAGATTTTTTTTCTTGATTATTATATTTCAAAGGGAAGGCAACCAGGCCTTTGAGAAAGGCATTTGCTAGTTGTGAAACTAGCAAGAAGCTGGTAAAAGTTTTATCTCTTAGGGTAAGAGAAATAATTTGCAATTGCAATTTTTTAAAGATAAGTGCTCCAAAAAAGGAGAGGTCAGAGGTCTATAGTTGGAAGAAATCTGTCTAAAATTTAGTCAAGTGGAGGGAAACATTAAGCCTGTTTTGGTCAGTGACATAGTGCAAGAGGAGTACTGACTTTGGAGACACTTGGGATTGAAATTTTAGAGAGTATGAACATATGTAGATTCTGTCTGAGATTTAATTCCCAGATCTTCCAGACAGATTTAAATCTACATTCATCATGAAGCTTTAGGATTATTGTATTTAAATGCTTTTATCACCAAGAACAGAAGATGAACATATTTATTTACTAGGAAATTAAATTTCATTATGGTATTCAATAAAAAACCCTCCTAACTAAAATAACTTAATCACTGATTTTCTTTTAACTAAACATGTTTTTAGAATTCATAAGACACTATTGTGCCAGAAATCTAAATTAGAGTAGTTATTTATTTCTGTTCAGATATATTGAAAAGAGCACCTGGGTTTTCAGAAATAAAAAACCAAAGAGGGAGATGAAATATTTGAGTAAAAAATGTGGTATTTTGTCTCTTCTCTGTGAAGACTTCATAGAGATAAAGGGAAGAAAGTCAGTGACAGAGTCCACTTCCTTGTGTTTTCTTTGGTAATACATGGTAATACATTAAAATAAAATCCTAGCAGTAAATTGGCTTGGAGCAGTTACTATTTTGGAAATTACTATTATACTTTTCCTCAAAGAAACTGATAATTCAATTATTCAGTTTTCTATCTCCACCATTCTGCCTAAATACTTAGGCTCTTTATTAAATAAAACAGGCATATTTATAACTGTTATCTTTATCACAGAGTTAATCCTTGAAGAACAAAAATAAAATGTAGAGTGAACAATAATAAACTAATTAGCTTTTCTTAAGGAGCTGATAATGTCCACAGAAGACATAAAGGAGCTATGACTTATGTACTTTATTAGCACTCCAGAAATGACCGCATCTTTCTCCTTTCATCTATTATAGCCTCTCCCTTTCCTTTTTCTTGCCTTTCTTGCCAAATTACTCTATAGTTTTCTCTCACATTTCCTCGTTGTAGCCTATTTCCTTCTCTCTTGCCATATGTTTGCCATATTTGTCATGCATCAATGAAAAAGATAATTTTGATAATAATGTAAGTACATTTCTAAATAAATTATATAATCAGCTTGCCAATTTACCAAGAATATATTTTGGGGGATTTTAGGTGGGCATACATTGGATATATAAAAGAGTGGACAATTTGTATCTTTAAATATTTAGTCTTCTAAACTATCAACATTGCATACTCCTGAATTTATGTGAGTTTTGTTTTATCTTAATATTATATGGTAGTTTTTTATATATATTTCAAGTTTTGTACATTTATCATTAGACTTATACATATAATTATTTTAGTTACACTATAATGAAATTATTCTTTTTAAATTTTAAATTTTTAGTTGTTTTTGTTAATATATTAAAATGAAACCAGTCTAATATTCAGTTACCTAACCAAAATATGTATTAATTTTAATATTTTACATTATTCTCTTTCTCAATGTAAATAATCATTTTCACTGTAAATAATTAGTTTTATTTGTCTGTTTGTGTCTTGTAGCTCTATTTTTTTTTCTTTTAATGGAGGTTAGAGCCTCCATTACAATATTGGTATAAGAAAGTCTCATACAATATTGGTATAAGTCTCATTCTCAGAATTTGAAGGAAATTCAAATTTCAAAAATTGTCAAATATTGGAGATCCAAATAAACACAATTAGAAATTACAAGGGGATATTGCCACTGACCCCACACAAATCCAAAAAAAAAAAAAAAAAAACCCTCAGAAACTATTATGAGTATCTCTATGCACAAAAACCTAGAAAACCTAGAAGAAATAGATGGATTCCTGGATACATAAAACCTTTCAAGGTTGAACCAGTAAGAAATGAAATTCCTGACCAGGTCAATATTGCGTTCTGAAATTGAATCACTAGTAGAAAGCTTACCAACCAAGAAAAGCACAGGACAGCTAAATTACATCAGGTGTATAAAGAAAAGCTGGTACCATTCCTACAGAAACTATCCCAAAAACTTAAGAAGGAAGGAGTCATCTGCTACTCATTCTGAGGCCAGCATCATCTTAATACGAAAGCCTGGCAGAGACACAACAAAAAAGAGAACTGCAAGTCAATATCCTTGATGAATATAGATGCACAGATCCTCAGAAAATACTAGCAAATCAAATCCAGCAGCATATCAAAAGCTAATCCATCTTGATCAAGTAGGTTTCATCCTTGGGATGCAAGGTTGGTGCAACATATGCAAATCAATAAATGTGACTTACCACATAAACAGAACTAAAAACAAAAACCACATGATTATCTCAGTAGATGCAGAAAGGGTTATCAATAGATTTCAACATCCCTTCATGATAAATATCCTCAACAAACTAGGCATTGCCAAAAAATACTTTAAAATAATAAGGGCCGTCTATGACAAACTCACAGCTAACATCAGATTGAATGGGCAAAAGTTGGAAGAATTCCCCTTAAAACCTGGTGCAAGACAAGGAGGCCCTCTCTCACCACTCCTATTCAACGTAGTACTGGGAGTCCTGGCCAGAGCAATCAGCCAAGAGAAAGAAATAAAAGGCATTCAAATAGAAAACACCATAGTCTCTGCCCCAGAGCTCCTTCAGCTGATAAACAACTTCAGCAAAGTTTCACGATACAAAAATTAATGTGAAAAAATCAGTACCATGCCTATATGCTGATAACATACAAGTAGAAAGCCAAATCAGGAATGTATTCCCATTCACAACTGGTACATAAAGAGTAAAACACCTAGCAGTACAGTTAACCAGGGAAGTGAAAGAGCTCTACAATCAGAATTACAAAACACTGTTCAAAGAAATCAGAGATGACATAAACAAATGAAAAACATTCCATGTTCATAGATAGGAAGAAGCAATATTATTAAAATGGCCATATTGCCCAAAACATTTTAGATTCAATGCTGTTCCAACAAAATCAACAAGAACATTCTTCACAGTTTAAAAAAAAAAAAAATTTATAATTCATATGGAACCAAAAAAGAGCCTGAATACCCAAGGCAAACCTAAGGAAGGAAGGAAGGAAGGAAGGAAGGAAGGAAGGAAGGAAGGAAGAAAGAAGGCTAGAGACATATTTCCTGACTTCAAACCACACTACAGGGCTACAGTAACCAATACAGCATGGTACTTGTACAGAAACAGACATATAAACCAATGAAATAAAATAGAGGTCTCAGATATAAGACTGCATGCCTACAACCATCTGATCTTCAACATAGCTGACAAAAACAAGCAATGGAGAACTCTATTCAACAAATGGTACCGGGATAACTGGCTAGTCATATGCAGAAGATTGAAACTGAACCCCTTCCTTACACCATATACAAAACTTAACTCAAGATGGTTTAAGAAACTAAATGTGTAACCCAAAACTATAAAAACTCTGGAAGACAACCTAGGCAATACCATTTGTGGTATTTGATTTTCTGGCAAACATTTCATGACCAAGAAAACCAAAGCAAACAATTGCAGTAAAACAAAAATTGAGAAATTGGACCTAATTAAATAAAAGCTTCTACACAGTAAATGAAACTATCAACAGAATAAACCTACAGAATGAGAGAAAATACTTTCAAACTATGCATCCAACAAGGGTCTGAGATCCAGAATCTACAGGTAACTTTAAGCAAATTTACAAGTAAAAAACAAACAACTTCATTAAAAAGTGGGCAACGGACTTGAACAGACACTTTTCAAAGAAGACATACACATATCCTGTATGCATATTTTAAAATGCTGAAAATCACTAATTATTAGAGAAATACAAATTAAAACCACAATGAAGTACCCTCTATCACCAGTCAGAGTGACTATTATTAAGAAGTCAAAAAATAGCAGATGCTGGCAAGGTTGCAGAATGAAGGGTCAGCCACTGTAGAAAGCAGTGTGGCGATTACTCAAAGAGCTTAAAACGGAAATACCTTTTGACCCAACAATCCCATTATTGGGTATATACCTAAAGGAATATAAATCATTCTATCATAAAGACACATGCGTGTAAATGTTCATTGCAGCACTATTCAAAATAGTAAAGACATGAAATCAACTTAAATGCCCATAAGCATTAGACTAAATAAAGAAAATGTGGCTCCTATACACCATGGAATACTATGCAGTCATAAAAAAAGAATGAGATCACATCCTTTGTAGCAACATGGATGGAGTTGGAGGCCATTATCCTTAGCAAACTACCACAGGAACAGAAAACCAAATACCGCATGTTCCCACTTTTAAATGGGAACTAAACAATAAAAACATATGGACACAAAGAAGGGAACAACAGACTCTGGGGCTTTATTGAGGGTGAGGGAAGGAGGAGGGAGAACATCAGAAAAAATACCTATCAACTACCATGCTTGTTAATGAGTGACAAAACAATTTGTTCGGCAATCCCCCATGACATTCAGTTTATATATGACAAACCTGCACGTTTATCCCTGAATCTAAAATAAGAATTAAAAAAAGAAAAAGAAAAAGAAAAGAAAAAGTTGGTGTAAAAGTTCTTTTGCCATTTTTTGAAGATTTCACTTGTGAAATCATTGCCTATTATTATTTTTGAGGAGTGCCTTTATGTATTGTATTTATTTAATAGATGTAGTACTATTTCATTTTTCTAACTCTTCTATTCATTTTGGTGACTTACATATTTTAAAGAAATGAAAGCTCACATTTTAATATTCAATTTTTTGCCATTAAATTGTTTATACTATCACCTTATTATATTTTTATGCCTTTAAGAGCTGTAGTGATGTCTCCTTTTCATTGCTACGATTTTTATGTGTTCCTCCTGTCTTTATTAGTCTAGCAAGAAGTTTATTGATTTTATTAGTTTTTCAAAGACCTAATTTACAGCTTTTTTTGTTTCATCTATTGTATGTTTTTACCTACCTAACTAATTAATTAACTTTTTCTCAACAAAAATGGTTATGATGATGATGAAATTATAGGCCAACTTTTGCTTTCAGTTCTTTAAAATAACTTTTTTATTTTAGAATGTTTTTACAGAAAAAAAATGTGAAGATAATACTTATCTTCCCAAATAACCCTCACTCTTATTATTAACATTGACATTAATAAATTAATATTGATGCTTTATTGATATTCATATTGATATTTATACTTCATTTGGATAGCCTTAATTTTTACTTAATGATGTTTTTCTGTTTCAGGATTTTTTCTAGGACACCACATATCACTTAGTTGTCATGTCTCCTTAGGTTCCATTCAACTATGATGATTTTTCACAATTCTCTAATTTTTGATGACCTTGACAGCTTTGCGGACACTGGTCATGTATTTTGTACCATGTTTCTTCAATGTAATTTGTCTTGTGTTTCTCATTATTAAACTGGGGTTATCCATATTTGAAAAGAAGGCCATGAAGGTAGGGTACCATTATCAGCACACTATATCAATGATACATACTATTGGTGTGGAGCTCAGCTGTGCTGGAGAGAGCACTAAGAAGACAAATATTTGGGTAGGCACCTTAAACAACAAGGCAAAAAAATGAAAGTGTCAGGCAACCCTTTAATCACTTACTGTGATAGTATCAGCAAGAGGCTGAATCAGAGAAAGTGGCAACTCCCTGCTGCTCCATTTTCCCTATGAATTAGTACACTGTAGATCACTACAGACATGTGGATCTTTCTGGGACATCCTACTGAATACTCACTTTTTGATCATCATGTGTATTACATAGTTGTTTGAGGTAAATAACTGAAAAAAATACTTAGAGGGATTTATACTAAGGAGTAAAATATTGGCTGTGGTGTTTTCTCTAACGATTCCTAGTAATCTTATATTTTAAAAGATTATTTCTAAATTGCAAATATTTTAGTGTGTTAATGTTGGCATTTACTTGAGTTCATAGATTTTTCCTATTTTTCAATTAATACCAAATAAGTAGGTTATATTCTTTTTCTTATGTTTAATGCTGGCTATAACAGCAATAGTAGAAATGAAAGTTGAAATGAAACACTAAAGACATGTACAAATTTTTCACTGTCTAAATCCATTTTTCACTTTAGTCTCTGATACCTATCAATCTCATCATTATTGGTAGGTATCCTATTCTTATTTTGCCAATGAAAAAATGTAGCCCAGAAACAGTAAGAACTTGTTGGATGTTATGCAACTAGTGATTAACAGTGGCAGATCCAAATTACAGGCTTCCTGACTTAGCCATCATTTTCTTTTCCAAACTTCCTTTCATTAAGATGAAATCATTATTGGAAGTCTTTCTAGCAAGATTTAGAATCCTTTCTTTAGACCAGTGAGCATCCTACACTTATTTTAAAAATTATTTTCAAGAAAATTATAGACCTTACAATATAAGAATATGTTTAATTCATATCTCTTTCAAATGAAAGAATGCACTCATCAACTGTGAATGGTTCCTTGGAGATGCAGCAAATCCTAAGTAACAGCAGCCTGAGACCAAGAGATTCATGTGCCCAGTTATCAGCAGTATATAAGCTTATATATACAGCAGCAGTATATAAGCTGAAGAGTACAGGGGTGACCTCTTCAATGTTAGTGCTATGATGTTGTGACCCAAATCCAAAGTGGATTTCATTCAACGTAATATGCAGTTTAAATACCTGCCTCAATCCACTATCATTTATTGATCATCTGTTAAGTGTGTAGCACATTGCAAAACTATGCCACAGTTAGGGCTTCACTACATTCTGTATCTATTCCAACTCTTGTCATAATATAATATTTCACAAGTTATATCTGTCTTGTCCCAGTGTTGAAATCATGACTTAAAACTCACTTTCCTTTGCTTCCAGTTAGCTGAACTCCCACACCACTTACCCTAGCCATTTCCCTTAATAGTTCCCCATGTGGAACTCTGTGGGTATCTGGTGTCATAGGGGTACTACAGGTATGGGTACCCTTAGTAACTCCACAGGTTACTGAGCATACACCCCAAACACGCCTCCCAACTTTCAGCTTCTCAGGTTTTCACACTCTAGGGCTAGGTACCAAACAACTAGGGACAGCCCCTAGGCCCTAGGGCTTGTTATATTGTGCAAGTTAGTCAATATCCACCAGGATCCCAGGGAAACCTAGCTAACCCTCACACTATGTCTAAGCCATATATAAGCTGCCTTCCATAGCTCTGGCTTGCTGTTACCTTATGCATAGGTATAACCTTCTGTATGGCCCTATATGGCAGGCTTCTCTGGTTTGGAGCTATAAGTAAGAGAGCTCTGCCTTTTATCTATGGATGTGCTGATGTTTGTGTTCTGCCATTCAGAGAATCTTTAAAGCTTATAAAACATTGGGGTTGGCTTCTATTGATTATCTTTTTTCACTCAGATTGTGATCTTTCTGGCTTTTGGTGTATGTAGCAATTTTCTACTGGAACCTAGATACTTTGTGCATTATGTTAATGAGATTGTAGATGTTATTTAAACCTTCTGTTTTAAATGGCTTTATTTGGCACTACTTCAGCAGGAGCAGGGGCTGCCATTTCATTTTCCCATTAGAGTGCAGTATTCTAGGTTCCCTACCTCGCCTCCTTCCTCACTTAAAGAATTGGTTTCTAATTATTGTTGTGTGAGATTGTTTTTCTGGCTTCCCACTAGGACCCTGCTGTCACTGTGGTGAATGAGGCCTCATTATTTCTAGGTGGTGGTGGAAGTTTTGTCTGTCTACTAGGCATCCTCTGTTAACACTGTATTGGGAAAGGAGGAAGAGATCTTGATACTCCTGGCAAAGGTGGAATTCTAGGTTCCCTATGTGGTCTCCACTGATATGTTTGTGAGGGAAGGAAGCTTGTTACCACTTAGTGGGGATAGAAATCCTGATTCATACTTGTCTTTTTTGACTCCAACCTTGGAGGATGCTTGGGGTGCCTGGTCACAGCCTGATGCGTATGGAAGTCAAGCTCACAACCAGGCCTTTTCTGTTATGGGCCATAGTTGTTTCTGTGGTGTTTGGAATAGAAAATTATCTAAAATTTTCTGTTTTTCCAGTCTGACCCTTTTCTAGTCCATTGTGTAGAGAGAAACACCTTTTTTCCGTTCTAGGGGGGCGGTGTGTGTACTTTTTTGCATCTGCTTTTCATTAGTGTTTGCAGTTTGCCTGCTTCTTCAGGTCTCAGCCTGATTATATGAGGGAAAAGAAGAAAACTCCGGGAATTCATCACCATAGCATTCTTTGAGTCCCAAGGTCCCTAGAAGGTTTTCGTTCTCTCCACCATTCAGAATCTTTCTATGTAGATTTTGTTTATAATCCTCAGAGCTTCTTGTACTTAGCAGGAAAAAAAAAAAATGAGGGAAAGTAGGTTAACTGCTCTTTGTTGAAGAAGGGTTCCCAGAATATTTTTAGAATAATTTAATTTTAATATGATTTCAAGGTTACAAAATTGTGTAGGCATAATAAATGGAAGTAATATGTCCTTTTCTAAGACTCAAAACTTATTTTTATTTTGCCTCATTTGTGTGCTCTCTTTCTCTTTGTTTTTCTCTTTCCCATTCGAGCGGAAGTTGCAGACATATTATCTCTTTAATCCTGAATGTATCACTGGTATTTCAGAAAAGGGATATTCTATTATACAACCTGGTAAAATTCTCAAAATTAGAAAAGTTAATGTTAATATATACTACTACTAGCTAACCCATTCCATATTTACATTTTACGAATTGTCCTAATATCTTTTATGAAATATTTACTTAGTTCAAAATCTAATCTGAATTCACTTGTATTTACTTAGTTCAAAATCTAATCTGAATTCACTGTTCATATAGCTTTAGGTATATTTTTAATCTGGAATCTTCTCAGAGTTTCTTGTTCTTTCTGATACGTTGTAAGAATACAAGCCAGATATATTATAGAATGCTTCTGAATTTTAATTTGTCTGATGTTTCTTGTTTATTTATTTTATTTATTTTATTTTTGAGATGGAGTCTTGCTCTTGTTGCCCAGGTTGGAGTGTAGTGGTGCGATCTCGGCTCACTCTAACCTCTGCCTCCGGGGTTCAAGCTTCTCCTGCCTCATCCTCCTGAGTAGCTGGGATTACAGGCATGCAGCACCATGCCTGGCTAATTTTCGTTTGTACTTTTAGTAGAGATGGAGTTTTGTCACACTGGCCAGGCTGATCTTGAACTCCTGACCTCAGGTGATCTGCCCTCCTCGGCCTCCAAAAGTGCTGGAATTACAGGCGTGAGCCACCGCGCCTGGCTTGATGTTTCTTTACTATTAGATTCATATGCATGTTTGGTGGGATTACCACAAAAATGATATGCACCTTTTACCGTATTCTAGCAGAATTTGGTTAAATTGGCAGCTATGGGATGACAAGCAGACTCAGTTTCCCACAGGCATAGTGTTTTTGTTTCCTACTTGTAGTTTTGACAGGAGCTGTTCAAAATCTGGAAGAGGCTCTGTCATAGCATCTGGAAGCTGCTTTCAAAGAGTTCCAGCTGTGTTTGCAAATTGAAACTTCAATTCGGTCATATACTGTAGACAATTTCTATACTTCGAAGCAGTTAAGTGGGTTGTAAAATTATTTTAGCCACAAAATCAGCTTTTCTTCCAGCAACTTAACCAAATTTAGTGCAATCATATAATAAAATGTTTTATAAAACTTTTTTTAAAGTTTCACACTTTGCTAGGAGCTAAAAGGTTGGCCAGTATAATATTGAAAAGCAATACTTCAGAAATGATATTTCACTTGATAAAATATATTCGATGAGATTTTCGTTAGGGTTACAGGCTGCTAAACATTTCCAGAAGCTGACAGAGCAGCTTTCTTTTGATGACACACATAATAATAAGCACTAAATTTTCTAAGAGCTATTTTTCAGAAACATCATAAGCTACTTGCCCAGGTGTTTGAATATTTCTAAAATATTCCAGATTATTGTCTCTGAATATAATTTATAATACAGTGACACTCCAGCAGAAGGAAAAACAAGTGGAGAAATCTTGGACAATATTTATAATAAGGAAAACAGGAGATATTAGACATAAAGTTATGGAATTTTGCTTTACTAGTGTGTCATATCAGTTCAGAAGTAAGGTAACATATCACAATTTTGGATTTTATTGAAGTTCTTACTGCCTATAGCATGAATGCTATCATTTTAAGACTTGCTTATCTAAGCCTTAGTCATTTGGAATTCTGTTAATTTACATGGCTATGTTAATTTGTTAATGGTTTCACCTTATGTGACTCAACTTTTTGGGGAATGCCAGTTGTGTCATTATTTCATAAAGACATGCATTAAAGAATAGTATAGTTACTAATAAAGCAAGTATTATTATTTAAATGCATAAAACAATGATATACTATAAAGTGTGTAATAGAAATACGGATCATATTGGAAGTTTTCAACTGTGAGTAACAAAAATGTAGTTATCAAAAATGCATCTATACTTAACATATACTCAAAGAATTCTCTGACATTCACCTCAAGGATATCTATTTTCAAATGGCGTAATTGTTCAACTGTTTAATTGATTCTCAATGGAAATCTCATCGAATATATTTTATCAAGTGGAATATCATTTCTGAAGCATTGCTTTTCAATATTATACTGGCCAACATTTTAGCTCCTAGCAAAGTGTGAAACTTTAAAAATATATTTTATAAAACATTTTATTATATGATAAATATAATAAAATAGAGGGCATTTCTCCATGCAAGGTAGTAGGAGGGTTGATACCAGATAATAAATATCTGCAAAGACTGACTTCTTTTCTTTGTTCCACTCTGTCACTCTCACTCGTATTTGCAAAATGGGTACCACAGCTGTAGGTCTCACATCCTTACATAATCTCATGCTAAGACAGGAAGAAAAAGTTAATATTTTCTGTGCGTATTTCTCACTTGTCGAGAAAGAAACCCATCTAGAAACCCTTTCTATTCACAGATTTTCTTATAGATCCCATTAACCAGAATTGTATTATGTGCACATGCCTGGCTGCAAGGAAAGCCAAGAAAGGAGAGACCAAAGATTTCATTTTAGAAGAGACATAAGATTTCCAAACAAGGAAGAATTATGCAGTAGAGGGAAGGTAAGAGAAAGATAGATTAAATCCCCCAATAACGGCTATATTTTATGCTGATTTATTATTTATGAAATATTTGCAAACAGATCATCTCAGTCCTTAAAGATGACCATTATGGATATTATATCTACTTCCATTTTATACTTGAAAAAAAGTATTATAGTGATGAGCCATGTGTAACAATTTATGCTTTCTTATGTATGGTAGTGCCAGTAGTATAACAACCCAGAGTGAAGGGACATTAATTAGAGAATTAATGTTCACTTTGTCCATGTACATGCACACGCACTCACGCAGACACACAGTATTGGAGTAATCAACTATCAAGAAAGATAACTCTGGCAGGAAAACACAGAATAAGCTGTAGAGGGAAGGACTGAGGCAAACAGGCTACAAGACTGTTAAATGTGAGTGACAATTTTTCACAATTCTTAGCTTAAATGAGTTGATAAATAATTAAATAAGAGTGGTGGTAACTGAAATTGTGGAAATTGGTGACTCTGAATTATTTCAGAAACAAATAAAAAATGGGATAAGATTACATATTATATAGAGGAACTTGAAGAAAGGGAAAAATTAAAAAATTAGACTCTTCTGAAAGACAGAAATAGTATTATCACAGCAAATAAGTTGTTGACATAAACTGATTTTGAAAGTTAAATAGTGTCAGATTTGAAGTAAGCTAACTTGAGGAGATAAGTGAACTTTCTAGTACATTCAGTAAAGATCATGTGGAAGTGAGATAAAGGGTAAAGTTCATTAAGCGTTATCATTTAAAAAAGTACTTTTAGAGAAGTGCAAGATAAAACAGGAGAAACATGATTTCAGTATGGCCAAGGATACACTCACGTCAGGAAAATTTTGGGGTTATGTTCCATCTTTATCAGCACTCATTTAAAGCCGTCAAAAATCTGGGGTTGATCAGTTTAACATCTTCAAATGTGGAGCTTTAAAAGCTGAAATAAATAAGTATGAAATTACATAGAGATTTTGAAAGAAAGCACGCTGTGTGGGTACCTACTTCTCTGCTCGTCCCACACTCTGTTCCCAGTACATTGCCCTTTTTTCTGTTACTTAAAACTCCCAGCTTGTTGCATTTGCTTTTTGCATTTGCTGTTTCCTCCGCCCAGATTCTTTGCTTGAATCTCAGCTCTTTCACTTTCCTTCTGTGTGATCTTAGGAAAGTTACTTAACATTTCTGTGCCTGTTAAATGTTAAAGTTATTTGACATTTCCAGGCAAATTTTCCAAATTTGTAAAGTAAGACTAATAATATTTAACTTTGAAGTTTATTAGCATTACCTCAATTAATGCACAAAAAGTTACCAAAAATGCACATATACTTAACAGGAACTCAAAGAATTCTCTGACATTTACCTCAAGGATATCTATTTTCAAATTGTGTAGCTGTTCAGCCTTGAATTGAGGTAAATTTTTTAAAGTTTAGAAAAATCAAACTCTATGAGAGTCTTTTTTTTTTTTTTTCTGGTCAATTTGGCATGATGTGTTTGACATCAATTCATGTCTGCTTCTGCCACACCCACTCAACCCCAACTGGTTCTTCCCAATTATTGTCTCATACAAGACTAGCCAGGCTGAAATTGATTCCTCCCACAGCAAAAACCATACAAACGTCCAGAGCTCAAGGCAAAGCTCTGCCTCCCTTGTCAGTGTTCCTCCTTGTTACCAGTGACTTACATCTATTTCTCTGGTTCACTTTCCCTGCTCATTCAGTTTCTGCACATTACCTGGTTCCTGTTTGCCGAGTTCTAACAAAACCATTATGCTCTTTGTTATCTGGGCAGTCTGGTCACTAACTGGTTTGCACAGCTGTTTCTTAACTTTGAACATCATCCTTTTTGTGTGATCTGATTCAGTACCTGGACCCTACTTTGGACCACTTTAGGAGGTAGCATTGACTTCTGCTTTGATGACAGGCTTCTAGTCTGTTCTCAGACCAGATCATAACCCTATGTACTTCTTACCACGATGGTGTTCAGTCCTTCTGAGTTTGTTTCTCTGGCTTTTGTTTAGTTATTATCATCATCCTCATTGTGTATTTATGTATGTTTGGCTATTGATCTCCTCTTTGTCTGAACTCAAGGTGGAACTCAGTATATAAAAGATAAATATGCTGCTTTGCTTGAATCTGGAGGATGTGATTGCATGCTTTTTGCTTATATTTTCCCCTACCCCATAGTGAATTCTACCATCCCAAACTATCAAGGGGAAAATTGGCAAAGCCTGACTATCTCACAAGTACTTTAAATGTCATAATGTCCTGGTTTATTAAATTTATATAGAAAATATCCATATATTTTCAAAGGCACATTATCTCATTTTATAACTACTCCACTCATTCATATATTCATTTGTTCATTCAGCAAGTTTTTATTGAGAGCCTAGTACTTCTCAGGCATTGTTCTAGGAGCTGAGTGTATAATATTGAAAGCCTCACAAGTCAGGCATGGAGAGTTTTGTTGCCTCCTTTGAGAGAAAATACAGTTGTGACTCTCAAGTTGCATAACTTGCCCAATTTCATATAGCTAGTGTGTAACAGAGCTAAAAATACAAATGTGTTTTGTAAAGCCATGGTTTATCCTATTTGGAACAAAATTATGATGCAAGACCTTCAAATTCATAAGAGTTTACATTTGCATTATTGTTAATTATCCTTTCAAATGAATTGGCATATCAGATACTCATAAATGGTGTAAATAGTAATTGTGTATTTTAGGATAAACATAAAGTCATTTAGATATAGCATGATTCTAGGTAAATAGTCATATTTACCTTTTTATGACATAAAAATTATAATAACACTTCTTCAGTAACCAAGGACGATAAAAAAATCTAAATTTAAAATATATGTATCATTCTTCTCATTATAATTTTAGTGAGATAGCTAACTGACGTAAGTTGTGCTTGAATTATTTTTCATTACTCATTAAAATTATGTATTGTATAAATTGGTTTAAATTTTAACTTATCATTCTTACATGAATAAACGACAATAAGTTAATACTTTAATCTAGAACAGTAGTTCTCAACTGAGAACAATTTTACTTCCCAAGAGATCTTTTGCTGTGTATAGAGGCATTTTAATTGTGCTACTGGCATCTAGTGAGAGGAAGCCAGGGATGCTGCTAAACATAACAGTCCACATAGAAGAGAATTATCCAGCTCAAAGTGTCAATAGTGCAAATGGTTGAGAAATCTGTATCTAGAAGCATGTCATATAAATTGTGTGAAAATCTTAAAGAAAACAATTTAAACACTTCATTGTTAAAGTCTGAACAATTTTAGATGATATAAATAAAGCATTAAAATAAGAATATTTTGCAAAATAACTCATAAATTTTTTGTTAAAGATGACCATCATTTAGTCTTTAGCTAAAACTAGTTTACACATAACAGTTTTACATTCGTTTTGATTTATTACAGCATTATTAGTGGTGGCATAAGTGGAAACATAGTAAATGCACACCAGTAGGAATATGCTTGATCAAATTATGATAAAACTACACGATGGAACATCATTCAGCAGCACTTAAAAAAAGAATCCATTCTATACTAGCTAAAATGGTGGAATTTTATAGTGCCAATATTTCTTCCTCACTTACTTTCTCTCTCTCTTTCTTTTTTTTTTTACTTTTGATTTTTAACTAATTTTAGACTTACAGAAAAACTATGAAAAATGGCAGAGGATTTTTGTAAAACCCTCACCTAACTTTCCCTAAAGCTAATATCCTACTTTACCAATTATCAAAATCAATTAATTAATATTGGTGTAATAATAAACTAAGCCAGTGACCAGCAAACTTTTTTAAAGAACAGGATAATACATATTTTAGGCTTTTTAGGTCATACAATCTCTGTCACATGTACTCCACTCTACCATTGAGGAGTGACAGCAGCACAGACAGTATGTAAGTGAATGAACATGGCTGTACTCAATAAAACTAACTTAAAAAAAAACAGACATCCAGACAGCTGACTTTTGATATTAAGGTCTTACTGTAATTTCACAAGGCTTTCCTCTAAAATCCTTTCTACTTGCTACTTTTTGTAAATGTCCCTTAGTTTGCATTTATCTGATGTTTTCCCATCTTTATTTATTTATTTATTTATTTATTTATTTATTTATTTAGGTTTGTATTTGTGTAAACTTCGCAGAAGTATTGCAGAAATCACACTCTACCCTTCTCAGGACATTATATTAGATAGTTTATGGTGCCATTGTGTCTTATTATTGGCGATGATGGCCTTCATCCCTTGGTTAACGTGGCTTCCACTAGGTTTCTCCTTCTAAAGTTAACTATCTTTCCTTTATAGCTAATAAATACCTTGAGGGTAAACTCCATAAGACTATGCAAACCCTGTTTCTTCTCAAAATTTCAACCACAAATTTTAGCGTCCAAAAGTGTATTTTGCCTGAATAAAAAGAGTATTACCTTAGTATTTGCCTAATGTTGATTTTCTAGGTCCTTCATTCCCTCTACAAATGTAGAGAATTTAATTGAAATTCTACTGTAAGTAAGAGGTGTTTTTTTATTCATGTATTTATTTGTTTATATTCAAATTGACACGTGGATATCCACTTTAATCCAATAATATAATAACTCATTTTGTTGCTCACATTGTTCGGGTTGACTTTTGTATTCTTTCAATGAGTTCTCATGTTAAAAAAAATATTTTCTTTACTTTGTAGCATCACAAGGTATCAAACTTTTATTTGTCCTATCCTGACCTTAGGATCAACCACTTATCCACGGACCCTTGGTTCTTTTTGTTGGAGGATGGTCTTTTGAAACAAAGAGCTGGGCACTTAGTGCTGTCACTGCTTGCTGATGTGTTGTGGCTTCTGGGTCTCTAGCAGAGGACAGACCTCATAGGAAATACATGCATGTACTCTAACTCACACAAACGTAACCATCTATTGATTTCCATCCAACACCACAGGACTTATTTTTGCCTTCCTTTTTCTGTGTTTGCTACATTTTTCTCACTTTGTGAGAGAAACTGTCCCTTATTATCAAAACTATATTTGTGTATTCAATTCTTGTGCACACGTAGTTTAAGAATTGCTAACACATACCCTTGTGAAAAATACATTTACTAAGTGGTTTACAGTATTTATTTACAGTTCTTTTGTCTGTGTTCTTACAGTATTCAAACAAGGTAGTATTTCTCAAGTTATTTAGGTTAGTTCTTTCCCCTCTAATCATTTCAGTGTGGTTATTATTAATTTTTAATAAAATCAGATCATTTATTAGTGTTTACATTCTATTTGTACTATTTTGTGTGTTACCTCCACATCCTAGTTGGCTTTATTACTTGTTTATTTTTTGAATTTGTGAATGGTATGTGAAATAGAACTATATTTGAAGAGTTGCAGCTATTCAAAAAGATATATTTAAAAAGTGTCACTCCCTCCTCATCCTTACTACCTATTCCCACCCTTCTTCCTCCCGACCATTTATCCACCTGCCCCTATAGGTAACCTTTTTGGTCTCTGGTTTATCCTTCCTATATTTATTTTGCATAAGTGTGCATATCTTGTGTATTTTCATATTTTATTATATTTTCTTATGCTAAAGATAGCATATTACAGATAGTGTGTGTACTTTCACTAGCCATTGTTTCAAAAAAAAGTGTGACTCAAAATTAGGTACTGTGCTCACTGAGTAAACTGTCCTGAGAATGTGAGGTTATCTTTTTATGGAAGCAGCATCTTTTAATGGAAAGAAGCCTATGTATAAGGACAATTGTGACCTTAGTTAAAATTATATGGCAAGCATACCAATGAAAAGATAAGCAAAATATACACAGATACAATTCAAAGAAGAAACAAAACTTTTCAATATATTTTAAAATTCTCAAGTAAGTCTCAGAAATAATTCTGAAATAACATTAGATCTATTTTCTATTGATGAGTAAAATTTAAAAGAAAAAGGTAATAATATCAACTTATTGGAAAAATGTGGAAATAATCACTCTTTGTTATTAATGGAATTGCACATTGGCATAATATTTTTTATTTGCAGTTTAATAATATTTATCAAAATTCCTAAAAGTACAAATGCATCAATTTGTCAATTGCACTTTGGTCAATCATTTCTAACAATATGTTATATATGTGAACATAAAGGGACTTGTGCATTGCATCTTTTTAAACATACAAATATTGAAAACAATAAATATTTACAAAGTAAGCTTCTCATAATATTGGTACTATAGTATATCTTACACTAGATTGAAAATGGGGTAAGTCATGCAAAGAACTTAAAAATTATTCAAGATATGCTTTTAAGTTTAAAAAATGGCTTAACTGCAATGATATGTTAACAAACAGTAATACAATCTATATCAATAATGTGCATATTTAAGTATAATTTTTATTAAAAATCTGTTAATACACATCTATATGGTTATAGGGTAAGAAACAGTGGTTTCAGGTTAAGAAAGGGTTGTGAACCTGTTCGGAAGAAAGGGATTGTGAACTGGTATGGAAGACTATCTGTATCTTTCTGTTTTTCTTGAAATGAGTTTATATTAATGTATATCTTCTGGAATTTCATGCTAAGAGTCTGTGTCAGTAGGACAGTTTTGAACAAGAAGGTTCAGGCCTAGAAGTCTGGATAGACTGTCAGAGTGTAAGTTAGGCCATGATAGTCTGATGCAGAAGATCAGAGAACAGGTAGCAAAAGACGGGAGGCTGTTTCAGACTGAACAGGGAACACTGAAGTGAATTTTAACTTTAAAGGAGAAGGTTAAGGTCCTGGTAGACTTGGTCCAAAGACCTGCAGGTGCACCTGTGCCAGTTTTATTTGGGCTATTCAACCATCATGAAGAAACAGCAAGGCAGACACTGTGTATCAGATGCATGCAGTATCTGAGGATATATAGAGTGTCCTGGACCTACTTCATTAAGTTACCATCAGATCCTTGCATTTCATAGAATACTGTCCTTTTTTCTCATCCCTGCTAGACAAATCACCTACCTCTTTTAGGCTAAAGTGAACAGATGTTTAAGCCTTTTATCCCCCGGATTAAATAATACGAAAAACAATGTTGCAAACACAGTGAAGGCAGGAAGCAGAAGTAAGCAATTGATGATGGAGTACATGAGATGCGGCTGGTGGGAGACATGTCCATACAGCAGAGTATCAGGAAAAATGCAGACACAAGTTGACTCCTCCCTGAGATAGGACTATAGGAAAAATACACTGACCAGGACTCTGACGTGTTTTCTGGGGGAAAAAAAAAAAAAAAAAAAGCTGGTATGACATAAGTCAAGAGAAAATGTGATATTATGAGAAAAGACGTCAGCTCTAGTGTGGCAGTAGAGTGGTAAACCCAAAGCTTTTGAAGACTTTTTTATTGTCTGAAAATGAGGCATTTTGTTTCATCCCTGAAGGTTTACCTATGCCTGCTAGACCTCTTCCTTTCTTCTCTACACTCTTCCCCGCTATCTTACTGGTGGCATTTTAACCTCACAGCATATAGTGCTATATTCAGCTGCCTCCTCTACGCTTTGTAAGACGCATTGTTAGTGGAAAATTATTCACTCACTGGGAGACTAATGTGGCAGCCAGATGGTCACAATTTACTCTCCGGGTGCTTTTGGGAGCTGTGTATCCTCAGGCATTATGTGGTTTCCACAGTGTTATAATAAGCTGGGTAGGGAGACCACAGTCTTCACCTGAGGTAATTTGGCTTTATAAATTTAAATCTCCACCAATTCATGTTTTAGGATTTAATCTGGGTTGGAACTCTGATAAAAGAAACAGCCACGCAATTTAGCAACTTGTCAATATCCAGGGTATATTAAAAATAGTTCTAAGCTATGTGTATTAAATTATGGATTTTTTGGCCACTAGATATATGTCTCTCAATTTTGATTTGATATTTCTGAAAAAATTAGAGACTCTACAAGAATATATTCTTATAAATAATGCCATGTAGAAAGGGATAGAGCCAATGGTAACCGATGGTGAGATATGGGTACTTTACAACTGGATATTACTTCTTATTAAATGATTAAAGATTTGATTTAAGCTACATACAGGTGCAGTTAAGAGTTTTCCTCTTAGAATAACAGAGTAATCCTGACCCCATAAGCAACTTCTTCCAATGAACAGGATAAATATTATGCTTAGACCGAGATGAATTTTCAACAGATCGATTCTACTTTTTTATTCCAAATTTTTCTCAGAAAAGCACTCTAAAATTAGATTTTCATAGGGAAAGATTATAAATAGAAGCAGTGACAAGAGATGTCTTTTTTTTAGTGTTCATTGCCATTGTCTGACCTTCAAGCATATGGAGAGAATCTGGATTTGTGGTCTGTACCTTTTGACATAAACTATGCTGAACACATGGCCTTTCCAAAAATACTGCAGGAAACAGTTCTCTGAATATCATTCATCATGTCTCTCCACAGTGACATCTCATTGCAAAGAAAGGTGAAAATTGTTGCTATGACACATTGAGTTGATGGAGAATAAAAGAAAAATTAACTTGGTAGCTAATAAAAGCATATATGAAAATACTCTTTAATGACGCTGATATATTTTATGTATAATCCATGCACCAGAAATTGCATAGAAACTAGAGCTTTGTGAACACAAACAGGGGCACATCTGCTTCCTCTCTTGTGACTTCATCATTTATATTTGAGACAATGCTTCCAGTAACAAAAGAGAAACACATTCAAGAAAATTAGTTTGAAAGCCTTACTGTAGATTTCTGTAGGTATAAAACACACATCTTGGTAATAAATTAAATTAAACAAAAAATTTCACCTACTGTACTAATATTGCTTAGATTTTTCAGTCTTTTCCATGGAAGAAAATAAAGAATTATTGCCTTTTAGCTTAAGCCAAAGATAACTTTATTATGAAGATATTTGAAAAAACTAGATATTTTTTCCCTACAGAAAATACAAATATTTTTGAGTAATTATTATATGTGATTTTTAATAGTCATTACATACTTGCAATACTTTTAAAATAGTTGTTCCATAGCTACATGTTAGGGATCAGTATATTAAACAAGATCAAAGAGGTTGCTAATGAATCAATAACTACTAAATTGCAGAAGCACAACTTGAACCTAGGTCTGTTTAGTGGCTCCTTACTCTGTTCACAATATCACATGGTGTTAGAGAAGCTTATCTGAGATTCAGAGAGGTGTTTTGGCCAAACACAAGAGTGACACAATAATAATTGTTAATTTTAAAGAGAACCTCAAAATTAGACGAATCAGAGGGTTCAATACCTGCATCATAGAACATTTTTGTGTTCCTGTTGATAATCTTGCAACAAAACCATGACATCAGCAGATCTTACAATTGTTACCTAGGTTCACTTTCATCTACGGGCTTTCTCCCATTTGATTATACACATAAATACACTTTGTACATACTCATTAATTTCATTTGCAAATGAAGTTTAAATACAAATAATTCTACAATCACAAAGGCACCAATTTATACACTTTTAAATAAAGGTAACAATGTTGTATTAAATCCTTAAATGCAAACAAATGTAGATGGGGAAGAGATTATGTTAGTGGTATTTTCCCTGATTCAACAGGTTGTCAGTACAACTGAGTTGGTAGAGAGTGTGCATTTAGGCAAAAATGTTAATATCATACTAGTTGATTATTTCCATTAAAAACAAAACAAAACAAAACATTTTCTCAATAGAATAACAGCCCTAACTCTCAAGGTCAAGCTTTCTAGTTGAATCATCAATATAAATGGTGATTATCCAGAAACAGTTCTGACCACTGGTTATGGTGGGGAAAAAATGGTGCTTATAGATTTTTATCCACTATGGGGAGGGTACATAATGAATGGCCAAAAAAAATTCATTTTTAAGTCACAATTCACAATCTACTTAAATAATGAGAATATTGAACATTGCCCCTGCTTTCACCAAATATAAGCTTTGATGTAATAGAGGTCAATAAAGTGTACTCTGACTCTTTCTTCCCTCCAATCAATTTATTTAAACCAATTTATGGTTTTTCCTCTTGACTTCTTAATTATCCAGTCAAGAAAGAATGACTAAGTCATAAAAAACTAGGAAATTTTGAGAAATTGTCACAGTCCAGAGGAGCTAGGATAGACATGACAACTAAATGTAATATGTAAACTTAGATAGGATCCTGAGACAGAAAAAAAGACCAATGGTAAAAATTAAGCAAATGCATAAATAAAGTACGAAATTTAGTTAATAATGTATCAATATTGTTTCATCACTTGTGACAAATGTTCTATTGTTATTTAAGATGTCAACAGTGGGAGAAACCAGGTATATGGTATACAGAACTTCATATTCTCTGTATTTTTTCTATAAAACTCAAACTCTTCTAAAATTAAAAGTTTATTATAAAAAATAAAGAATAGCTAACCTAGATATGGAAACATGCTGGAAGAAAAAAATATCTATTCAGGTAAAGCAGAACGAAAATAAATTATTTCACTTGGGAAAGCTAAAAACAGATAAATCTTTGTCCTCCTCTTTAAGCTTCCCTCTCTGTGCTCATTCAAATTATGCTGCTGACTTGGCAAATATGGCACATGTTTAATTTTTTCCCTTAAGCATGAAGATAATTTGGTAATAATCCAATCATTCTCTTAATCAAGTTGCCTTTTGAGAAATGGTTTGCACATTCAGTTCCTGAGGTAGACAGGACAGGATGGGTAGGGTGAAGTGGGGGCAAAAGACTAAAAATAAACCAAGGGCTATATGGAAGCCATCATTCCTCAAGTGTTTAAAAGGTCTCTAAGTGGCTGAGTGAATAAGCAAGCCATTCTATCTTCTTACCCTCAAAATAAAGAGTTAGAAAACACTCTATCCCAATCTAAGGAAATTGAAAGTAATGGGCAGCATTGTAGTTTCCTTTAATTCTGCAACTTTCCACGTCTAATGCACCATTTCACTCCACAAAATGGTGGACTTTTAGACAGCCAATTTAACCTTTTTATCATTAAAAATATAGTATCTGGCCAATTGCTGTTTGAAATGGCAAACCATCCCATTTCCCAAACATAATTTGACATAAGATAGTATCTTAAATAAGGCACTATGAGGAAAGAACAAGGCCAGATATTCCTTATTTTCTACCCAAGATTATTTTTTACCCTTTCTTCTTATAAACAGGAAATGTCAGTATTAATCTAAAATCACACTTAATCTGAATGACTTCATATTACTTGCAAATGTCACTCAGAACAGAATGAAAAGTAGGGAAAGGTGATTTCTGATGTTTTCTGACCTCCCCAGACAGGCAATTTAATCACAGTAATGTCTGTCTTCCAAAACCCCCTAATCCTATTGTTTCAGTTTCTACCTTTTGCTCAACTACTACCCTTCCTCATTATTGTACCTCCCAACACATCTGTTAGCAATACCTAACACTTTCCTCTCACTTTCTTTCCATGACACCTTCAGTTTCAGAAAAACTTATGAAAACCAGAGAGGAGATCATGATTTATTTTTCTCTTATGTTGCCTT